>NC_140932.1:82323354-82685854 GCF_014529385.1 Adiantum capillus-veneris | reverse complement strand
AAGAAGTCGAGGAGGTTGAAGACACAGTCGACCTTGAGGTTGAGGCAATTGAAGTACAAAGAAGTAAGATGCTCTCTGTGAAAACCACAGAAATCAAACTTCCATTGGATGTCAGTAACTTCATTGAGAAGCATGCTCAGATGATGTTGCCAGCTGTGCCTGAGTTCAGGATTGGAGACAGGACCTATATCTTCTTACATGATGTGCAAAGTGTGTTTTATTTAAGGGAGGATTTCTCCCTGGCTATTATTTCCAGAGTCCAAGAGGAGAGGAGTGGATTTGTTTCAGAGGATAGTAGTGATGATGAGGCAATGGAAACATCCAGCAATCCAATGGAATGCCTTCGAAGATGCTTTGAGAAAGCTGAAAAATACAAGGAGACACTACCTGATGAAGCCACCTTCCAAGCAATAAGACAAAGCCTAAGACCATCGAAAAGTAACAAAGAAGTGGAGGATTGGTTTAACCATTCAGGTCAGGGGTCAACTACATCTGTAGACCTGTGGCAAGAAAACCTCTTTCTGCAGGATGAGAGCTTCATGGTATCTCTCTCTCTCTCTCTCTCTCTCTCTCTCTCTCTCTCTCTCTCTCTCTCTCTCTCTCTCTCTCTCTCTCTCTCTCTCTCTCTCTCTCTCTCTCTCTCTCTCTCTCTCTCTGTTTGTGTCATTTCTGACATTGTATGTGCAGTCTTGGATTGCTGACAAGGATGACTTCCTTCGGCGCCGGACAAGAGAGTATCGAGGAAGGGATGCGGCCCTAGCACAGTACCTTTCAAAGCTCTGCGAGTCACCGATAGTAGTTTTTCACAATTCCATGTCACAAGAGGGTTCAATAGCAACTTACACATTCAAGACACTATCACGCTTCTTGGGTGGACCGGTGCTGCCCAAAAGTGCAGATAAAGTCATTCTTGTTGACAAAGTGTTTGCTAGAGATTGTTTTGGTTACTGCCCAGGCTATACAGGTGGTCGGGCAGCGTATTACTACACGTACACAGCAATGGCACTAGCTCTTGGTAGACAAAACCCAGATGAACTTTTAGAGTATGGCAAACATCTCATGATTCGTTACAAGGGTGACGTGCCAAAAAACAAAATTGAACCTGCAAAATCTTGATACACTTCAAGTAGCAATTGTATAAGATCATGTATTACATAAATTTTTTACAATGCCATCCACTCAGAGTATCTTTCTCCACTTGTGATTCACATACACCATTGTCTCTCTCCACCTTCGTTGACTTTCACGAGCTCCGGAGTTGTTGTATGCCATTGATCTTTTAGCTTTTTGTTGTTGTAAATGTCTGATGGCTTGTGCTGTTGCTGAATTTGCCAAGACTTCTTTTGCCTGCATTCGATGAATGATTCTACGATAGAACCATTCAAATAGTTCTCTCAAACTGTTAGCCTTGATTCGAGAGCCACCATGTCGTGTGTGCCTGAAATAAGCATTTCTCGCCATGTAATGAGACTTTTCCATCCCTTGGGTATTCCATATTGCCGGGTTCCCATACTTCTGTATAAAATATGGCAAATGATTGAAGATGATGTGCTGGATATGAAAACAGATTAGTTAGAATGTTTTACACTCACATATTTGCACATAAGAGAGAAAGAAATACATGATAATACCATGTAGTGAGTAATCTGGGTGTCTGTCCATGCTGTCTTGAATGATTTTTTCAGAAGGTTGAGATTTTCCTTGAACTTGTTCATATCACCTTGTGACCAGTCATCTTTGTCGCACATCAAAAATAGGATGTCTATTGATCGCCAAACCTCAGCCTTCGCGTTACGAGTAGTTGGTTCGTGGTCTTTGACTGCAATATGTAGCTTTTTCCAGCTCTGATACTCTACCTTGCTAACATAAGATGTGTTATATATTTTTCCATGTTTTGTTAGCTTTGGATCTCTTGTACCTTGGGGCTTAGATAAAAACCTCCGTGCCTTCACCCCACCGATGGATGGTTTGCATGGGACATCCTTCTCAGCAGTTGATCTCTTTTCATCCCGCTGGATTTTCACATTGCCACCATGAAGCCCCATATCCGACAGTACCATTTCTAAGCACTGCAAGGCTACTTGTCGTTCTGCAGAGTTCTTAATCTTCCAAGCAAACCCGATGTATAAGTAGACCAATTTCTCTACAATTCTACAAAGGGCATGCATTGTACAAATGTGAACATTCACAAGTGGTATTTTCAAAACTGGTCGAAAAGCAGGATCCTCAATGTAACGTGTTGGAGCTTTTCTCCACCACTTTGGGTTCATGACCTTTGCAGGCTCCATGCAGAACAAACACGGTGACTTTGCCATTGCACCCATTCCACAATTATACATGCACTTTAATGTTTTAAGGTCACCTGCAAGATGCCACTGAACTTGAAAGTCTCCCCTTCCATCTAGACGTAGTACCTCTCCCTGGTTAGTCTGTCGATCAATCAGCTCCGGAATATTAGTTCGATGGAACACCCAATATAGAATCTCATGATCTTCTTTCTTTACCTGCAACACAAAATAAATGAGACTTAAGTAGATCTGAATATTTGAGCTTACTTGAGAATATCGCTTACCTCAAACGCACCAAGCCACCATATGTTAGATTCTGATTGAACACTAAAATATAAAGGATCATCACTGGGACACTTTGAGAGGGCTCTATTCATTAAAGTAATAGTAACACGCTCTAGCTTTTTCTCTTTAACAAGCTCACACTCATCCAGTTTTAACACAAAATGTAATAGTCCACGTGACTCTTCAAATGTGATGTTGTAAAACTCCACCATTCTCTTCTGTAGTATCCGCAGGTCCATAAAAATATTGTTGAACTCATCATATGCCATGTTGGCTCCATGGCCACTGTAAGTTGCTTTAATATGAAAGGGCTGTCCAAGATAGTCTCCCTGTGCCTCGTTAAGCTGAAGCCTCTCTTTCCAAACACTTGAGGCTGATGGTAGAAGTTTGGATTTTATACCCTTCCTAACAAAGATGGATGAGACAGACTTTTGGATAGCCGAATATCCTCTTTTGCTTACACCAAGTGAATCAAGTGTGCCTTGTATCTCTTTTGCAGGCACTGAGTTCTCTGAAATAAAGCGGTCCACTACATTTCTTTGTAGAACCTTAAACTTCTTGTCATGTACTATATCTGCTGCCAGGCTTCTACTTATAAGTGGCTTCAATCTCTTTCCTATATTGGCTTTGGGGTCAATGTTTTCCTTGTCAGGATAGATTGAGTCTCTACATGAAGACAATGCATAAGTAAATAACAGAAAATTTGCTTCACTAACACTATTTAGGCACATGAAAACAATGCATAACAAGAAAAAACAAAGAGATTACTTAACTAAGACAATGTAGCCAACCAAGAAGCATCACCTTAATGCTCGGATTCTTTTCTTAAGACCTCCTGATGCAACCTGCAATGTTTCAAGATTGCGCAATTTCTTCTTTCGGATACGACCACCCAAGATGGTGTCCTTCATTTGACAACTTCGCACCTTTTCTTTCAGTTCTTGTACCTCTGTTTTATGTTGCAAAATGGTAACCTGATCTGTAGAATGTAAATGTGAAAGGCGAACAATCTCACATTGTTGAGCTTGGAGAATGCTCTTGTAAGTTCCAGCTTCTCTTGTAAGTGATTTACAATAACCCAGAAGGCCGTTTTCTCCATCACCAGCAAAGGTCAATAAGCTTGTAGGATTGACAAACGGTGGAGACGCATTAGTTATTGGATTCTTAGGGTAGAGAGAGCCTCTCGTCCAGATATCTATGTGTTTAGCTCCTTGAGCTCTGAGCGTGTCTATGGAGGTGGGAGGTATATGTGTGTTTGTTTTACTGCGCTTAATCAATGGTTGGTACTCATTGTCCAAATCAATGTGAAGGTGATATTTGGCTCGTTTGTGGGTAACATTTGTGCCATTTGAGGAGTGCGCCATTAGCCAAATGTGCAGGTTTAATGGAAAGTGAATAGCGGCTGCGGATTCGTCCCTCCATGTTAGCCTCATTCCCTCCGTATTGACGTTGTTCATTCAATACAACTAAAAAGAGTATTATCCCTCAATCACTACGAACGAATGTTCAGAGGGGTAAGGAATCTACTTAAAGTACACTTTTTGAAGTTTTACTATGAAAGACCCAGCTCTTTTATTTGTCATTTTTTCTAGAGAGAGAGTGCAAAAAATACATTTTCTTAGAAGGCCCTCCAAATGACCTCCGAAATTTCCTAATGTATATATATATATATATATATATATATATATAGAGAGAGAGAGAGAGAGAGAGAGAGAGAGAGAGAGAGAGAGAGAGAGAGAGAGAGAGAGAGAGAGAGAGAGAGAGAGAGAGAGAGAGAGAGAGAGAGGATGGCTGACGGAGAGGACAGGGAGGGAGAGAGTGAGGGAGTTAGAGGACGAGGAGGGGAGGTGAGGAACAGGAAGAGGAAGAAAGAAGGGAGGAGAGAGAGGAGAGAGGAAAATTGGTGGGAGGGATTTAGGAGGAGGGAAAAGGAGAGGTAGAGGGGATGAGGGATAGAGAGCGGATAGCTAAGAGGGGAGGAGAGGGTGAGAAGGAGGGGGTAGAGAGGGAGGAGGAGGGGAGGGAGGAGAAGGAAAGAAGGGAGGACCATACCTCTCTACAGCAACAACAGCAAATGGTCCTCCCAATCTTTACTCCTCCTTTTATACTCTAGTGAGGGGAGAGAGAGAGGAGAGAAGATATGAAAGATCTCAAGAAGAGATATACATAGAGAGAGAGAGAGAGAGAGAAAATAAGCCTTAGACGTTAGAGATAGAGAGAGATAAAATAAGCCTTAGACGTTAGAGATAGAGAGAGGTGAGGGAGAGGTGAGAGAGGGGGGGGGAGGTGAGTGTGTGTGTGTGTGTGTGTGTGTGTGTGTGTGTGTGTGTGTGTGTGTGTGTTTTATATGTGTGTGCTATATACATGTGTGTGTGTATACATATGTGTGCTGAGTGGATATATAGCACACATATGTATACACACACACACATGTATATAGCACACACATATAGCACACACACACACACACACACACATATATATATATACACTATCACCTCCCCCCCTCTCTCTCACCTCTCCCTCACCTCTCTCTATCTCTAACGGCTAAGGCTTATTCATTCTCTCTCTCTCTCTCTCTCTCTCTCTCTCTCTCTCTCTCTCTCTCTCTCTCTCTCTCTCTCTCTCTCTCTCTCTATGTGTGTGTATCTCCTCTTCCTTCACTCTTCCTATATCTCCTCTTCCTTCACTCTTTTTAAATATTAAGTTATTCTATAACACACTTAAGACATAGTATGTAATGACTTAAATTCACCTTTAGATCTCTACGTGAAATACTATATGAAATTAACCTTTAGATCTCTATCCGTGGATAAGGTCAAGCAGTCACCTTGGGTGGGTCGTGGATAAGGTTAAGTAGTCACCTTGGGTGGGTCTGACATAAGTACAATGTAATCTGCATTCACCAAAATAAGAATTGTAACAACTGTGTAGAGAAAAGAAGTCGGATAAGATACTCCACAAATTACCTTTTTACAGCAAATCAATAAACATTAGCTACACTTTGGAAATTAAGGAAGCAAAATATCCATTTTACCACAATAGCAAAAATTCAATGAAAATCTGGCAAAGACCGAATGAACTTTGTTTCAATAAGCTCGATTGTGTTTGCCTCTTACAACGTTATGAAATTTTGGATTAAACATCTTGGAAAACACAAACGAGTGGGATGTTGCACATTGCTACTCCCTTCCTCTCTGCATTGCATACCATGTACCTTAGCCATCACTCCTCCATTGCTGTTATGGACAACCTCTAACATATGCAGACTAAAAGTCAGAATAACCACCCATAAGAGGGTTCTAGGTCTCTCATAGCTGCAAGAGTGCTCTCATGGCACGCCAGGATGCTACTCCCTTCAGTTTTTGTTCATAGGAAAGGTCTACTCACAAAGTGCAAACACTGCTTTCTCTATCTTGTGGGCAAGCGCACACCATCGACTCCCTCCAACTGGATGGTGGAGATGGAAGAGTAGTGGGTGAAGGAGATGGAGGAGATGGCGAAGCAGCGGACGAAGGAGATTGAGGAGATGGCTCACCAGTGGACGAACAAGATGAGCGGAGCAGCGGATGTAGGAGATGGAGTTGTAGCAGCCGACGGAGGTGTGAGAGAATTGTTCAGAGAATATATTAAAAAAAAGGAGCAATAGCGATATCGCTATTGCTTCCTTTATTTTTGTCTTTAAAAAAAACAATAAAAGGAAGCAATAGCGATATCGCTATTGCTCCTTTTTTTACTGCATGCAACCCACGTCAACCAAGCAAGGCGTCCCTACTCCTGCTCCCCACCAACTCGCACTCTCTCCGCCGCCAAACTGGCATGCGCACACACATTGACTCTCTCCAACTCGCCCTCTCTCCGCCGCCAAACTAGCATGCGCACACACATTGACTCCCTCCCTCTGCTCTGTCATCCCCAAAACCCCCGCCTGCGTCAGCACCCAGCTGACCCTGCTGCTGTTCGTAAACGAGAGAGAGAGAGAGAGAGAGAGAGAGAGAGAGAGAGAGAGAGAGAGAGAGAGAGAGAGAGAGAGAGAGAGAGGGCTCACCTTGAGAGATGGAGAGAGAGAGAGAGAGAGAGATTCACTGTTTGTAAATATAAATATATACACACACGATGTATATGTGTGTGCGTATGTGTATATATATAAATGTATAAATATATAAGTATACATTTATGTATTTATATTTATTTATTTATTTATACAAATATATAAATAAATAGATAATATATATAAAATATATATAAAGGTATATATATACATGTGTGCTAAATATATATATTTATTTATTTATATATTTATATTTATATATTTATATTTATATATTTATATGTGTATATATATATATTTATATATTTATGTGTATTTGTATATATATAAATGTATAAATATATAAGTATACATTTATGTATCTATATTTATTTATTTATATAAACATATAAATAAATATATATATATATACATATATATAAAGGTATATATATATGTGTGCTAAATATATTTATATATTTATATATTTAGATGTATATATTTATATATATATATATATATATCTATTTTTTTAAAATATAAATGAATAAATATAAATCTCTCTCTTTATATATATGTATGTTTATGTGTGTGTGTGTGTGTGTGTGTGTGTGTGTGTGTGTGTGTGAGAGAGAGAGAGAGAGAGAGAGAGAGAGAGAGAGAGAGAGAGAGAGAGAGAGAGAGAGAGAGAGAGAGAGAAGAAGAAGTAGAAGAAGAAGAGACTTTTAAAGTTGTAGGAAACTATCCCAAGAGACCTTAAAGATCTAGAGAGGAAGGCTTTTAAAAGAAAATATTGAGGCAATAGCGACATCGCTAGTGACTCCTCAATATATTTTTTTTGGAACCATTTCACTATCACTTGTATCAAGGAGTTATATAAAGAGATGGCTCATAACAGCTTACTATGTTTTCCCATCTATTAGTGATCTCTCCTCCTCTAGCTCTCAGCATCCTCCCTCCCTACCTCCTTTACCCTCACCATTCCTTCCCATCCCTCACCATCTCTATATCCCTCTCAGCATCCTCCCTCCCTCTACTCTCACCATTCTTTACCATCACTCACCATCTCTATATCCCTCTACCCACTTTACCTACCCCACTCTATCCACTCTACGTTTACCCCTCAAATCTCCCTCTGTCCACTTTACCTACCCCACTCTATCCGCTCTACCTTTACCCCTCAGTTCTCTCTCAGCTCTACTCCCTCCCTCCCTTGACTATCTATGCAAACCTCTATCCACTCCACCTCAGTTCTCTCCTCCAACCTCTCCCTCTCTTGACTATCTATAATATCTTCTATCAACTCTACCTCATTTCTCTATCATCTTTCCCTCCAGCTGTCCCTCCCTTCACTATATCCACATCCATCTGTCCACTCTACCTACATCCTGTGCTCAAGGCACCTTCACTATTATCGCTCACTCTCTACCCTATCTTCCCTTCTCATCCTCTCTCCTCCTGTCCCTCACTCTGCCTTCGCATTCCTCCTGTAACATTTAATGGCCTAAAATCTTATTTGTAGCGGAAATTAGCATGAACATAGTGGGCATTTCATTAGAATAGATTCCCAATGAGAATTACAAGAGTGCTTGGGTGGAGAGAGCAACAAAAAGCATAACACCTAGTTAGATAGCATCGACAATACTTTCAAAAGAGAGAGCAATTAAGCTATTGACAACAGTTGAGGACTGGATTTGCATGGAGCCGGTCCCCCCTCCAAAAGGCTTTGTATTATGGTTTCTCCCATCAAGAGAGACATTGTACAATACAATTCTTTGTGTTCCTTCAAGACTAGCTAGTGCAATGAAGATGGAAGCTTCATACACCAAGCAAAACACTTAATCAAACACAACTTGAATTATCCCCGTTCTCAGACCCAAGACCTCACACACCTTCGAAGATGGTGAGAGCTAGCAGGGTATGAGAGTAGATTGAGAGGAAAAAGAAGTATCTTACGAGAAAGAAGTACATCTCCTCACATAATCACTCATATTAGCATAGCTTAGCTTAGTAATTAGCTTGGTAGAGAAGATGAGCATGCATTGAAGCTTGGCTCTTGGTTGGATTTGCATCCACATGCCAAGAGAGTGTTGATGTAGGCTTCTATCTCACAAGCTTGGAGTAGGTGATGAGCTCTCCATTAAAGCTTGGGAGGAGATAGAGTATTTTCCCTTCACACCTGGTCAAGTGTGAGAGTGTGAGTGTCAATGCCAAGCAAAAATCAGCCCCCTCTCTCTCTTGGGCGAGCCCTAGCTGCTAAGTTAGTCTGGCTTTTGCCTCATTGGACCTCCCCAGGTCAAGCCAATAGGGATTAAGCAGCATAAGTGATAGCCTTCTGACATGTGTCCCCCTTTCCCCTTTTGTGAGAGCTTTAGATAATTAAATAATTAAACTAAACTCTCATTGGACCCCTTTGCCTCCTGGCCAATAGGAATCAGGCAAGCCATGGGGCTCCTGAATGCTCATTGGACCCCTTAGGAGACTGCCCAATAGTCTTCTAGGACACTTAATTCTTATTGGTTTCTTTTATTAAATGTTTTTAAATTAATTAAACTAGATTTACTCTAGCCTAATTCTCATTGGTCCACTTCAAGGGTCTTCCAATAGGAATTGGGCATACCTTGTGGGCATCTGGCCTAGGGAGCTGACATGTGTCCCTCATTCCCTTTGTGTAAAGGGAGCCTGTGTGTGTGTGTGTGTGGCTTTCTCTCTCATCCCCTAGCTTTGGGGCTCGCCCCCTCCCATGTAGGGATGTAGAAAGACTTTTTGGGCACACACTAAGCATCCAATTTTCCCTAAGGTTGACCTTTGGACACAACCTTTGAATTTTGGAACCTTAGCATTTTGGAAGTCTTAATGGGCTGAACCTTAGGGTCTTTTTAGCCCGTTGTTTCACATGGCTCTTTTGCAGATGGCCCCCCCTTTGGATCCCTATTTTCCCTCCTTTGGATCCCTACTGTGGCCGATCTGCTAACTTAACCAATATTCTAGCTTTTTCTCCCTTGGCACTTCCCCACATTAAATGATCAGTTTAATATGAGAAAATCATTTAGGAGAATTAGATATTGATTATTATGACACCTCCCACCTCCATCACACTTATATCCTCTCTCTCTCTCTCTCTCTCTCTCTCTCTCTCTCTCTCTCTCTCTCTCTCTCTCTCTCTCTCTCTCTCTCTCTCTCTCTCTCTCTCTCTCTCTCTCTCTATGAAAATCTCCCATTTGATCGTTCATGTGGGTGGTGTGGGGGTTGGCAAGCCACACCACCTATCATCGGAAGGATCCTTGTTGGTTCTATCTAGAGCTGACATAAATGCACCAGCTGGTTATAATGTGTTTGCCTTAACATACATTGTTGAAGGTGAACCGTTAACATTGCCTTTGCAGAATGCAAGTAAAGCTAACAGCTCTCCTCTTTATGTTTTGGATGCTAAAGTTTCCATAGAGTATGTAGCATTCTTGGATTCCCCTGTGAAACCTCCTACACCACTACAGTCTACCGACATAGTGATGCTTTCTTCTGATGAAGAGAAAGAAGACTTTCACTTTGACACCACCAACAAAACACCCAAAGATGGGGTGATCGACCTAGACTCCCCACTACAAGAGGGATGTAAGAGATACCGGGGTCCGATTGGTGATTCCTTTAGCATAGTGGAGCTAGTGTTACATCCCACTATGAGATCTCCAAAGCTAAAGACCTTGATCACATCATCGGAATGGGAATGGGTGGAAGAAATTCCATCAAGCTACAATGGAAACATAGTGTTTGAATTTCCACCACAGCCAAATATCGAGAGGTTAGCTATGGATGGAATGGAGCAATCAGTGGATGGTCATGTGTGGACAAAACCAACTACCACAAACATCACATTTCCAGCAACTATAAGGAAAAGCTATTGCGGAGGTGATTTCGAATGTGTGTTTGCAGAGTGCTTGCATGTGTTATCTACAGGAATACCCAACCGGTCGTCTTGGACAGGTATTCCTTATTCTTTTGTTTTATGTACAAGGGAAGAGTGACACAATCACAAGTGTAGGCATGGAATTATAGGTAAACTAATTGAGAGACCAATGCTAAATGGTGACTTGCAAAAGTATGGAATCTTGAAGTGCTTTTATTGTCAACATGTGCATGTTATTCAAAAAACCTGCGATGCCAAGTATACTACATAATCCCAACCGACAAACGCTATTCTCGAGCCATGGTGCACCAAGGCTTCCATGACCATGATGTTAAACTAGGGTCATCCAAAAGTATCGTTGCAACGGTGAAGTCTTTGGTGCCTGAGGCCGTTGATTTGCTTGGCATCCAAGCTGGGCCGAGAAAAATCCAAATGGAGGTGGTTAAGGTTATTTCCCAATTTGTCCTTCAACCTTCTTCAGGTGAATGCACGTCGCTTGGACAAGTAGAGTGTGAGTTCTACTCCAAGAAATATTTCCTCTTGTTAAAATCCAAAGGTATGGGAAATGCATTTTAAGATGCATTTTAATCTTTAAGTCTTATATATTTCTAAACTTTCATCATGTTCTCCGCAGAATTAAAAATTGGGTGCATAAATTTCATGGGGAGTCGAGTGCTCGTGGAGAGGATTCACTGATAATTGACTAAAAGAGACGCTTGACATTTTTGTTTATCCACGGCATGCTTTTTCCAGTTCAATCTAATAAAGAGGAGGATAGATGTTTTGTATTCAAGATGTCGACAACCGGTCCTGGCTCAAGCATAGATCTTGTCAATAGAATGCAAAGAAATGGAAATGGAGATCTAAAAAGAGTGTGGGTTTGCTTTGATCACGTTCGACGGGTAGAAGGATGGATAACCATGGCAGCACACGTTTACGATCCGAGGCAAGTTTTTTTTTATGTTCAATACTAGACACATATTGACACATACTTCAATGTTAATGTGGCTTTGTGTTGGTGTTTAGTGTACAAGAGTTAATGACAATTGCCATATCTGAGATGAAAGAAGAGGACACTACACCCCAGATGATATTTTGGCAACAAATGATCAACGTGCTAGAGCACAATGGGGTGCCCCCGCCAGATTTTGTTGGCTTTATGGCAAATGAAGCCAGAGCAAATTGGAATTCGGTGCGCACAATTTTCAATGGAGGTCCAGATATGGTGATGAAAGGCAGGGAAAGATCTTGCCTTTTCCATTGGGAACAAAGTCTAGGGATCCACACCACAAAATATGTGCTCAATGCATTTCAAGATGAGCACAAGCAACTGTGTCGAATGTGGCAGTGCGTGCAAAGCAGTGAAGATGCAGAGGCCCAATATCGGTCCATTCAAGCTTGGTGGGAAATAGGAAAGGTGGCAGATGAGAATCTAGGCCAAATGGAGTGCTGGTTGAGTTGGTGCATGTGAGGTACCCTCATTGGAGGAAGGAAATAGTTGGTGTAAGTTTTCAGATATATTGTAGAGTAGGTTATAGGATGTCCATTTAATTAAACCCTTCATGAGATCAATGAAATAATTTTTTTCCTTTTTTTGTAGGCTCTAGATGACTACTGCATCGAGGTTGTCCCTCGAGAAAATCTCTCAGAGTCACATCACGCATCATGGCTAGCAGGTGAAGGTCACAAGCCTAAAATTTCTTTGTACGATGCAGTAGTTTTGGATATTGGGAACACTCTTCTTCAACAATCCAAAAGAATGGCATATACAGAGGGTAAGTATATAGGAAGCAGACCAAGCACAAGCAAGATAAGAGACAAGGTAGCTTTACGACAATTTCACACACCTACTCCATCACAGACTAGCCGTGTTGTGAACGATGCAATTGGAGGAACTGGTCTTCCAAAGGTGCCTGAGTTTTTTAGAGACACGGTTACAATGACAAGGGGACGCAAGACATTCGGCAATGTTATAGGCAAGGAGGCAAATAGTTCATTCACACAGGCCAGAGTATGTCACTCAAAATGTTACTCGACAAAGAAAGGCTCAAAAGTTGTCATTTGGAGATGCATCACAGGTAATCGAAGATCACTCTATGGACGAGGAGATTGCCGAGGTGACAATTAGGGCCATCGAGGTTGACATAAATGACACCATGTGGGCCATCTGTAGGTGCAAGCCGGGGTCTAAGTTCACTTGCCAAGGAAAAATCAAAGGAGGAAAGTGCAAGAAAAAGGTGAATTTATGTGCAGAGGGAACAGCGGCACCAAGTTTTTGGGGGAAACGCAATTGGGAGGGGTGCAACAATGAGACATGGGTATGGTTTTGTAGTGACAATGTCAAACATGTGTGGGATGTATGTCCATATATTGTGATGCGGCCTCCAAGAACTCCACTTGAGTGGCTAGTGGCACAGGGCACGAACTTAACAGCGCTAGAAGTAAAGTCTTGCAGCTAGCGGGGTTTCATATCGCAACAAAAACTATGAAAGTGCAAAGGCAAAGACATGCAGGCAGGTACATGACAGGTGTTTCTCAAGGGGCATCAAAAAGGATCGACAGTGCTCTAGGACTAGAAATGGTCATCGAACAAGTGGAAATGGTAAAGATTGGTAAGCATGAATTCTTCATTGCGGAAACACCAAACTCGAAATTACGTGGTGAGAAATATCGAGTCACAATAGCCAGGAATCCTAGTTGTACTTGCAGAGACTTCCAAAGGAGGTTAGGGGAAGGAATGACCTATGTGGCTTGCAAACACTTGTATTATATCTACTTGAGAGTGTTTGGAATATGACATAAACCACAACATGTTCATTCATCAATCTAGTCTGGCTGATAACGAGCTCAAAACTTTACTGAGTGCAAAAAGGTTGTTGTAATAATCTAGCATTTTTTGGGCTATCACATTCACCTTGAGTTGTGCAAATGATGATATTATTTTGAGTTCTCCACAAAGTGAATTCTCTCATTGTTGTCTGTTGATATGCAATTAGGGAAAGGGAGAGAGAGAGAGAGAGAGAGAGAGAGAGAGAGAGAGAGAGAGAGAGGGCAAGAGAGAGAGAGAGAGAGAGAGCCAGCAAGGGAGAGAGAGCAAGAAAAAGAGAGAGACAGGGAGAGAAAGAGAGAGTGTGTGGGGGGGGAGGGGGGAGAGAGAGACAAGTGAGAGAGAAAGAGAGACAAAATCAAGAAAATGAGAGAGAGAGAGAGAGAGAGAGAGAGAGAGAGAGAGAGAGAGGTGAGACAAAGAGCGAGAGAGAAAGAGAGAGGGAGGGAGGGGGGGAAGATAGAGAGAGAGAGAGAGAGAGAGAGAGAGAGAGAGAGAGAGAGAGCGGGGAGGGGAGAGAGAGAGAGAATGATGATATTGTGTTGAGTTGTGCAAATGATGATATTGTTTTAAGTTTTCCACAAAGTGTATTCTCTCATTGTTGTCTTTTGATATGCAATTAGAGAGAGAGAGAGAGAGAGAGAGAGAGAGAGAGAGAGAGAGAGAGAGAGAGAGAGAGAGAGAGAGAGAGAGAGAGAGAGAGAGAGAGAGAGAAAGAGAGACAAAATCAGGAAAATGAGAGAGAGAGAGAGAGAG
The DNA here is from genome assembly GCF_014529385.1 of Adiantum capillus-veneris. Lineage (NCBI taxonomy): Eukaryota > Viridiplantae > Streptophyta > Polypodiopsida > Polypodiales > Pteridaceae > Adiantum > Adiantum capillus-veneris. Next base: position 82,671,764 of record NC_140932.1, on the reverse strand, counting down.
AGGATGAGATAGAGAGAGGTGAGACAAAGAGAGAGGAAGGAAGGGAGAGAGGGTAAGAGAGAGAGAGAGAGAGAGAGAGAGAGAGAGAGAATGTGTGTGGGGGGAGGGGGGACATAGAGACAAGTGAGAGAGAAAGAGAGACAAAATCAGCAAAATAAAGAGAGAGAGAGAGAGAGAGAGAGAGAGAGAGAGGAGGCCCTTGAGTAGCCCTTTGGAGGGAAGAGTGGGAGGATAACCAGTGGCAATGGGCGGTGTTGGTAGGAGGAGGAGTGGCAGATGGTGGTAGTGAGCTAACACCACCAACCACCAATGGTGGGCTATGGTGTTGGTGGTCATGGGTGGTAAGGGGCGGCAATGGGAGGTAGACGTGGTGGGGAAAAAAAATATCACTCTAAAGCTCGCCGCACTGAGCTCGCTCCATAACTACCCCTGTCAAGAGTCAAGCTTTGCCACATTCATTTTGGCTTGAGGCCATCATGTGTGCTACTTATGTACTTAACATGTGTCCTACAAAATCTTTGGAGTCTATGACTCCTTATGAAGCATGGCATTATAAGAATCCATTTATTGATCACATGCGCATTTTTGGTTGTTTGGCTTATGCTTTGGTGCCACAAATGCAACGCAAAAAATTGGATGATACGGTTTTCAAATGCATGTTTTTGGTTACAATATGAAAATCAAAGGTTACAGGTTATACCATCCACAAACAACGTGTATCTTGGTATCACGTGATGCTGTGTTTGTGAAAGATTATGTTCGTCCTTTGTTGTCATGTACTAGAGATAGTAATGAAAGCTCACAAGACATTTATGACAGTTTGTTGCCTCTTTTCAATGGTGGAAACTTAAATGTAAATTCCAATGAGGCAAATGTATAGCATAAGGGGTTTCAAAAAATTCTATGGATCAGCATATTTCTAATGCAAATGTACATCATGTACTTGATGTGGAAAGGGCTAAGAATGAGAAGGCTAGAGGTATGCCAAAACGGTAGGTGCATACTTTGTGTGATAGTAAATTGGATGTACCTTTGTCTAGTGGTACTTGTTCAAGTTCTCGCCATGCATCTTAGATATCAAAATTGCTATGTTCTGGCTATTTCTAGTTTATATGATGTGGAGGAACCTCTCTCTTTTGATGAAGCACAAATTTCAAAAAAATTGGATGGGTGCCATGCAATATGAATATGATGCACTTATAGAAAATGACACATGGACTTTATGTGATTTGCACCTTGGCAAAAAGGCCATTGGTACGAAGAGGGTTTACAAGTTGAAATGTTGCTATAAGGTTGGACTTGTTGCAAAAGGCTATGCACAGCAGAAAGGCACAGATTATGAAGAGACTTTTGTTCCCACTCATCGTATGACTACTGTGCATTTTCTATGTGCATTGGCATTTCATTTTGAATGGGATGTACATGTATCAGACATTGTTACCGCTTTCTTGAATGGTGGCATATTTGAGGAAGTTTATGTGCATCGGCAGCTCATTTTGGATGGGTGTACATCCATCATACATTGTTACCACTTTCTGGAATGGTGACATATTTGAGGAAGTTTATGTAACGTAGCCTCGCAATTTTGTCAAGAAATGACAAGAGGATGAAGTGTGCAAATGTAAGAAAGCATTGTATGGATTGAAGCAGTCTCGTTGTGTGCTTGGTTGATGTTGAATGCTAGGATTAAGAAGACCACACCGGAGAAAAGGGAGTTAACATTGACAAGAGCATCGAGCGCACTCACATGCCGGGTAGACTCTACTATGTGGGGCGACATAGGAGATTTTTTGGCATCTTCATAACACATGATATAGATCTACATTTTGCCTATCACATGAAACGTGGAAAATGCGAGTTAGTGGCTGTGAAAAATTGCAAGCATGCAAGAGGGAGGTCAAGAGATGTTAATCTCCCAAAACGCAATGCCACAAATCTACATGTAGTGATATGTGTGGCATTGTTTGTGCACACACTTCCACTATGTCACACTTCCACATTTTAGACCATAACACCAACGGTCTACTCCAAGTTGTAGCATGCACACACCTATGGGTTTGTCTTGGGTTTGGTATGATTTAGCTATAGTGGTTTTCCTGCCCCACAACTCATCCTCGAATGTTGGTAGCCTCACACAGTAGAAAACTAAGAGACAGAGACTTGACAAAGTGGAGAAAGAGAGAGAACACAGAATTAAAAAGAGAAAGAGACATAATAGAGAGAAAATTGGGGAAGAAGAAAGATAGAAAGACAGAGAATAAAGAGATGAAAATCAAGGGATAAGATAGATAAATAAATAAAGATGTTAGAAAGATAGAGAAAAGGCATAAATGTGTAATAATGTATGAATATGAGTGTGAGGGGGAATGAGTGACGGCATGTGAGTGTCCTCTATAGGAAGAGAGAGAGAGAGAGAGAGATAAAATAAAATGTTATATTAACATCTTCTAAAGGCTAAAATGACCTCTGAGACGTTATCTATGTATAAGGTAATGGCCGGTTTGGAGGGCCGGCCTTGCGACTTCTTATTCCTCTCTCTCTCTCTCTCTCTCTCTCTCTCTCTCTCTCTCTCTCTCTCTCGCGAAGCGGCACAAACTTTTCGGTACTTAGAATATGGCCATATGGTGTCCACTTTTTACAAGGTCATATGACAATGAGCCATGGGTTAAGAAGCTCTAAATCCAAATATCAGCAATATGTTTGTATTTGAGAATTTTTTATATTATGAAAGAAGTGGCATGAATGAACATGAAATTATGTGACAAAGGCATTTTTTGTGAGCAATGATAGATCCAAGTCTTATTAATATCACGTGTGTCATGGTAAGAGCAAACGAGACTCGTGGAAGGTGGGTCGCACGAGCTAGTGTGTTTAATATGAAATCCTTACTATTTTCCTCCTACTTTTCCCTCTCATCTCATCCATCTGCAACATCCTAATTTAAAGGCAAAAAATGCTCAAAGAAAAGATAAAAATGTGGCACTTGTAGATGCATCTCCATAGTGAAAATTGTCAATATGACCCTTCTATTGCATTCTGTATGTATGGAAGCAATTGCAAATTCTTATGTATAGTACTTTGATTGTGGTAGTGCAAAATACATCATATCTCATTTTCATAAGTTTACTGAAAATATATTGTCATCTAAGATTGTGTCTAGTGAAAATATATTGTCATCTAAGATCAATCACAATCACAATTCTTGTGGGCCTCTAAGATTAATCACAATCACAATTCTTAATGCAAAAAGATATTGCAAATGAAAATGTTAACATGCTTGTTTGATCATTTGGATTCTATTCTAGCAGTTTGGAGTTGGAAAGTATAATATGGGTGCTTGATTGTCCCTGTTGGAGCCACCATTTGGACATGTAGCTATAGTTTGGACATAGAGTGACATTCAAAGTTTCCAAAGGATGACTACTGGAGGGCCACTCACAACTAACAACTTATCCACATTGACGTTTGTGGTTAGGTCATAGTCTAACTTTTGATAACCATTTGTACCTTGTGACTTCCATTGATGGTTACTCAAGAAAGGGTGTGTATATCTACTTAAAGCAAAGTCCAAGATGTTTATGAACATCATTGGTAACACTTTAGGGCTTGCTATTATGATGAAGCATCTACTAACATAATATGACGGAGACCATGACCTTTTACACGTGTCACGTTCTGTGAGATGAAGGCTATAAGCCAAAAGTGGGAGAGCGAGCGAGAGAGAGAGAGAGAGAGAGAGAGAGAGAGAGAGAGAGAGGGAGGGAGGGAGCAAAGAAGAGAGAGGAACTGCCAAAGGCGGCCGACAGTACTCTTGTGAAGAATGAAACAATTTGTGGGCGGTGGAAGAAGATAATCTTCACTGATTGACAAGCCAACCTCATTTCATCATTCATGGAAACATGCCCTTAGAAAGTGCTAATCAGTAGGTGCAAAAGACAATGCTTATAAACCAAGTTTGGGTGATTGTCTTTTTGGTGATGAAGTCTCTTTTCACTTAAGCATCAATTATGGTTTGTACCATGAATCCAACAACCTAGTACCAAAAATGCCTAGCAAAAATGGTCGAGTTCAAGCAAAAGAAAGTAAGACATGGGGAATCATGAATTGAGATTGCCTTCTCCCAAGTGGCAAAACCACCTTTACAAAGAATTTTCTCCACATTACCCACATGGCCACAAGCACTTGCTCAACTGTAAAAGCGCCTTCGTGTGAGTTTGGTGAGTTACCTTTTCTTCCTATGGAGGGTAGCTAAAAGCGCCTGCCTCCACCTTGAAAGCCTGCAAAAAAGTTTGAATCTCCAAGCTCAAAGCCAAAAGTTTTGACTAAGCAAAAAGCATTACTCACAATGTTTGCATAAAACCGAGGTTTAGTTTATCTATCGACTGGTTACAATTGCAAATCTGGGCTACATTGTGAGCTTGCCTTAATGGAACCTTGCCAAATTTTACAAGATACTGGCAAATGCCTCACCTTTTAAACTAAAAATCGAAAGAGTTTTAAGTGTGCCCTTAACTTTAGTTCACCTACTTTGTTAAGCCGATGATGATAAGCCTCGGTGAGAGACGGTAGACAAGTGTAACCTTTAGCACCTCAAGGCTCGGCCTGAGCGTGAGGTTGTTTTGTAATTTTATGGTGTGCTTAATACAATTCACTCACAAATTGTGAGTTTTGCTATAATTGAAAAAAAAGGATAATTGTTTTTGGCAAGCCCTGGTTACTCATTTGTGCAACAAATGTCTCACATAATCTATAAGCAAAGGTGTGCAATAACCCCCCCCCCCTCCCCCCCCCCTCTTCGCTATTTGGCACCGGCAAATTGGGAGGTGCCCAACAATTGAGAACATGAGGGCCATCCATTATAGGTATGTGGGTAAAATATTTTTGGCTACAAACTTGACGGGGCTTCTTGTAAATGATTTGCTTAGATCTGAAACGAGGGAGCCGCATTTATGTTGGACATGTGCTCTATCTTTCCTTGGAAAAGAGGGGGTAACTCAAAACATTTACCCCCTTCTCGTGTGGGCCTCCTCTATGTCATACAGAACTATCAGTTTCATTGTAGTGAGGAGAGGTTTTTTAATTTTTTATTTAACAATACTCACAATTATGAATTGATGATTATATTATAATCAACAAAAAGAATTACAAGATTAGTCGTGCTCAGCTCAGTGGCAGGGAGGAGAGGTTTTGAAGCTCTTGTTCAAATGTTAAGACTATCTCCATGGCCTCTTTTCCCAAGCAACTTTAGGGAGTAGAAAGCACATACTTTTGTCTCCCAAAGTTGTTCGAGAAAGGGGGCACTGGGAGATGCAAAGGAGGACCTTTCAAGCCTTGGAGAGAGCAAACCTTTTGCAAGTAGAATCTCTAGTGAAAGCCAACCAACCTGACCAAGTCAAATCCTTATTCTAGGCTTCTTCTTTTTTTTTCTTTTTTCTTTTTTCTTTTTTTCCCAAACTCACAATGTTTTTTTTTTTTTGCAAAACTCACAATGTTGGGTGGATGAATTGTATTCTCAAAATAAATGCAAAATCTCAAGCTAGTGTTGAGCTTTGAAAAATTTAAAGCTACCAAGTCAACGACGTTAATGGCCCTATACTACTCGTCTTTTCTTTTACCAATGGATATAATCAATTCCCAGCTTTTTTGCACGATCTCCGTGAAACTAGCAGAAGAAAGACTATTCTCAAAGACCTGGTAGTTCTTGGCCTTCCATTTTTGCTTAAAGTAGCAAAATCTAACAATTTGTGTGCAAACCGATAGCACTTGGCTTTTCATCACCATCCCTTCAAGGAATAGGTCATTCCTAAAGAACCCTATCTTCCAGGTTTTTTGTACCCATTTGCACGTCTTCTATGTCGGGACGCTTATAGTCGGGCACTCCTTAAAAAGGTGAGGGAGGTCCTCACAAGCCATTTTGTAACCCGAACATCTATTAGATCCAATCCATCTGGCATAAACCTTTACTATCCTGTCAGCATGGCCCCCAATAACACCTGCCAAAGAAAGATCTTTATCGTCAGCGGCTTCCAAATGTTATTTGCTATTGCCATCTACCTTGCCTCCGGCCATTGCTTTCCCCAAAGCTTGTTGAGGAGGGGGAACGAATCAGTCAAGATCATTAGAGTATGGTAGGTTTCCTTGGTTTTGGTTTACAGTAGTGGTTGCTCCTGGGCCACCGCCAGGTTTTCCACTAGCACATGGAATTGCACATTGACATACAATAATTGTCAAGCCTCTTCAAATCTCTATTGACCAGGTATCTTTCAGTCCCATCATTGAGATGGAATTGGACAGCCAGTTGGTGTGCCCCTTTCCAGCTTGTATTGTTGTTGTCCCAAAAAAGGCCCAGTTGTCTGAGTCCTTTATTGTTCATCTTTCTAGCTATTTATCTCTCAAAAGGGATTAATGGGATGCTTTCCGATTTAGAGACACAAGGGAACCAATGAGTAATGGAGTTTTGAAAATACCTTGCTACCTCTCCCCATTCTAGTGCCTCCGAAGATCTATTATCTCGTCAGTTGTGCCTCTTAGTCTTAGGCTAGACCATCGAGGGGTGAGCAACTTGTCATGTACCTCTAAGTCTTTCCACTGACCACATTTAGAGAATAATTTTGCCTTGTCAATCATGTCCTTTTTCATGATAGCTCATGCCTGGTCTTGCATAGTGATTGATGTCAGAAATTTGGCACATCGGGCCTCTTCATGGATAACATGGTTGCAAATTTTGATGCCTCCTTGCTCCACTAGCCTCACAACAATCTCTCATTTGGCCCATTCCCATGGCATCGAGCCTTTGGTGTTATTTTTCCATAAGAATACTTTCATTGGTTTCAAGAAATTCTTCCAGTCAATAGCATCATGGTTGATCTCTATAAGAGACTGCGGACACTAGCATATGCACATCTCCACACGACCATGCCATATGTAGGCCCTTGGCCTGCTAAATATAGGCCCCCTATATCACATGTGTGTCATGGATTGTCTTACCCTAGGCATGACAGTACTCCCCCTTTTGAAATTGTCTACCCCTCTATAGCTAGTTGTCCTAAACAGAAGTAGATCCTCACTTGAATTCCACGTTGACCCTCTCTCTTGATGCTCATATCAAGAAAGTGATTGGCATTTCCCAAATCTTTCATGGAAAACTAAGTGCTTAACATCTTAACTGATTGATCTCATCAATTGATTTTCCTGCGATAAGCATATTGTCTACATACAAGATCAAGATGATTAAAGAACCATCGTTCAACCTCTTTGTGTATAAGCAGTGATCTTCTTGACTTCTTATGTAACCCTGAGACTGCATGAATTTGTCAAATTTTTGAAACCACTGCCTTGAACCTTGCTTGAGGCCATAGAGTGCCTTTTTAAGTCTACAAACCAATTCTACCCTCGTTGGTCCAACGAGGCATGATTGAAGAATAAGGCCACTAAATCCGCACTGACATATTCCTTATAAGTACCAGGAAATTGCTACAAGCCCAAATTGTTTATAGTATCCACCTCCTTTTTCCCTGGAGCCAAAATTGCTCTATCCTTGAAAAAGGATGCATGGCAAGTCTATGTTTCAAGGTCTCTATATACGCAAGCAACCAATGCTTGCAAATTATTTTGTGGTAGCATCATGCAAGCCGGCAGGGCCACATTATCAAGTATGTCCCCATCACAAGCATCGCCATTACCAATATCAAGTGTCCATTGCACAAACTCTCTTTCAATAACATTACTTAAACAATTGACCACTCACATATTCTGTGTTAGATGCATGATTTCTGTACGTTGCCAAATGTATGAGTGGCACAAAGATGCATTCACAATGTCTTCTCTTCCCCCTTTGCGCACAACAGGTAATATCTGTTTGAAATCACCACCAAGGAGGAGAACCTTTCCACCAAACAACATGTCATTTTTCATGACATCTCTTAGTGTCTTATCAAGAGCCTCAAAAGCGTGTCTATGAGCCATGGGGGCTTCATCCCACATGATCCATGAACTCATTCGTAACAGCTCAGCAAGCTGGCTATTTACTTTAATGTTACATGTGGACTCAGAAGTTATATCAATAGGGATCTTGAATCTATAGTGTGCGTTGTCGAGAAGCCATGCTGCAATCTCGGACGATGCACATGCCAAAGAAACTTTGGACTCTCCGTGTATCCGAGAGAGCAAAGCATTGTAGAGATAAGTCTTTCTCGTTCCACCTGGACCATCCAAGAAAAAAACAGCCCCTCTGCTCATGCAAGCTACTTGTAAAACCCGATTGTAAGCTTCCCTTTGCCCAACATTGAAAGATGATTCCATTCGAGCAGACAATACTCTTTGTTCCTCTCTGTTATACATGAACTCTTCAGCAAGCACACCATGCTCACTCATAATTTGCAAGGTGTGATCCACCTGGGGCATTCCAAAATAATCTGAGAGCCTCTTTCCATAGTGTTGAAGCATTGTCTCTAAGTTTGACAAAGCTTGGTTTTGTGCCATGTGTTCACAGATATTTGCATCATTTGTGCGAACCCTCATATGATATACATGGTCCTCAGAAAGCTCCTTACAGAAGAGATTCCACAATGCACCAGGATGTATTGGTTCACAAAAAACCAAAATGACTACAAACAGTAGGCGCAATTGTTGCCCTGTTTGCTGAAAAGAAGCTTCTTCCAAACAAAGAAACCATTCATCATCAACTTGCAGTAATCCTCGTGCATTACATGTTTCTTTAAATGTGTCATATACTCGTCCATTGAAGGTTCTAATATCCTCAAAAGACTTACATCCTTTGCACATGTTGAGTAACATACGCAAATAGTACTTGAATCTCCAGCATTGGGAACAATGTGGTACATTCTTCCAATCATGTCACCAATCTGTCTTTGAGTCCATGTTCTACTTGCTGGCTTCCAAACCCACTTTGTTGGGAAGTCTATGTACAACAAATCGTTGGCCTCTAGATGTTGTTGATTTGCAACAAACCACTCAGTGAGCGTTGTCTTTTTGCTAACATCTCCCTCCACCACACTCTGTACAGTCGCTATGTCGCTAAAGATGACTTGATTTTGATGAGGCAAGTGAACTTGGAGCCGTTGTATGTCAAGTTTCTCTTGATGCATATGAAACCCAAGTATACGCGAGATAGCCTCAGATGCTGATACATATCAAGCATTAAGATAGTTTGTAACTTCATTTAGAATCCCTTCACTATCTTGTAGAACAACAGTGGCCCTGTCATGTCCCTTATACACATACTTGTAGAGATATTTCACAGCGGATATAGTGGAGCAAACCTCCACATTGATATGTGCATTGTACCTTATTGACAAAAATGGATTGTATGGAACAATCCATTTATTACTCATTTGCACTTTATTACGAACAGTGTAATTTCCATCATCCCTCCTCATGTACGTAGGGTATCCATCCCTAGCCACAGTAATCGATGCACTAAAGCTATTTAAACCTGCAATTCCCATCTTTCATACATGGAGCATTCTTATTCAAGTTTACACACGGGCCATGCACATTACACCGACTGATAACATCATACAACTGTGGAAACATTACTTTATCAGGAAGCTCCACACACACAATCTTATCATAATGCAATGTCTCTCTTGGCTTATGCTCAGATGCAAGTATCAATAGAATGTGAGCATGAGGAAGGCCTCTCTTTTGGAACTCAATCACAGAAATTTGTCCAATGACCTTACCAAAAATAGCTCTCTTAATCAGCAAGCCCATCAAATCCTTGAACTTATGGTAGAAAACGCGGGCAGTAAGATCAGGACGATCATTGGATGTTTGTCCAGGCAGTAATGCATCCTGTATCTCCTTCCATCCAGGATTGCATGTGAATGTAATGAAGATATCAGGTTTTCCTCTCTTGCGTACAATTGCCATGGCATCCTGGTACAGCTGGTGCATATAGCGAGGGCCACCAACATACGAAGAAGGCAATACAACCCTTCTTCCAACATTAGCACCCAATAACAGTTCTCTATCATCCCTTGTTCCATCTCTTGCTCCAACCATATCTGTCAAGCCTTGATACACCTGACTGCAAAGTTCACTTTGATGATTACGAACCCACAAAAGCCTCAACTCCTCCATACAACTATATGCATCAACAATATATTGTTGCACCACGTAAAAGACATTGTGTTGTGTCATCTCTAATTTGCAATCTATACTTGTAGAAATCCATTGTAGAAATATACTTTGTAGTTCCATTTACTCGCTCTCTGCTTACTTCCGCTCTGTTCACTTGGGGTATGTAAGGATTCCAACCTTCTTCACTATTTGGAAATAGCAACACATATAATAGAGTCATGTATGACCTATGGCGATTTGAGATTCGTTTTAAACCACCACCCAAAAGATTCAACACAATATCACGATGGCCAATGTTGCTCTCTTCACCCTGACCAGGCATGATTGCAGCAACTTCCACACTTGTTGGAGCAACATATTGCCAGCCATGTGTACGCTTCTCAGTAATGACGATCCTAATCTCTGGAATATTGGAAGTTTGGACCATTGTAGCAAACCCCCTAAAAGCTTGAACATATGGATTTACTCGATGCATCATCGATTGCAAGCTTTCCAAAACATCTGGTTTGAGTTTAGAAACATGACTCATCCTGTTTTGCAACTCATTCTCAGTGTCAAAAAAATACAACTGAGCAAAGAGAGGGATTTGACCTAATCGCTCTTCTGGCATCAATGGACCAATGTTATGATAAATAGATCCATGCACCTTGAAGGTATAGATTCCTTTTCTTTGGCAGAGTGATTCATCTATATGAGCTCCCGAAGAAGCAAATGCCAACACACTATTGTATGCTCTGATATGTTTCAAGAATTTTCTACTTCTAGTATTACCCCCGTGCATCAATTCCCTTAATTCTAAAGGAGGTTCACTTAATGGCGGCAAAGAAACATTTCCTGAGTTGCAACAACTCTTCCCCACAAATGTGCGAATGGTCTTTGCTTCTGTTTTCCAAGCTAAAGCACCACAAAAGGAACATGCAAAATCCAAGTTGCCTATGTTGTGAAGAATACACTTTTCATGAGAAATAGACAACATAGAGATATGCATCAAGGAAGTGGTTTCAGAATATAAGTAGGTGATAGATAGGCAAAGTGTCTCAACTTTGGAGTAATCTCCCTCTCTGGAGACAATTACAGGCTCCTCAAGAACATCGCCATTATTGGCTTCCAAATTGTCTTCCACTTCAGTCCCTACATAACTTTGCGAGAGAATTGACTCGTTATCTACACCCAATGCAATCCTTCCCTGAGGAAATTCATTGCATCGATTCACGTTTATCAAATGCTGGAAATCTTCCAAGCGAGGCACATCAATCTCACCCAAAGAAATTCGAACTCTATCTCGCGCTGCTGCACGTCGCGTAAGCTCGAGAGGCTTGACATATCCTACTACGTCTTGCATGTCCAGGAGACAACACCTTTGGACCAATAGCCATCTGTCCAAAAAATAACTCTTATAAGTACTCACAGGTATATACAGGTTAGTATCTAGAGAATTAAGAAGAGAGTATGGAGAAGAAAGGATTTCCCAACTATGTATATCTTTCTTTGAGAGAGTCAGTGAGAGGAGGCTTGCCAACCCACATGGTAAATGTCTATATACTTCTATATCTGTCTCTCTATATCTCATATAACTACTACTAAGGATATAGTTGGGGGAGCGAGTCCATCAAATTAGCCCACCGACGATTGTCGGTTAAGGCCTGAGTTTCAGCTGGCAGTTTTTCGCTGCGGTTACAACGCGCCAGTTTGCACGTCAACCGGATTCTCACCCAACTGAGGTCCCCTGACTCTTGAGGAGTCTCCACGTTAACCCATTATTGGTCAACCCATTATTGACCATTGGCAACCTTTGCTCAAGACGGATTCAAAGGTGCATCCAAATCAGCCTCAAAGTGCTTCATTATGAAGAGTTACCATGGTGACAGGTCCCCATTTGAGTTGGTAGAGTTGCATTGAGGCTTGGATTGTTGTGTACATTCCGTTTACGCAATCAAAAGCAAATACCACATCGGCAATGGTGTGCATGTGATTACATTAGGAGAGACACTCTCGCTTTGCATCTGCCAAAAATAGCCCAGAGCTTCTTGACCCTACCCAAATTGGGCATATCTGGCAATCAATGCATTCAAAGAGACGGCATCCTATATAGGAAGCTCTCTCCCACTTTTTGTGCTTTATGAAGTGCTTCACATTTGTCATACCTAGAAATAAGTCAGACATTGCACACACCTAGAATACTTTGTGTGTGTGTGTGTGTGTGTGTGTGTGTGTGTGTGTGTGTGTGTGTGTGTGTGTGTGTGTGTGTGTGTGTGTGTGTGTGTGTGTGTGTGTGTGTGAGAGAGAGAGAGAGAGAGGGAGAGAGGGAGAGAGAGATTCACTGCTACATAACTTGAGAGAGAGAGAGAGAGAGAGAGAGAGGGAGAGGAGAGATTCACTGCAACATAACTTGAGAGAGAGAGAGAGAGAGAGAGGGAGAGAGAGAGTTTCACTGCAACATAACTTGAGAGAAAGAGAGAGAGAGAGAGAGAGAGAGAGAGGGCGAGGGGGGGCGGGGAACGGGAGGTGTGACACAAAAGACACAGTGGCAACAAAAATACTACAATTATGGAGATCCTTTGAGAATGTAGTATCCAAAGAAGACAACCAAGAGTTGTGAGCAAATTGGTATCCACTACATACATAAGCCTCCCCCAAAATGTAGTCAATATCCCCAAAGCCACCAAAATATAGATCCGCTAAGTCTATAAATGAGAAAGAAGTGAGTATTACTATCGACTACATAATTCACTTCTTGCAAGGGTTGCCCTGCTTTGAACTGGATGGAACATCTCCAACGGCATTAATCCCCTTCTTGGGCCAATGGGTCGTTACCAATGCATGGAGCTTGTTTGAGATAGATCTAACTTCGGAGACACCTGTAGTATGTTGTACTGCTATGGCGGTCAATTTGTTGCTAGTACTTCGTAATTCAAGCACAATGCTTTTGAAATCCATGCTATCCAAGAGACTCATGATTTTTGCCTGGTTACTTTCTATGCGAGAAAGTTGTCGTTGCATTGAGCTCTCCTGCTGCAAAATACCATTAATCTGTAGCTACATCCGCTCCTCTAGACGATGAAGATAAACCCCTTGCTCATATTGTGAATGGCTCAACCAGTGAATGCTCTCTCTATAGGAACTTGTGATGCCTCCGCTCTCTCACATGAGGCTTGAATTTTGGAGCATACTGTGTGGATGATACCTAGTCCATCTACAATTTGCTTCTTTGCAGGTCCATCGCCACCTCGGGCAACGCACTTCGCATTTCGTAAATTGTTGCTTGGGTCTCTCTCTGGGGTAGAAAATATCACCTCCGAAGAATCTCCTCCAGAGGTAAGCACGTGCTCCATCTCTGTAAGGAAGAATAAGATATATATTTAGCACCGGGTTATACATGTTTTTCTCTCTATCTATTTCTCTCTCTATTTTTCCCCTATCCACCTCTCTATACCTCCCTCTCTATGGCGCAAGGTGGCCATAGAGAGAGAAATAGCCAAAGCCTGTGTGTAGGATGTCGTCTCTTGGAATGCACTGATTGTGGGATATGCCTAACTTGGTTAGGGCCAAGAGAGCGACTGCCCCATCCCTCTCTCTCTCTGTGTCTCTCTCTCTCTCTCTCTTTCTTCTCTCTCTCTGCCCCATCTCTCTCTCTCTCTCTCTCTCTCTCTCTCGCTCTCTCTCTCTTTCTTCTCTCTCTCTCTCTCTCTCTCTCTCTCTCTCTCTCTCTCTCTCCTACTCATGTGTAGGCATATCCCACAATAAGTGCACTCCAAGAGACGACATCCCATAGATTAAGCTCATTGAAAGCACCTTTTGTGCTTTATGAAGTGCATTGCAGTTGGCATACATGTCGACCAAGGCAATGCTAGAATTCAAGGGTGGAATTTCTCCTTTTCCCGAACACTGACTCGCAGTCTCAATCTCACGTGGAGAGGACGGGTATCAAATGAAACAGCTTGAAATGTTATATTAAACGTCTTCAAAGGGCCAAGGTCTATGAGACCAAACATTACTTTTGAAGACCTATTTTTTGTAACTGTTGGTAGACTTTGGAAAACCAAGCACCAAATGGAGGGGATTCCAACCTAAACTTTTAGCGTTTCAAAAAGTGTAGCTCACACCACCAAGATGTCTTTCAGGGTGATATCCACTACCATATCTCAAACCCTCAACTGTTAAGAGTGTCATATTGTTCTAAGAGTGTCACCTAGTGTCCGGTGGTACAGAGTGCGCTCAAGATGTTGTCAGCGCTTATCTCAACCCCTCAACTGTTAAGAGTGTCACCTAGTGTCCGGTGGTAGCTGTTCCAATCTGCGAGTGAGGTACACTTTAATTTATTTGGCTTGTTGAGTAGTGCTTAGCCCTACTCACATAGGGCTCTGATCCAGTTTAAAACTCAAACGATAGTAAGCTGAAACACATTTTTCCTGAACACTGACTCACTGAATCAATCTCACGTGGAGAGGAGGGAGATGAAATGAAATGAAATGAAATGTTATATTAAACGTCTTCAAAGGGCCAAGGTCTATGAGAGCCCGCAAAGATGACGATGACGCTGCTGCAGTAGCCGGGAGGAGGATGTTGAGCCCGCATGCACTACTGCAGTAGCCAGCTCAGATGGCGATGAGCCCACAAAAATGACGATGGGTATGAGAAGCGATGACAGCCCACGTGCACTGCTACAGTAGCCCGAAGGAGGATGGTGTGCGCTGCTGCAGTAGCTGGGAGGATGAAGGAAGGCTGCAATGGCGAGCCTGCGTGAGAGTCGGTGGTCAACACTGCGCCATGCTGAGAGCTGTGAGAGGCGGGTGCGGGGGCATGACGTTTTGTGGTCACCGCTGCATGTCGAACATCCTCAGGCATTGATGACGATAACTCACAGTCTCAATCTCACGTGGAGAGGAGGGAGATGAAATGAAATGTTATATTGGCCACTTCAAGCTGGACATTTCCCGCAATCAGTGCATTCCAAGAGACGACATCCTAGGTCAGAATCTCCTCGTGCACTTTTTGTGCTTTATGAAGTGCATGGCATTTGGCATACATGTCGACCAAGGCAATGCTAGAATTCAAGGGCGGAATTTCTCCTTTTCCCGAACACTGACTCACAGTCTCAATCTCACGTGGAGAGGAGGGGTATGAAATGAAACAAAACGAAATGTTATATTAAACGTCTTCAAAGGGCCAAGGTCTATGAGACCAAACATTACTTTTGAAGACCTATTTTTTGTAACTGTTGGTAGACCTTGGAAAACCAAGCACCAAATGGAGGGGATTCCAACCTAAACTTTTAGCGTTTCAAAAAGTGTAGCTGACACCACCAAGAGGTCTTTCAGGGTGATATCCGCTGCCATATCTCAAACCCTCAACTGTCTTCTTCTTCTATCTTTCTCTCTATAGTTCTACAACAGCTGTGACGTAGCACTCATACATGTACCCATCATTGTCTATGCGAGAGTAGCATCCAACATTGAGATGGAGTTCTGTCTGATGTTTTGAAGAGAAGTAGGAGGAAAACCTCTTTGGGTTACTGAAGGGGCATTCAGTCGGCGGCTACCGTAACATAGAATATACGTATGTATGCATGCAATAAAGGAGGATAGTGGTAACACTAATACATGTGGCAAGGCATTCGAGTGGAAGGTGTGGGCCGTGATGGGGGACTTCGTGGGCATCCACAAATAGTGGCTGCAATCAGTGGTTCAAAGCTTATTGGCCACTTCAAGCTAGACATTTCCCGCAATCAGTGCATTCCAAGAGATGACATCCTAGGTCGGAATCTCCTCGTGCACTTTTTGTGCTTTATGAAGTGCATGGCATTTGGCATACATGTCGACCAAGGTAGTGCCAAGCACGACGTTTTCTTTCAACGACCCCAATTTTACAATATTATCATGATTTTTTTTGCCCATATCAGCATCTTGTGTGATGCCACATACCTTCAAGGTTCATGCATTTGGAGATATGCCCTCTCTTTGCATTTGTTAAAAACAACCTAGAGCTTTGTAACCGTGACCCTTGCCCTCAAGATGCAAGCGTATGTGATTGCATCTGAAGCGACACCCTCACTTCGCATCAGCTGAAAACAACCCAAAGCTTCTTTGCATCTGTGAGTTCAACTCTTGTTGATCCTTGAGGTCTCATGGGATTGAGCCTGCAACTTTAAAACCTGTCTTCTTCTTCTCTCTTTCTCTCTATAGTTCTACAACATCTGTGACGTAGCACTCATACATGTACCCATCATTGTCTGTGCGAGAGTAGCACCCAACATCGAGATGGAGTTCTGTCTGATGTTTTGAAGAGAAGTAGGAGGAAAACCTCTTTGGGTTACTGAAGGGGCATTCACTCGACGGCTACCGTAACAGAGAATATACGTATGTCTGCATGCGATAAAGGAGGATAGTGGCAACACTAATACATGTGGCAAGTCAAATACTGGCTGCAATCAGTGGTTCAAAGCTCCCATCTAGTGGATGGCCAACTCCAAAAATTAGGCTGTGTGGAAAAGGCCACCATGACCTCCACAGCAACACCCTACCCCTTCATAGCCGAGAAGCTTCTAGAAATGGACCAGCTCCATCATCGCTACTCCTACACCATCCTTAATACCACCCTCCCATGCTTCTCTTATGGACGACTATGTCAGCACCTTCACGCTCTTTCCCATCCCCAACCCTTGCGATCCTCAAGCTGGACCCAACACCCTCCTCCATTGAAGCTTCACCTATAACCCCACTTCATCCATCTCCCCAGAGAATGCTCTCTCTACCATATTCTCCTTGTATCTAGCTTAGAACTCAACTCTCCTTGACTGTTGTAGCCAAGGATGTTGAAGAGGGGACAGAGGAAAATCTCTTTAGGGTTCTTTGGTGGTCATTTAGCCAGCGGCTACCACAATAGAGAATATACGTATGCCTACAGGCTATAGAGGAGGGTAGTGGCAACGCTAATACATGTGGCAAGGCATTCGAGTGGAATATCAAGGGCATTGACACGCGGTAGGTGTGGGCCGTGACTGGTAACTTCATGGGCGTCCGCAAATATTGGCTTATTGGCCACTTCAAGCTGGACATTTCCCGCAATCAGTGCATTCCAAGAGACGACATCCTAGGTAGGAGTCTTCGAAGGGCCAAGGTCTATAAATGACCCCTCTTAAAGTGGACATATCTTACGATCAATGCACCCTTGCGAGGGTCGATCGCATCAAAAAACAACACACACCTACTTAAAGACACTCTCTCTCTCTCTCTCTCTCTCTCTCTCTCTCTCTCTCTCTCCCCTTGACATCTCGGACAGGAAGCTCCTCAAGCACGTTTTGTGCTAATTCCCAAAATACCCCTTAAATTTCAAAATTCCCAAAAGTACCCTTGTATCTATTTTCTAATGTTTATTCTTTTGTGACAATTAAGATCTATTTTTTAGTGCTTAGCATGTAATTTGTCACAATTATCTATTAAAAAAAAGGGCATCATGTCGTAAAATAATGAAGCAATTCATCTCCAAAGCCTACATAACCAACACAAATTCTAGTTTTAGCTTATTGTATTGATACAATTTATGGAAAGCTACAATTTTTTTTCGCATCTCTGGAATCACGTAAAATAATGAAGCAATTCATCTCCAAAGCCTACATAACCAACACAAATTTGTCAAAAAATAATGAAGCAATTCATCTCCAAAGCCTACATAACCAAAACAAATTCTAGTTTTAGCATATTATTGATAGACGATAAGCCTTCTCAGGAAATTTTGAAGGGCGGGGTATTTTCCGAAAATGAGACTCTCTCTCTCTCTAACACACACACACAGACGTTCTCATTTTTTCATTATAACATTACATTACATTCCATTTCATGCCCACAGGGGCGCAGGGTGACAGGCGTTTTATAACATTGCATTTCATTTCATGCCCACGGTGGCGCAGGGTGACAGGGCGCAGGTCGTAGGGTGGAAACAAAGCGAGAGAGAGAGAGAGAGAGAGAGAGAGAGAGAGAGAGAGAGAGAGCTACCTGCAGGCCGGGTGGAGCCACAGTCCGCGAGAGGAGCCGCAAGGTCACCGCAGTAGCCGGGTAGCTGCAGCAGCGATGGCGTGAGGATGAGGACCTCTCTCTCTCTCACTCCTTGAGGATGACAATGAGGAGCAGCAGACCTCTCTCTCTCTCTCTCTTCTCTCTCTTGAGGAGGACCTCTCTCTCTAGAGCGCGTGGCGGATGAGGACCTCTCTCTCTCTGGAGCGTCGGGTGGTGCAGTAGCCGCAAGCTCACCGTGGTAGCCGGGTAGCTGCAGCAGCGATGGCGTGAGGATGAGGACCTCTCTCTCTCTCTCACTCCTTGAGGATGACGATGAGGAACAGCAGACCTCTCTCTCTCTCTCTCCTCTCTCTCTTAAGGAGGACCTCTCTCTCTGGAGCGCGTGGCGGATGAGGACCTCTCTCTCTCTCTCTTGGCGATGAGGAGCAGGAGCAGGACCTCCACTCTCTCTCTCTCTCTCTCCCGCCCGCATTGATCAACCTCGCATCGCCAGGCGTGCCATCTTGAGTAGGCGGCTGGCGATGATGGTTTTTTTGAAAACGCCCGACTGAGAGCCCGCTCGTGAGGTCGCAGCCCGCTCGACTAAGGATCTCTAACTCTTTAGGAGTCGCCACATGGTAGGGGGGGCCGAAATCCCCTCCCCTTTTATCTATTAGTATAGATGAGTCACGTTAATTGTGTCCAGGAGGATGATGTGCTCTCCTCAGCTTCACATTCCTTGGACATGGGATGAGGAAATGGTGTATTTTCTTGAAGAAGGGACGATGCCTTCACATCTTACAGTTGATAGGCACAAAATTTGAACCCATGTGCACACAAACAGTCCTTTACCAACCCACTTATCTTTTGGCATATCCCAGTGTTGGGACTTTTATCATGAATAATGAAAAAGTTTGAAAAGATCTCTCTCTCTCTCTCTCTCTCTCTCTCTCTCTCACACACACACACACAAATGCAAAGAGAAACAAGGATGCAAGTGCACATACACAATGAACAATGAAGGTACAACAAAAAGAATATTTAGAGCAACAAAATAAGACAACAAGCATTGTATTGTTGTATCTCAAAGAAAGAAACTTGAGTATAGGAACACAAGGTATCAAATGCCATACTTGACCTAAGGCCCCCTCTTCCTACTTATTGCATATCATTGATTGCTCAAAGTGGTGATCAATTATAGCAAAATCATAGGGACTCTCTCTCCTCTCTCTATCTCTATCTCTCTATCACTGCACCCTCAGTCCTTAACTGATATGTATCTGCCCTTCATTTAGAAGGAATCTTTGTATGCGTTGTTTTTCGGTCCCATAGGTCATATCTGACCTCCGTGGACGATAATTCAATCTATCTATCTATCTCTCTCTCTTTCTCATTTCACTAGGCATCTCTTGGCTACGCTATTAGGAATAAAGGGGTAGCTAAGTAGAGTTTAGAGTGGTTTACTTTTAATGGAGAGAAATAATTTTCACACACAAGAAAAATAATAGAAAAGAGAGAGAGAACTAGAGAGAGAGAGAGAGAGAGAGAGAGAAAGCACACACGATATATGTGGTTCGCCCAATGTGGGCTACGTCCATGCAAAAGCAGCCACTCCATGGCTTTGCACTTCAAAAGTAGAAGTAGGTTACAAAGGGATTAGCAACCCTTAATGGACCTCCCGCCTTGCTTCACTCTCTTACACCAACTCACACACACCTTGCTTCACCAACTCCACAATCCGTTTTGTGTGTAGAAGAGACCTCCTATATAGACCAAAATGGGCTTCCCTCTCTCATGAGAGACACTCCTGTGTGTAGCCACCCTTGTGAACAACTTCAACTTGAACTTCTCATGCGCCCATGTGTGGCCATCCTTAGGTAGACAAGTTTGCCTAAAACTCGGCCACCGGCCATTGAACTCTAGCCACGGCCATTGAATGCGGCCACCGGCTAGAGAATTCCAACCACCGGGCATCGGCCACCGTTGACTATCAGAGCAACCGGCAATCGACCGGCTGCTTTCCAGTCACTTTTCAACGGCTGTCCCGCCATAAGATTCCGACGAAAAGAAATATTTTGGGAGTGAATTTTTTGTTTTTCGGTGAGTGATTTTTCTCACGCACGATGCCTTCTCCTCATAACGGGGGACTTACAAATGTGTATTTTTTAGTAAAAAATTACAAGGGGTGAGTTAGGCTCCATACTTAACATATACTAGCACCAAAAAGACCTCTTATCATTGCATGTCAATGCCTTGCCGTTTATGGAGATGCTCAGCTCCTAGGTTGTTACCATATACATGTGGTAGTGATGTGTGTGAACACACTAGGACCGTCGGGGCATTTTTCCCTCTTTCAGAGGTTTTTTCCCCCGAGCATTGTATATATGCCCATCACTCTAGGGCTATCTATCTTTCCATTGCACACTAAGTAACACACTCTCTATTGTGTGTCTTGAGCTTCCTTCGTCTTCTCCAAGCTGTGTGTGTTTCTATGCAACCCTAATTCCAACAATTGGTATCATAGCAGGTTACGTCCTCCCGGGCTTAGTCGCCAGCTGCTCCAGCACACACCTGCTCACTTTCTCCAATTATAGTGAGGTTTGGCGAGCGTTCGCAGGTCGACAAATATTTTGGGAGTATTCGTAGAGCTTAGTCTGCTCAGATTTCTGACGGGCTCATTTCGGGCCTCCGTTTCCACTACAAGCAGGTCTGCACAAGCAATTTTCTCATTTTGTACAGAATTTCTATCAGTGTCGATTTTTGCATAACAGGTGCCTTACAGTCTTCTAAGGTTTGTGCTATATAGCACGTGCTGTTCCCGCTCCGTTTCTGCTATTTTCGGGCAGTCTTTACATCAGGTGCAACATTTACCATGGCTGACAACAACACAGATGTCTTCAAGATGTTTGCTGCTGAGGACAGGTTGGATGGGGATAATTACCCTATGTGGGCTTATATGATGCAACACGTTCTTGTGTCAAAGGGCGTCTGGAATACTGTGCTGAGCATTGATGTACGTCCTGGTTCTGAGAATGTAGGCGATGTTGAGGATGTTGCAGGTCTGCAAGGATTGCTGCTATTAGAGTTGTTTTCCTACGACAAAACAAGCTCGTTGGGATGTAAAGGATGCGCAGGCTCATGCATTGATTGTGTTGTCTGTGAAGCGCACCATTGTTCCTCACATCCGTTCAAAAAAATCTGCAAAACAGGCTTGGAATATTTTGGCTGGTCTTTATGCAAGTTGCAATGAGGCTAAAATTGCTTTGCTGCATAAAGAGTTGGAGTCAAAGATTATGCATGAGGAAGATGATATGGACACTTTCCTTGCTGGTGTCAAGGATATCAATGAGTAACTTATTTCTGTAGGTGAAGTCATTTCAAAGAGTTCCCTTGTGTAGACTGTTCTTGCTGCCTTACTAGATTCTTACCAGACTTTTGCTAGTACTTGGAAAATTATGACCCAAGAAAATCCAGAAGTTGTCAGATTGATGCATTATGCACATTGCTGTTGCAAGAGTCACTTTCTAGAAAAAACAGGACTAGGCAGTGTGCAGTTGAACAGGCTTTTATTGCTTCTCAGAGAAGGGGTGGTAACAGCAATACAGCCACTTCTTATGGTTCTACTACGAGTGGTAAAAATTCTGTTTCTAATGCTTCTACTGGAAGCAATTGCTGGAAATTCTGATGATAAGGGCAAAAAGAAAATGCGTTGCTATTATTGTAAAGCTAATGATCACTTGATCAAGTTGTGTCCTAAGTTGAAGGCCAAAGAGGCTAAGAAGAAAGAGGGTGGTTCCACTGCAAATGCTGGTTCCACTACAACTACAGCCATTGTTGAGTCTTCTGTAAAAGGAGACTGCAATGTTGATGTTGATGCAGAATGGGCTTTTAGCGCAGAGTGCACTTACAATCCTGCTGTCCATGATGCATGCTTGTCAGTTGTTGGAGATTCACATGTTTGGTATTTCGACAGTGGTGCTACAAAGCACATTACATCACATCGTGAATTGTTCACCTCTCTTGAGTCTGTCCCTCATGGGAATTCAGTCACTTGTGCCAACAATGTCTCTTATCCGGTTCAGGGAGTTGGAAAGATTGTGCTTACTACTGCAAATGGCAGTTCCTTCACACTTGTTGATGCACTTTATGTACCTGGGATCAAGAAGAATCTCTTGTCTATATATGCACTTGCTAGACTTAGACTTGTAGTCAAATTTGTGGATGTCAGATGTATAGTTCATGATCTCAGTTTTGGTGATGCAATTGTTGCATCTGGCCTTTTGTGCCGTGGCTTGTATAAGCTCACTTTGTATAACAAGTGTGGACAAAATTTTGCAAATGCAGTTGCAGGTTCAAGGGCTATTTCAGATGCAAAACTTTGGCATGCACGTTTTGATCATCTGAATTTTGCCAGTTTACTGCGTTTGCAAAAATCTGATATGGTTGCTTCTTTGCCGCCTCTTGAAGCACCTATCAAACATGTTTGTGAAGGTTGTATCTTGGGTAAGATGCAGCATTCTAAGTTTCCAAAGGATGCTTCAGTTTGGGCCACATGCAAGTTGCAGCTTGTGCATAGTGATGTTTGTGGGCCCATGCAAACTTCGTCCTTGGGCAATTACATTTATTTCGTGATTTTTATTGATGATTACTCCAGGCATGCATTGGGTATTTCTGCTTAAAGCGAAGTCCAAAGTTTTTATGTGCTTCAAACAATTTCTGGCGATGACTGAAAATGTCTCGAAATGTACTATGGGCACCCTCCGTTCCGATCAAGGGGGGGAGTATATGTCTCATGAATTCAATGCATTTCTGGCTAGTCGTGGGATAAAACACCAATGTACAGTGCCTTATACACCTCAGCGAAAGGGTGTTGCTGAGAGGAAAAACAGGTCACTTACGGAAATGGCACGATGTATTGGGAAAAGTCAAGCTTTGCCGCATTCTTTTTGGCTTGAGGCCATCATGTGTGCCACTTATGTACTAAACAGGTGTCCTACAAAAGCTTTGCAGTCTATTACTCCATATGAAGCATGGCATGATAGAAATCCTTCTATTGAGCACATGCGTGTTTTTGGCTATTTGGCATATGCTTTGGTGCCACAAACACAATGCAAAAAATTGGATGATAAGACTATCAAATGTAAAATTTTTTGGTTATAGTGCTGAAAACAAAGGTTACAGGTTGTATCAACCACAAACAAAACGTATTCTGGTTTCACGGGATGTAGTGTTTGTGGAAGATTTTTTTCAGTCCTTGCTGTCATGTACTAGAGATAGTAATGTAAGCTCGCACGACATTAATGTCACTTTGTTGCCTCTTTTCAGTGGTGGAAATACGTATGTAAGTTCCAATGAGGCAAATGTACAGCCTATGGGGGTTTCTGAAAATGTTACAGATCAGCCTATTACTGATGCAGATGTACATGATGTACTTGATGAGAAAAGGGCTGAAAATGAGCAGGCTAGAGGTATGCCAAAATGGCTAGTGCACCCTTTGCGTGACAGTAAATTGGATGCACCTTTGTCTAGTCATACTCGTTCAGGCTCTCACCATGCATCTTATGCATCAGATTGTTATGCTTTGGCTGTGTCTAGCTTACATGATGTTGAGGAGCCTCTGTCTTTTGATGAAGCACAGAATTCATAAAATTGGATGGCTGCCATGCAATCAGAATATGATGCACTTATAGAAAATGACACATGGGCTTTATGTGATTTGCCTCCTGGCAAAAAGGCCATTGGTACAAAGTGGGTTTACAAGTTGAAATGCAAGCGGGATGGTGAGATCGATCACCATAGGTCTCGACTTGTTGCAAAGGGTTATGCACAGCAAAAAGGCATAGATTATGAAGATACTTTTGCTCCCACTTGTCATATGACTACTGTGCGTTTTCTATGTGCATTGGCAGCTCATTTTAGTTGGGATGTACATCAATCAGACATTGTTACTGCTTTCTTGAATGGTGACATATTTGAGGAAGTTTATGTAACGCAGCCTCGTGGTTTTGTCATAAAAGGACAAGAGGACAAAGTGTGCAGATGTAAGAAGGCTTTGTATGGGTTGAGGAAATCTCCTCGTCTTGGTATGAGAAAGCTGACACTCATTTGGTCAAACGAGGCTTTCATAACAGTCCAACAGAAAGCACATTGTATGTAAAGCGTGAGGGTAATGTACTTCTCATAGTGGTTCTTTATGTCTATGATATGCTGATCACTGGACCAAATGAGAGACATATTGCTAAATTTAAGGCTGATTTGAATGCTACTTTCAAGATGAAAGGTTTGGGGCTGTTGCATCATTACTTGGGTATACATTTTAAGCAGTGTGAGGGTGGTATTGCCTTGTGTCAAAAAAGTTACATAAAGACATTGCTATCTAAGTTTGGACTTGAGGATTGCAAATGTATTGCCACTCCCATGAAAACAAATTTGAAGTTGATTCTACATGATGCTGGCGATCCTGCTGATGTCACTCTTTACCAAAGTGCTGTTGGCTGCCTCATTCATGTATGCAACACGAGGTCGGATATTCAGTTTGCAGTCTCACAGGTCATCAGATTTATGCATAGCCCAGGGTCTAAGCATTGGCAAGCTGTCAAGAGGATTTTCCGCTACCTTAGTGGCGCTTTACATCTTGGCTTGTTTTATCGCAAGGGGGGATCATTGCCACCTGACTTACATGCTTTTTCGGACTCACTTGTCGTAGACTAGTGGTTTGCTTTTTCCTAGAGGACATCATTCAAGCAGTCAATTTAACTCACTATGTTTCCATTCTTCAGCTTGTGTAGCTAATCCTATTAAATAAAGAACCTCAGTGTCTTCATGCATGATATTAGTGAATTGAGCTACCACAAAGTTTTCCCTCAAATATCCAAAGGTTCTAGACTTTCCAAATCTACTCCAAATAACAATATCTGGCCATTTGTGTGCTTGGTCTGAAATCTTCTCCCTCCGCAGTAGGTCATTCCTAAAGAAGATTACCTTCCACATCCTTTGCACCCATTTGTAGATCTTGGTGGCAAGACCCCGCGAGAAAGGGTAGTCTTTGAACATATGTAGGGGATCCTCTATAGTTGCTTTGCATCTAAAGTAAGTGTCTGTTCCAATCCCTCTAGCAATAATCTTATTTCTAGTTGCGATAGCCCCCAAAAACACTTTCCAAGTGAATATTTTCATTGATCTTGGTCTTTTTACCTCCCAAATGTTGTTTATACTCTTTCGCCACTTCTCTTCAAACCAATTCACTCTCCACAATTTGATGGCTAAAATGAACTAATCTGCTTTATAAATCAACTTGTTATATGTTTCCAACGTTTTGGGAAGTGCAAAAACTTTGTTTTTGAGGAAATTTCAAGCTTTCTAATTGGTCAAGTTGTCTCAACAATAGGCATTGGACTATTGAGCAAAACTTTTGAGACTATATTGACCAATAGCCTTTCATTTAGATTCAAACCATGTTGCATCACAAATTGGTCCACATCCTTCCAGCAAAAGTTTTCGTCATCCCAAAAATGTGACAACTTAGAGATGCCTTTGTTATTCACCTTTTTTACAATTTCCCTGAAAAACATATTCAAGGATCCTCCTCCTAGCTTGAATAGCCAAGAGGACTAGTGTAAGATGGAATAAGCTAAAGTATCTGAAAGGCTTTGTCCATTCCACTGATGAGGCCTCTTTGTTTCACTTTTCTTAGTATCCACCAAGTGTAACCTCCCAGCTTCAAAAAAGTCCAGCTTGGAGCCAAAATTTTGTCATGCTTTTTAGCCTCCTTCCATGGGCCTCCTTGGAATGTTGAAGGAGTTAATTACAATCACTCTATTATGGAGGAAGGGTAGGGGTGTGAATTCCCACCTTACTATCTTGCTGTTAATTTTGTTTAGGACCCAGTCAAATATTCGCTTGTCTAAGATCTCCACCCCTATTGGTGCACCAAGGTGCCTGAACACTTTGACTTTTGACATGATCTCCCCCGACCATTTGACAAGGTCAAATGAGTCGTTTTCAATGAGTGGAATCAATCTTGATTTTCCAATGTTGCACTTAGAGCCTGATGCAATTTCAAACATTTGGACAATCTCAAGTTCTCTTCTTAGCATATGGGAGTTGGATTATATGAAGAGTATCAAATTGTCTACAAACAATTTGTAGGCAATTGTTTGCTTCTTGGTAGTGAGAGACCTTAAATCTCTCATTTTGATGCATTGTCCTTGATGAAAGTCACAAGTGGATGTGAACCGATTGCAATGAGTAGCGGGGAAAGCGGGAAACCTTGCTTGATTGATCTCTTCACTTCAAGCATTCCCACAACCTTATTGGTGAAGAGGAGCTCACAGTAGCTACCATCCCCTAGGATGTGCTCTATCCTGCACATTTTGGATCCAAATCCTAACACCTTCATGAGACAGTATCAATGTATGACCACAAGATTCTATCATACACCTTGTCTAGTTCGAGTTGGAGGATGCATTCTTGGTTGGTGAAATTTGCACACTCGATGCCTATTCATTGCTGCCAAAATGTTGTCATAAATTAATCTTCCTTTGATGGATCCATGTTGATGTTACCATATACATGTGGTAGTGATGTGTGTGAACACACTAGGACCGCCGAGGCATTTTTCCCTCTTTAGGAGGTTTTTTCCCTCGTGCATTGTATATACGCCCATCACTCTAGGGCTATCTATCTTTCATTGCACACTAAGTAATACACTCTCTGTTGTGTGCCTTGAGCTTTCTTCGTCTTCTCCAAGCTGTGTGTGTTTTCCTACAACCCTAATTCCAACAATTGGTATCAGAGCAGTTTGCATCCTCCCGGGCTTCGTCGCCAACAGCTCCAGCACACGCCTGCTCATTTTCTCCAATTTCAGTGAGCTTTGGCGAGCATTCGTAGGTCGAAAAAAATTTCAAGCAAGCTCAAAGAGATCTTTTTGCTCATATTTTTTATTCGGGCTCATTTTGGCCTCCGTTTCCACTACAGCCAGGTCTGCACAAGCAATTTTGTCATTTTGTGGAGATTTTCTCAATGCCAAAATATTGCATAATAGGTCCCATACAATCTACTGTGGGTTGTGTCATATAGCACGTGCTGGTCTCACTCAGTTTCTTCTCATTTCGGGCAGTTTTCACATCAGATGCAGGCATTTTCCATGGCTGACAACAGCACAGATGTGCTCAAGATGTTTGCTGTTGAGGACAGATTGGATGGGGACAATTACCCTATGTGGGCTTACATGATGCAACATGTTCTTGTGTCAAAGGGCGTCTGGAATATTGTGCAGGGCATTGATGTACGTCCTGGTTCTGAGGATGTAGGTGATGTTGAGGATGTGGCAAGTCTTGCTGCAAGGATTGCTGCTATTAGAGTTGTTTTGTCTATGGTAGAACAAGCTCGTTGGGATGTAAAGGATGCGTAGGCCCATGCATTGATTGCATTGTCTGTGAAGTGCACCATTACTCCTCACATTCGTTCAGCGAAATCTGCAAAATAGGCTTGGGATATTTTGACTGGTCTTTATGCAAGCCGCAATGAGGCAAAAATTGCATTGCTGCGTAAAGAGCTGGAGTCAAAGATAATGCATGAGGAAGATGATATGGACACTTTCCTTGCTGGTGTCAAGGATATCAATGAGCAACTTATTTCTGCAAGTGAAGTCATTTCAGATAATTCCCTGGTGCAGACTGTTCTTGATGCCTTACCAGATTCTTAACAGACTTTTGCTAGTACTTGGAGATTCATGACCCAAGGAAATCCTAAAGTTGTCAAGTTTGATGCATTGTGCACATTGTTGTTGCAGGAGTCACTTTCTAGAAAAAAAACAGGACTAGACATCATGTAGTTGAACAGGATTTTATTGCTTCTCAAAGAAAGGGTGGTAACATCAATGCAGCCACTCCTTATGATTCTTCTACGAGTGGAAAATCACTCGTTCCTAATGTTTCTGTTGATAACAATTCATCTGGAAACTCTGGTGATAAGGGTAAAAAGAAGATGCGTTGCTATTATTGTAAAGCTAATGATCACTTGATCAAGCAGTGTCCTAAGTTGAAGGCTAAAGAGACTAACAAGAAAGAGGGTGGTTCCACTACAAATATTGGTTCCACTACAAAGTAGCCATTGTTGAGTCTTCCGTGAAAGGAGACTATGATGTTGATGTTGATGCAAAATGGGCTTTTAGTGCAGAGTGCACTTACAATCCTATACATGCACGTCAGTTGTTGCAGATTCACATGTGTGGTATTTCGACAGTAGTGCTACAAACCACATTACCTCACATCGTGAATTGTCACCTCTCTTGAGTCTGTCCCTCATGGGAATTCAGTCACTTGTGCCAACAATGCCTCTTATTCGGTTCAGGGAGTTGGAAAGATTGTGCTTACTGTTGCAAATGGCAGTTCTTTCACACTTGTTGATGCACTTTATGTACCTCGGATCAAGAAGAATCTTTTGTCTGTATCTACACTTGCTAGACTTGGACTTGTAGTCAAATTTGTGGACGATAGATGTACAGTTCATGATCTTGGTTTTGGTAATGAAATTGTTGCATCTGGCCTTTTGTGTGGTGGGCTGTATAATCTCACTTTGTATGACAAGTGTGGACAAAATTTTGCAAATGCAGTTGCAGATTCAAGGGCTATTCCATATGCAAAACTTTGGCATGCACATTTTGGTCATTTGAATTTTGCTAGTTTGCTGCATTTGCAGGAATCTGCTATGGTTGCTTCTTTGCCGCCTCTTGAAGCACTTGTCAAACATGTTTGTGAAGGCTGTATTTTGAGTAAGATGCATTGTTCAAAGTTTCCAAAGGATGGTTCAGTTAGGGCCACATGCAGGCTGCAGCTTGTGCATATTGATGTTTGTGGGCCCATGCAAACTCCATACTTGGGCAATTACTCCATTCATTGATGATTACTCCAAGCATGCATGGGTATTTCCTCTTAAATCAAAGTCTGAAATTTTTATGTGCTTCAAACAATTTCTGGCTATGGCTAAAAATGTCTCGAAATGTACAATGGGCACCCTCCGTTGCGATTGATGGGGGGAGTATATGTCTCATGAATTTAATGCATTTCTAGCTAGTCGTGGGATAAAACACCAATGTACAGTGCCTTATACACCTCAGCAAAATGGTGTTGCTGAGAGGAAAAACACGTCACTTATGGAAATGGCACAATGTATGGTCAAAAGTCAAGCTTTGCCACATTCTTTTTGGCTTGAGGCCATCATGCGTGCCACTTATGTACTGAACAGGTGTCCTACAAAAGCTTTGCAATCTATTACTCCATATGAAGCATGGCATGATAGAAAGCCTTCTATTGAGCACATGCGTCTTTTCGGTTGTTCGGCATATGCTTTGGTAGCGCAGAAAATTAGATGATAAGGCTGTCAAATGTATTTTTGTTGGTTATAGTGCTGAGAGCAAAGGTTACAGGTTGTATCATCTGCAAACGAACCGTATTTTGATTTGTGGAAGATTTTGTTCAGCCCTTGTTGTCATGTAGAGACAGTAATGTAAGCTCACAGGACATTTATGACACTTTGTTGCCTCTTTTCAGTGATGGAATTTCGAATGTAAATTCCAATGAGGCAAATGTACAGCCTATGGGGGTTTCCAAAAATGTTATAGATCAGCCTATTACTGATGCAGATGTACATGATGTACTTGATGAGGAAAGGGCTGAAAATGAGTAAGCTAGAGGTATGCCAAAATGGTTGGTGCATACATTTTGTGACAATAAATTGGATGCACCTTTGTCTAGTCGTACTCGTTCAGGCTCTTGCCATACATCTTATGCATGTGATTGTTATGCTTTGGCTGTGTCTAGCTTACATGATGTTGAAAAACCTCTGTCTTTTGATGAAGCACAAAATTTAATAAATTGGATTGCTGCCATGCAATCACAGTATGATGCCTTATAGAAAATGACACATGGACTTTATGTGATTTGCCTCCTGGTAAAAAGGCCATTGGTAAGAAGTAGGTTTACAAGTTGAAACGCAAGACGGATGGTGAGATCGATCGCCATAAGGCTTGACTTGGTTCAAAGGGTTATGCACAGCAAAAAGGCATAGATTATGAAGAGACTTTTGCTCCCACTTGTCGTATGATTACTATGTATTTTTTATGTGCATTGGCAGCTCATTTTGGTTGAGATGTACATCAATCATACATTGTTATTGCTTTCTTGAATGGTGACATATTTGAGGAAGTTTATGTAACGCAGCCTTGCGGTTTTGTCAAGAAAGGATAAGAGGACAAAGTGTGCAAATGTAAGAAGGCTGTGTATGGGTTGAAGCAATCTCCTCATGCTTGGTATGAGAAGGTTGACACTGATTTGGTCAAACAGGCTTTCGTAACAGTCCAACAGAAAGCACATTGTATGTAAAGCGTGAGGGTGATGTACTTCTCATTGTGGTTCTTTATGTAGATGATTTGCTGATCATAGGACCAAATGAGAGACATATTGCAACAGGCTTTCGTAACAGTCCAACAGAAAGCACATTGTATGTAAAGCGTGAGGGTGATGTACTTCTCATTGTGGTTCTTTATGTAGATGATTTGCTGATCATTGGACCAAATGAGAGACATATTGCTGAATTTAAGGCTGATTTGAATGCTACTTTCAAGATGAAAGATTTAGGACTGTTGCATCATTATTTGAGTATACAGTTTAAGCAGTGTGATGGCGGTATTGCCTTGTGTCAGAAAAGTTACATAGAGACATTGCTATGTAAGTTTGGACTTGAGGATTGCAAACCTATTGCCACTCCCATGGAAACATGTTTAAAATTGAGTCTTCATGATGTTGGTGATCCTGCAGATGTCACTCTTTACCAAATTGTTGTTGGATGCCTCATTTATGTATGCAACACGAGGACGGATAATCAGTTTGCAGTCTCACGGTCAGCAGATTTATGCATAGCCCAGGGTCTAAGCATTGGCAGGCTGTCAAGAGGATTTTCCGCTACCTTAGTGGCACTTTACATCTTGGCTTGTTTTATCCCAAGGGGGGATGATTCATTACCGCTAGACTTACATGCTTTTTTGGACTCAAATTGGGCTGGTTGTTTTGACACGCAAGTTCCCACAAGTGGTTTTTCTTTCATGCTTGGCAGTTCATGTATATCATGGTTGAGCAAGAAGCAACCTACTATGGCCACTTCTAGTTGTGAGGCTGAGTACAGGGCACTCTTCACAGCTACGGTTGAGTGTGTATGGCTCAGACGACTTATGGCTGATTTGGGTGTTGGACAGGACACTGCCAACTCTATCTACATTGACAGTTAGAGCGCATTGGCAGTTGCGAGGAACCTAGTTTTTCATGCTCGCACAAAACACATTGAGGTGCATTACCACTATGTCAGGGAGAGGCTCTCAGCAGGAGAGATCAGCTTGGCTTATGTGCCAACACAGGACAACCTTGCAGATCTTTTCACAAAGGCATTGTCTCATGAGAAGTGAGAAGCTTTCTGCAAAGCTTTGGGCTTACTCCCCTTTGTAGACTGATCATGTCCTCAGGGCATGGCACTTCCCTTTACTCATGTGCCAGCTCTCATTCACCGCATCACTCCAGGGGGGATTTGTTACCATATACATGCGGTAGTGATGTGTGTGAACACACTAGGACCGCCGGGGCATTTTTTCCCTTTTTAGGAGGTTCTTTTCCCTGTGCATTGTATATACGCCCATCACTCTAGGGCTATCTATCTTTCACTGCACACTAAGTAATACACTCTCTGTTGTGTGCCTTGAGCTTCCTTCGTCTTCTCCAAGCTGTGTGTGTTTTGCTGCAACCCTAATTCCAACAGTTGATGGGGGGCGATCACTTTGTTTAGCATTGGAGCAAGACTTAGTGCTATAACCTTGGCAATAATCTTGTGAGCTACTATTATCATAGAGATAAGCCGCTAGTGAGAGAGTGGCAAACTAATCTGGTAATAAGCTTGATTAGCCCTTTTTTCACACTAGCATTCATTTGTCCCTTTCCTTGTTCACCACTTGAATAGCCCTTTTTTCACACTAGCATTCATTTGTCCCTTTCCTTGTTCGCCACTTGCACTATCAAGGTTTTGAGATGCTTCCAAAACTCTTTGAAAACTTATCTTAAGCATCCGTTGAAGTTAGTTAGATCAAAGCAATTGAAAAGCATAAACTTAATGTGAGACATTTGTTAAGCTGATGTAAGCATCACTTGCTCAATACTCATTTCTAGTTTGCTACATGATTGAGTAATTCCATTGGCTTGTTGATTTTTTTGAGTGAAGCACCCACCAAGTATAGAGCAAGTACATTCTCAACTTTTTGAGCAAGTGCTTGTTGGTAATGTTTAGAAATTTTTGTGAAGCTGGTTGATAGATAGCCAATTCACTTTCATGATTTCTCACGTCTTATCTTCTTTTTCATTCAAAGCTGTTATCAATTTGATAAGTTGTGGGTTTTTTTGTACTAGGTTGTTAGATTGAAAGTGATTGGCATTCTCTAAGAGCGTGTTTCCATGGATGATGGAATGCCAACACTTCCAACCAATGCCACATGGACACGTAACAACAAGGTGGCTTTTATTTGGTCCTTCATAGCAAAGGAGTTTATTATCCAACAAGCTTGGGCTGTAAATCAATAATAATTATCTTTCTCCATATTCCATAATGTTCTTGAGAAATTTTCTTGTCTATCATTTTTAAATGTATTCATTTTGAATAGAAAGAAACATGTTGAAGGTTCGTGTTGGCATGTGAAAACATTTATGATGTCATGGAAGCCTATGAAATGAAAGGACCCATGGCAAACTAAAACCTCAAGACGATTTCAATTGTTCACGTGAAAAGTAAGGTCCAATCATAGTAAAAAATAATAAGGTGAGGAGGCACTAAGGCTTGCTAGGTTAAGGTACACTAAGTTTAAATATGTGCATATAATCACATGGGCTTTTTATTGTGTTTTAATATAGAATGATATTATTTATTATATTAATATTAACACAAATGGTTTATATATTACAAAGGGTCTCACTTAATAATATGAAAGATACACATTGCATATCAACATTTTGAAACAAAATAAAATGAGAAAGAAGTAAATAAAAATAATAAAATTAAAAATTAAAACAAAAGATATTTTAATATTTTTTTATAAGAAAAAATAAATTTAGAAAATATAAAAATTAATTTAAAAAATCAATGAAATAAATCTTTATGAAGTTCTTAAATCAAAGGACGTTTTGAAGATACCTTACATCATGGGATCAAACTCCTATGAATACACTTTTTAATCCAAAAAGGTGAATGCATGATTTCTTTTAGTTCACAGGACTTTAAAGCCTCTTTGGGACACTTGTCAAGCAATGAAAATTGAACAACTTTCACCCATAGTGCACTAAGGCCTTTAGCAGGCCAATAAAATTTTGAGTCTCCACTTAACTCTCTCCTCCTTCCTGTGAGGCTTGTTTTAGACACCAAAATGTTGTGAGAAGGTTGTAAGGGAAGGGGGGGATGGGGGGGGGGGGTTGTTGCGAGAAAAAAACATGTTCCTCTTCATTTCTTGTGAGAATATGTTGTTCTTCATTAGTTATTCTTCTATGATCACTTAAATAAATGGTGATTTTCGATAAGGTTTTCCAAGATTTTTCAATTAAAAAAGACTTTTTGGGCACTGGTTGGTGCACACTACAAATGCACATGCACTATAAACAAAAAGTCCACACCATTGTTGCTTTCACTTGATTTTACAAGAGAACTTGCACAATCCTTCCCAATGTTTACTAGATGTGCTTCTTCCCTACATATGCATCAAGAGCCCTCCTATTATCACTAGCTCTACTTCAGATTTTTGCTACTTGGAATCTTCACAGATTCCTCCACATGCTTGCCTTCCTCTAGAACGATGAACAAAACTACCAATCCATGAGCAAGTTTTGAACTTAGAAAACCAAGCATAATAGCCATGGTCTTCTCCACTAACCAACTCGCACGATAGCCATTGGTGCTCTAATGGTGCACCTCACCCATTTAAAAAAACGTGTTTTCCCTAGCCCGCTTTTCCCAATCCACACAGCACTACCTCTTGCCATGCATCTTGTTTTGTCATCACCCACACGGCCTGCGACTTGCCGCCTCCGCTACCTGGCTACTCTCTTTGCTCTTCATCTCATCACCCACCATGTTCCACCTCACTTTCCTTTCCTACTTAATCAAAGGGGTTATCTAGAAAGATTCCCCCTAATGAACCCGCTTTTTAGAATTCAACCCACCTATTCAACTCTGTCAGGTCCATGTTTGCAAAAACATACTTAGTCTGTCTCAAAGATACCACAAAGTCTTCAAAGCCAAAGGCCAAAGGGGGATAGCCTATCATCATCACCCAGTCTACCGAGCCCCCTTGCCTGTCATCATTGTGCACAGAGTTCAGGCATACCATTTCTCCCTCTCTATGCCTTTGAATTGGTTGGGCTCCACAATTCAAAATTGGTCAAATAAGAATCTCAAGGGCTTAAGGACTATTATATAATGGTAGAGCATATAGTTCCAATGACTTCCAACGTTTTTGTGACGTGAAAAATATTTAGGACGACTACTCATCACCCTACCCATAATGGAATTAATAATAATGAGTCATTTCATGGTAGAGGCTATACTGCCTATAACTTGCAACATTTTTGTGATATGGAAAACAGTAAGGAATATTCTTCATAACCCCTTAAAAATATGGCCTATCGTGCTTCTCAATTTATCCTATCTAGTTGTTAATGGATCCCCTTTCAAGGAAAAACAAGTGAAAATTTCAAGAGGCCCATTGGATTGATGTTGGGGGTGCTCTCCATAGGCTTAAAACACCATATATAATCTCTATGTACAATGTGCAACAGCAACAGTTCAATGTTAGGATTTGAAGGGCTCCATACGTGTTGACTCCTCAAGGGAGGTTTTATGTGCATTACTTTTTGTGCTAATACAAAACTTCTACTCACAATTGTATGGCCAAAACCATAAATAAATAAAATTTGAAGGGCTCCGTATTCTTTCAAAAGACAGGCAAAGAAGTTCAATATTCATCTAAAATGCTGCACTTGTAAGAACTTTGTTGGAGCCTTTGATCTTGCAACCTACTTCAAGGGCCACTACCATTCTTCGCTTGCCACCAACACACATCCCCTATGTTATTTTAAGAATTTTGTTGGAGCCTTTGCTCTTGCAACCTACTTCAGGGGCCACTACCATTCTCCGCTTGCCACCAACACACATTCCCTATGTTATTAATACGTACAAGTTCAGTGGAGGCTTTGGTGAAGCTTGTGCTAAAAATAGCCCATTGATATTTTCAACAAATTCTCTCTCTCTCTCTCTCTCTCTCTCTCTCTCTCTCTCTCTCTCTCTCTCTCTCTCTCTCTCTCTCTCTCTCTCTTT
This sequence comes from Adiantum capillus-veneris, assembly GCF_014529385.1. Lineage (NCBI taxonomy): Eukaryota > Viridiplantae > Streptophyta > Polypodiopsida > Polypodiales > Pteridaceae > Adiantum > Adiantum capillus-veneris. Next base: position 82,636,272 of record NC_140932.1, on the reverse strand, counting down.
TTGTGCTCTTGCTCATTACTGAATCCACTGTAAGCTCATAGGACAGTGCTATGATTCGATTTCCCCTGGTATTTTTGGCGCCTGACTTGAGATAGCATCAATGGCATGATACTTGTAGTCAAAGTGTACCAAAAGAGTTTCACCTTGTCTGCAAGTTTGCAATCATGCCGAGCTGTCCTTGCTCTGTGCTACATGTGACCTCTCTCTCTCTCTCTCTCTCTCTCTCTCTCTCTCTCTCTCTCTCTCTCTCTCTCTCTCTCCCCCCCCCCCCCAAACACCACAACCTAAAAATGCACAGTTTTGGCAACATGGGTATTGCCAACAATTTAGGTTGCTACCATAGGCAATTGACGTACTTTGAGTTGCTGCTATCATCCATGCGTGCACTACGCAATCTGCAAGATGAGGTCCAATAAGGCCAAGAGCCCATTGTTAAGGCGGTTACGCCGCTAGCGGAAGCTAAATAGCGAGAACTCTACCAACAACAGAATTTGTCAGACGAGGACGGAGCTTGACCCGCAGGCGCATGGAAACAACTAGGTGGGTGTCAAATCACCTACTCGACCTTCTAATGACAATCACTACTAAGGAAATCAAATCTAAGTTCTAAAATACTCAAGTGAGTGAAATCCGTACTACGAACGAATGTTATACGAAACAAGATCTAGAATCATTGAATCGATCTCAAACTCAAGGGGAAGTCTATACACTAGGTAAGAACAACACCCTAAAGACTTGAACTGCAAAATCAAGCTATAACCACTCCGTGCGGTAAACGTGTATGAAGACAGGCCGAAAAATACAGGTGATCAAAACTTGACCCCGATGGTACTAATGTGTAGCTCTACCTGTTGTGGTTCTGATATGCTGCACGCTCCATTCCGACACACGAGTTGGAAGAAAACTCACACCGAAGCTCGTAGGAACTTACCACACAAAGAAGCCAATAGCTCGCACTCTTGGTATCTGTGCGTAGCTCTCGCCGTTGCTAACACAATGGCGGTGTCGCTTCTCCAATGGCGGCTCCGTAGCTCGCGTAGCAAGTAGATAAGACTCTCACTCTCTCTCTCTCTCTCTCTCTCTCTCTCTCTCTCTCTCTCTCTCTCTCTCTCTCTCTCTCTCTCTCTCTCTCTCAGACACAGTCACGACGCTCAAAAAAATCACTTTGATTAATAATCTGCCCTCCTTTTAGGTTACAAAAACTTTGGCTTATATACCTCAGCCTTGGAGGTGAGAACATCTCTAACTAATTACATCAGCAAGTGAAATTACTTCGGGATTACAAGCTGGAAACTCAATTGAGTCCCGTTACTTAATGAATGGCTCAAATCAAAATTAATGTCGGAAAGACATTTATTACAATCAATGGTTACAAAATGATGAGTGTGAGCAAAAATGTGGGTGTGATCCTCTGCTGGCTCAACACTCCCCCCCCCCCCCACGTTCATGTCGTCCCTGACATGACTTTTATGCTTGGTCAATAAAGTCCTGTCGTCTTGAGCATTTGCAAATGTGATTCGTATTGTAGGTTGCCGATGGTCAAGGTTGGGCCGAATATTTTGCTTTCATTGGTGAAAAAGCCGGTGTAGAAAGCTTCTTCGAATGTTTGCATGTGGAAGCTAGGCAAAAACATAATCCTTTGGTATAGGAGGTGTAACACTTTTGGAGAAGGCTGCAATGAAAGATCGTACATCATATCAGTCACTGTGTCGGCCGTCGATAGTAGACTCGAGGTCGTGGCTTTATCTGGCACGAACACTTCAATGCAAGCTAAGAGAGTCCTGCAGATTTTCTTGAGCATCTGACATGAAAGGTCAGGAGAGCCAGTAAAGAGCTTGATGGTGCCCATTAGGGTTTTCACCATGTAGGCTTTACCTATTCTCTCTCCTGCCTTTGGTCCTGGCATCCTGGGATAATGCCAATTTGGCTTCTTTTCTGCAATCCTGCCATGCTCTTTCCAGTTTCTGACTCTTGGCACCGGGCAGAAGGTTGCATCCTCCCGAATCTCCTTTGGTGCCTCCACCAAGTAGATGAGGTAGGCTGGGTATTTGTTCAGCCAACCTTACCTCCATCTAGGTTGTGAATCTACTATCTTCTTTGATTGTTCCTCCTTTGTGATGTCGCCTTCGTAAAGAGCGACATACTGCTCCTCCTCTATTCTCTTTTTCGTCTTTAGCACTTCAAATTTCATCAAAGGGAAAGGTAGGCTGGGTTGCATCCATTGTTCATGGAGCACTTTTGTGTCTAGTCCCTGAAGTCTAATGGAGATTAGGAGTCTCCTCTCCCATTCCATTTCCGCCTTGGCACTCTCCTCTGCTGACTTTTCTATTTGGTCATGGAGCCTTTGTTCTTCTTCTTCAGAGATTCTTGAAGTCGAGGCCACCTCTTGAGCTGGGCTGGATCTTCAATTGTGGTTGCCTCTCCAGTTTCTGGTAGCTCTATGGCTGCTCCACCTGATTCTTCTTGGAGCTGTTTGCGAAGGGCCTCATTCTCTGTCTGTAGTGTTTGATTTTCTAATGTGAGCCTCTCCTTTGCGGCCAATGATCCCTCCGCAATGTGCAACCTTTGCACTTGCTCTAATCTCAGCTCTCTTTGTAAGCTTCGGACCTGGTCTTCCAAAGCTGGTATGATAGCTCCCTCTTGTTCGGTTCCTACTCTGCTAGCTCTAGGGGTAGTCCTGAGTCTAGTGATTGTTCTTTCTTGGAGCTCGAATCTCTCCCTTAGCTCAATGAGCTCATCCTTGGCCGCCTCCAACTCATCCTCTATCCGCTCCCTTGCTTCCTGTGCACTTGTTACTTCTCTTGAAGCCTCGGCTAGCTAGAGTATCAAGCCGTCTCTCTCGTTTTCCGCGTCATAGAGTGATGCTTTATGACTTTCAGATTCAGTCATAGCATTCTCTAATTTTCTCTGCAACTCCGCTTCCCTTTGTTTGGCTGTCAATCTCTACTTCCTTCGCCTTGGACCTTTCTTTTATCTTGCTGAGCAGTTCATGCACCATGTGCATGTCTTTTTCATCATCATCTGTCAACTCTAAAGCTCTTTCCGCCACCACCTCCACTGGCTTTGGCTCTTCTAGTACTTTCGGTTCGTCCAGTTTCTCTTCACTTTCTTTTTTACTCTTTTTTTTTTCCTCCGTTCCTCTCCGTTCATCTTGTTTTTGTAGGGTGATCCCATAAACTGCCTCAAGGGCTTCTTCTTCGGTGTATCCTATCTCTACCAGATCCTCATAATCATTTCTCTTTTGCTGAACTGGATCTATCTTCTTTTCTTTGGTCTCGGCCTCCGGCTTTTCCAAATCATCTGTGTCCACCTCTACTGTGGTCTCCTCCACAATTTTTTCCGTCTTCTTAGGGCTTGGTACATCAGTCATAGAGGGATATCTGTCCTCAGCTTCCTTGGCTTTCCCTTTGTCGGCTTGCCCATCTTTCTCTTGAGGCTTAGTAGACTCATCTACTTTCCTTTTCCCCTTGTCGTCTTTTTTCAGCTCAGCTTTTAATTGTTGCACCTCCTCTTCAGTGTATGGCTCGACAGGTTGCTGCTCCAAAATAGCCTCTGACTCCTCATAAGCTTTAATATATTGATCGTATTGATCAATATGTGGCGTGGCTGAGCTAGTTCCGACTTTAGTGGGGTTTGGCACCCACTTTTCTTCAAAGTCACCCTTTAGAGCTCTTTCCGCTCTAAATTGCTCCACTAGTCTTTCCATTCTTGCCGCTTTCTGACTTTTGGTTTGCTTGGGAGTAACCTTCTTCTTTACTTTCTTCTTAAGCGGCTCGTCCACATCCTCTTCAGGTTCTGAAACTACTTCTAGTTTTCGGCGTGCTCTTGTGGATGCCCTCTTGGATACTTTGGGCTGTTCTTCCTCCTCGTCGGCTTCTCTAAGCCACTCATTCTGGGAGGGAACCTTTGGCCACTGATCTCTAGCTCCAATAGCTTCATAAGCTATTCTTGTCAGAATTTCCGCTCCTCCTATGTACTTTGGCTTCTTGTTGTGCATGGCAATTACTTGCTCGTGGATGTGTTGAGCGTAATTCACCTCTTTTGGCATATTGCTCTTTAATGCCCATGTGATGGTGGTCGCAATGGCATGGGGTGGTGTCGTATACTTTTGCGGTCTTTTACTGCAAACATGAAGAAATTGGTTGTACAGTCGGCAAAGGGTTGCCGCTCTTGGGTCCGCCATATCTCCATAGGTTGCATTCTGCTTCTTGGGCCCATAGACCTCTATGGCCTCCCTTCTTTCCCTGACCGAGCTCCCTTTGTTGTGCAGCTTCAATGCGTCTGCAATTAGCTGTGGAGTGATCTGTACTTCTACCTTCTCTCCATCCATGGCTGTCAATGTGGCTTTTCCATCCTTCTGAATGGATGTTGCCAACTCGTACACTCTTCTTGTATCCACACCTGATGGTCTCAAGGTGAAGAAACTGTGCAAGTCTACCCTTTCCAGGTACCTGCTGATGTCTTCTGACCTCCTATAATCTACCAATTCCTGTGGGATCATCGGTACATCCACCGCTTGCCCTTGAGGATCTCTGAAAGTCCCCTGGTAGATCTTTATTCCCTCTTTCTCCAATACTGCTTCCTCGACCCAAGTTTTGGTTGGCTTGAGGGTTTCTGCTGGAATGTGAAAGGGTTCCGCTTCTGCAAGAGCATCTTTGATTGTCGGTCTTTTCTCTTCGTTGCCGATGACTTGGCGGAATCCATGGATCCTCTCATGTCTGGTGTCCTCTGAGCTCTCGTAGCAATCGTAGAAGGCTGTAGAAGGTTGGAGCTCCTGTGTGCTCTTGTTTCTTCAAGAAGGTAATAGTGGAAATGAGCTTGAAAGTGATGTGAAAAATACTTAACTTCGGACTTCCCGGATCACTTGTTACCAAATTTGACATGTGCTCCTATCTCGTCGTGAAATGCACTTTAGGATTTGAAATTTCTCAATTTGGACTCCGTTTGACCTTTTTCTGAGAAATCTGTCCACTTTGCCAAAATTCTATCATTTCGGGCTTTCCGCAACTTTTCTCGAATTGTACCCAATTTTCACCATGGGTTGCCCTTGTCATTAGGATCATCACCATCTATTCTTTTCTTTTTTCTGATCTCGTTTCACCTGTTTTTTTATTTTTCTTTTGCTTTTATCAAGAAAATCATAAAAAATAAAGGAAAATATCAAATTGAAGCCAAAAAATTCCAAACATACACAATAAATAGCTGGTAACCCTGTGTATATGAATATACACTTATTTGTGATTTTTGGACTTGGATTACCACTTTTTAGCTCCAAAAACACTCTTATTTAGTGATATTTACACGTCTAGAGACCCAAATTCATCATTTGATCTCTTCTTGTTGCAAAACAAGGTATATAAGGGCATAAATATTATCAATATCCGCAATCAAACATAAAAATTGCGAAATCATGTAAGACACTGCCCTTGTAATAGAATTTTTGTTTTTCTTTGTTTTTTGTCGCTTGTAGCTGCTTTGTAGATCCTGTATACCTCCCCCCCTCCTAGTTTGAGTCCTCCCGGACAACTATGAAGTGTCTGTGGACGAAGCATTGTAGTTACTCAGACTCTGATGCGCAAATCCTAAGCTGGTTGTCTTTACCTCTCTTATAGAGTTGATCTCCTATTAAAGCGTAATCTCTAGCTTCTGTCTCTACAGATTTCTGACGAGCTTTTGACGTTCCTTCTGGGAAAGTTCTATTTGTGAGATATTCAACAATATACTGACTCCATTCCGGAGCGATCATTATCTGATATAATGTCGAATACTCTGCTAACGGTTTTGATGAACATACAATATATACAGTGACATATTCATGTATGCTTTCTTTCATTCCTGGCCAATAGACTCCCAATTGTAACAAATTCCTATATGTGTTCCTTCTTGAACAATGAAATGCACATTCCTGAACATGTGCTTCGCGCAGATATATATTATATTCCTCAGGATTGATGCATAGTCGTAAAACATGATCATTTCCCAATTGATACAACCTTCCTGCAACCAATTGAAGATTCTTGGATTGCTGAATAGCAATATGTTTCTGGTTGTATTCTCTTCTATCAAACTCTCCTCCATAGGTTAATAGGCTAACGACATTTTGAGACCACTTCGGTATCATTTCTATGTTGAACAAGTATGCGTCTGGCATGTCGTCATCTACTCCTATAGGGTCTTCTCCATTCGTCAATCGCGAAAGATGATCAGCTCTAAGATGTGTTTTTCCTTTCTTTACTACTACCGTGAAGTCGAATTCCAGTAAGATAATGAACCATCTCACTATTCTCCCGGTATTGCATGGTTTATTCACTAGGTAGAGCAAGGCTTGGTGATCCGTAAAAAACACAAACTTGTTGGCTAGAAGATAATGCCAAAATTTCTTCACAGCATATATCATTCCGAATCCTTCTCGCTCTGTTGTGGTGTAATTCTTCTCTGCATTGTTGAGCTGTCGACTGGCGTAACAGATAGGAAATTCCATGTTTCCTTCTTCTGGCTGAGCCAGAATGCATCCTATTGCATATGCCGAAGCATCTATATGCACATGGAATATCTTCTCCCAATCTGGTGATTTCAAGACTGGAGCAGTAATGAGTGCCTCTTTCAATTTCTTGAATGATTCCTCACACTCCTCTGTCCATTCAAAGTTCACTATTAGCCTGTAAAGTGGTTGGCCTATTATAACGTACATATAAATGAATCGTCTATAATATCCACAATGTCCCATAAAGCTCTGTACTTGTTTCGCATTGGTTGGTCTAGGCATATCCACTATAACTTTTATCTTCTCTAAATCCGTGGATATTCCGTTTTGTGAGACAATATGTCCCAGAATTCTGCCCTGTCGGACCATAAACACACATTTCTCAGGATTGAGACAAATGCGATATGTCCTACATTTCTCAAATACTTTTCTTAGGTGTTCTAGATGCTCATCTCTCAGAAGAGAATGTACACATAAGTCATCCATGTATATTTCTAGAAACAACTTTAAGTATTCTTTGAAAGCATGCGTCATCAGCCTCTGGAAGGTTGCGGGAGCATTGGTTAGACCAAAAGGCATAACCCGATAAGCATAAATTCCCCACTCCATTGCAAAAGCTGTTTTATGTTGTTCTGCCGATGCTATGGCTAGCTGGTTATATCCTGAAAAACCATCAAGAAAGGAGTATGTTGTTTTCCCTGATACATGCTCTAGAACATGATCAGTTATCGGCAGGGGATAATTGTCCCTGATTGTTGCAGCATTCACTTTCTTTAAGTTGACACACACTATGAGTTTTCCGTTCTTCTTGGGTACCACCACAATTGGAGATACCCAATCGGTGTGTTCAATCTCGTATATGAATTCAGCTTCCATTAGCTTATCTATCTCTTCTTTGATTCGCTTAGCAAACGTATCATTATATGTGTATGGTCTCTGTCTGCTAGGCTTTGCATCTTGTTTTAGTGGGATTGTGTGTTGGCATATCGATGGGTCAACTCCCTTTAAGTCCTTATAAGACCATGCAAACACATCCCTGTACTCTCTGAGAAGACTCAAAAGTCTCTCTTCCTCGCCTGGAGACAAATCTGTGGCTATGTACACCGGTCTAGGTGTCTCACCTGGAGCTGCTAAATCAACTTTTTTTGCATCTTCCGGTCCGTCATAAGATTCGTTCTCCCTTCTCTCTCGAATAGGTTGGGTTAATACCACCTTCCTATCCTCTATTGTGAATTTCCTGTAGTGAGAGGGAACATCCATGTTTTCCTTGATTTTGGCGTTTTCGTCCTCTCCACTCTCAATTTCTATCGTCCAAACTTCTTTCAGAGTTTTCTTGAGCTCTCTGTACTTGTTTTTACGTTCTAACTTGGACTCCGTGTGTTCTCTGTTGCGCTTGTTCTTTTCTGATTTTTCTGTTTCAGTTTTCGTTTCATTCCTTTGAACTTGATTTCTTGAGCTTCTTTTGTCTTTTCGTAAGCTCTTTTGCTCATTGCCTCTCATTCTTCCAGAAATCTTGTCCTTAACACAATCTTCCGTCTTTACTAGCATTAGGAATTGATTTTTTTCTCTTATTCTAGGCATCGGATTGGTTCTAACCCCCTTTTTTTTTCTCTTTGCTCTATAGCATTTCTGGCGTTGTTTAGTTTGGTTCGGAAAATCATAAAATCGGACATCCGTTATAGTTTCTTCGTTTCCACTTGAATTGTCCGTTGACTCGTTGTCTGCTTCATTTCCCCACTGTGCGCTCCTTGCCGCACTGTCGAAGCGAGGGACTTGCCAATACACCGTGTGCGAGCCACAAACGGCTCCAAGCACACAACAAGCCTAAACTAGCAAGCTCAAGAAAACAAAGGGTGTGTCACTCACCGCTCTACGCTCGCCTTCGTGGTGGATTCCTCGCCGCGATGAAGAAGAAGCTGCAGTCGTGCCGCGCTCAACCGCTTCGCCGCCGTCGTGCCTTCGTAATGCTCGATCGCACACACACTCTCCTCTCTCTCTCTCTCTCTCTCTCTCTCTCTCTCTCTCTCTCTCTCTCTCTCTCTCACACACACACACACACACACACACACACACACACACACACAAGGAGGTGAGGAAGAAGAAGATGGAGATGGAGATGGAGCAAGAGCACTCTTCTATTGCACAAATGAGAGAATGAGTAAAAATTAGGTTTAGTTGGCTTTTATAGGAGCTCACCCCATTCACACTTGGGCGCCCATGCTTAGCCAACTAATCCCTTGAATGTCCCAGTTAGAGTGCGCCTCTCATCGACGATCACTCTACCTTTCCCTATTGGTCCGACAAGCCCGGTACCTGACTCTAAATAATACAACGTTTATAGATCATAGGGTGTCCGTGTGCCGTGAGGGTTAACATTCCCCCCTTCCTGATGTAGATTCCGTCCTCGGAAGCTATTGAGTTGAAGCTGGTTCGTCGAGGTGGAAGAGCATTTGAGATGAATGTCCTTAGCCTTCTTCAGTTACTGCAAAATCAAACAACATTGGCACAGTAATTGCATTCTCTTAAAAAGCATATGCAGTTTTAGGTAGACAAATTGATTGGTCAAAGAATTTCAAACAATTTGGTAGCAATGAACATTAAATTGCAATGTAATCAAATGCATAAACAGATGTAAAGGTAAAAAATTAAACAAGTCTGGGGTCGCTAATTTGACGGTCGAAAGGCACTAGAGATCGAATATTAATACCATGGGTAAGCTTCTTAATTTTCAGTGGTCAATTAAGTTGTTTAATCGCGAGAGCCAAGTATTGATGTTCGAGGGCTGACTAGAGGCTATATCTAGAAAACCTTGTAGTTAAGCTACCATAAAAGGAATTTCTCATGAAATCATCGCCTGACTGATTACTTTTTCTTTGACCCCCCAAAGTCTTTTCACATTGATTCAATTATGATGTGTGTGCTTATTTTGTATGCCTTGGGTTTTTTGCTTTTCAAGGGAAAGCGCCCGCACTGGGAACCTCTAGGGCTCTAGTACCATAGGCAATTCATGTGAGTGAAGTACCAATTTAAGCAGGGATTTCTCTTCCAGCTTAAAATTTTACATTGTGGCACTTTGATTTTTTGCTTGTTCATTTTCAGCATTTTAATTTTGTAACTTTGGGGGGTCATATAACACTGTTACCCTCCCCAGGCTCATCACATTAGTAAACTCCCTTTATAATACTTAAACTAAAGGTCAATAGGGTTAAGCCCACTAGAAAGCCCTAGTACATTTCACACAATGCTGCCTAAATCGGATTAAGAACCTAAGTAACCATTGCTTATTAGGAAGGCATTCCCCATGGTATTAAGAGAAGATTTCTAATATCTAGCTTGGTCAAACTAGCTTAGTCGGACTGCTTGATTTTTAAACCTAGACAAGTGATTATGACAAAACATTACATTGAATTAAATGTTTGATACTAAGCCAATGCGCTGAATATTATGCTACCAATCACAATCAAAGCAGACAAACATGGATGCAAAAAGATAAGGGCAATGCTAATGGACAAGAAACACCTGTTTGTGTCGATGGTCGCACTTGATCTGAAGTGTGAACGAGAGAAAGGTTCCATCAAGGTCCAAATCCTATCAATAGCAACACGCTCCTGTACACACTAGGAAACAAAAGGAATACCTCCAGGAGGCACATTAGTGGGAAAAGAGAACTTTGCTAATCTCTCAACTCTAAAACAGAAACACTCCTATCGTACTAATCTTACCTACCCTCCATCACTCAAGTGATGAGGATCGAAGGTGTTTTATGGCATAGGTTTCTGTTTCACTGTACCAGATGTGACATGTGTAGGTCTGAGTCAATGTTTTGACTTTAATGTGCATACTCGTTTGCTAATTGCTCTTGCTCTTTATTTTTTTATTTTTTGTGAGTATAAAGCTTTATATGTACATTCCCTAAGATCGGAGATTAAGAGGTCAGGGAGAAAGGTTGAGAGGGAAACAAGTGAATGATGGATGTCCACAAACACTCCCCCCTTCCTTGGGTAGATCATACCGTTTGAAATGAGCTTGTCACCCTCTGAAACCAATTGTTCCAGTTGGTAATAGGTGAGGATTTTTGCCAGTAGTTTTCTATTACCCTAGGTGCCTCGTCAAGTTGCAAGGGTGGTAAGGTACTCTCCCAGGATCGAACTTGAAGTGGTTCATCAGGTGATTCTTGAACACTGGGAGGTGTGGATTCTTTTGTAGCTTCATGGGGGTCCACTACTATAGATGGAGGCTGTGTAGAAGCTTTTACCTCTATGGATGTATTACATGAGGAGCTAGAATCTTCATGGGACTCCCCCCTTCCTGAGCTAGGTGGAACAAATCGTTCTTTCTTTGGTACCCAAACTAGCTCTGGACTAGGTGTGTAGCATTCTGTGATTTTTTTCTTTCCACGATCATTGATTCGTTTTGGAGCTATGGGATTGGGCTCACATGGGTCAGGTGATAGGTAAGAGCACAATCTACGTTTTGGCACCCAGATTTGATCATTTCCTTGATAGTAGCCTTGGGCTTCCAATAGTCGTTTAGGGATCCATCGCAACATTTTCTTACTTTTCTTGGAGCGAGTGGTACGTTTCTTACAAGGCTTCTATTTTTTAGCACTAGCTATGGTCACTAAAGAAGCTTTAGGGACCCACTTGTATGTTTTCTTCGTTACATTAGGATGAGTCTTGTCAGAAGCGATATGCATTGCTTGTAGCATATTTAAGGGTATAGGCATTTCATCCCCCTCAGGTGTTACCCAGGTCGTCCCCCTATTTCCCCAAGTGTCTATGGTTGATGCTAGGTGGACCCAATCCACATTGTCTGATTCCGTCATCCCAGGTAGGATATCCATATAAGGAGAATCTTGGCCAATGTCTGTATCCTTCTTACAAGTGTAACAATATTGTAGTGGGGCCGAGTGAACTGTGGTGTCAGAGCGATGATCAATAATGGTTTTACTCCCTAAGGGGTGTACCTTACCAGTCACCAAATCCACTCTAAGGACAGAGTCTTGGAATTGCAAATAGACATGATTTTTTGACCAATCGTGAACCATTTGTGCTTCCCTCATGAATGGTCGTCCTAAAATCATTTCATATGACATGAGGTGTTTAGAGAAATCCATTACAATGAACGTATGTCGTACCTTGTGTCCTAGAACTTTGATCTTAAGATCCTTGAGCATCCCCATAGGTTTGGCTATGGTACCATTTGCCATCTTTACCACAATGTTAGTAACACGGAGGCGGGGTTTTCCCATGGATTCCCAACAATCTTTTGTAACGATGCTAACTCCTGCACCACCATCAAGAATTCCCTTTATAGTTAATCCCTTGGTAGTGATGGGTAGGGTCGCATTAGACTCGTCGCCTTCAAAATACTGCCCTAATTCGTTAATGGGTACCTCGATCACAGACTCGTGTCCATCTAAGTCAAGTGATTGCATATGATTTTCCTCATCAATCATAATCGAGTCAGGCCTATTTGGTTGCGCAAAATGCGGTAATCCCGTTCGTAGCTCTCCGTTAAGGAATGCTCGAAGTGCAAGGAATAACTCAGGATCTCCATACAGCTTTGCTATGATCGTGGTTCGGACCTCAGAAGACATGAAGTCCACTAGTTTGGCAACATTTATTGGCGTTTTGCAGGGTGTAGGTCCTTGACTAGGAACTGGTGAGGATGGAATCTCATATTCCTCAATGGGATCAGGCATTCCTTCGTTAAACATCCTTTCCAACAAGAAGGGTGTATGCTCACTTTCTGATGTCCTGTCCTCACTCCCTTCTTGGATGATACTAGATATGGCTAACGGTCTATGGTTCATGTGGGGTGGATGAACTTGCGTGGGAAACACTGTGTCATGAATTTTGACCTGCATGGGTTCTGGTTCTAGTTTCCTTTGAGTCTCCTCCACTAAACCTTTTAGATGTTTCACCTGCTCAATCTCGTCTACTGGGTTTGGGTACGTCCCAATCTTCTTTTTACGATTCTTCCCTTTTTGCCCCTGCGGTTTATCTTGGGGGTCTTGGATTGGATTTGGAAACACTTGTGGTGTTTTCAGAGGCTCTTTATGGTTTTCTCTCATTCGGTTTTCATTTGGTTCCATGTTATGGTTTTCTTTGTCTTTCTCTTTGTGGTATTGGTTCTAGTCTCCATTGTCTCGACTGAATCTGAATCATCCTCGAGGTCATTCATATACACGGGGTCATCTCCTGTTCCTATGTTTGTTTTGGAACTTGGCTTTGAATTTTCCGTATTCTGCGACTTCTTCCTTCGTGTCTTCTTTTTCTTTGCTTGGATAACTGACGCGGTATCTCTCTCTTCGAGGATATGGCCTGGCCCTTGAAGCATGGACCGTGTAATCGCATAAGCGGGTGCGACGGGTGGTATTGGCGATGTCACACTAGCAATTTCGACCAAATTCAGGGGTGTGATTTTAGGCGCATTTGGGTTATAGGGGCATTGGGCAATCAAGTGATCTATGCCACAACGATTACATGTGAGTATTGGCATTGCAGACGTGCTCCCTTGATTCATTTGCATCTGTGCAGCATTCTTTTGCAGCCTAATAGGGCACTCCGCTACTCGATGTGGTCCACCACACTCATAGCATTGAAGAGGTGGCCTCCTAGCCTGGGTGTTGATATTTTGACCTCTGGATGCGAGAGCAGCAGCTTGATAAACCGGCTTGACTTGTCCCCAACAATCTTCCATGTAGTATATAGGACATTCTTCCAATGTATCAAGTCCGTAGGCAATACTAGTGTCTATTTCCTCCTCACAGCCATCTGCATAAGCATTTGATGGCTCGCAACCCACTTGGTTCATAGGGGCGACTCTTGGATGCGGGGGTTGCGGTCCTAGCACAGGAGGTGGTAGCGGTGTAGCTTGTACAACATTTTGAGATCTAGGGACCATGTGTTGCGGTAGTTGCTCAACAGGTGGAGTAGGCATCAATACAGAAGCTCGAGGCGCATCCGTCCAGGCTACAGGTGGTCTATTTTCCATCACACGTTTGATCATTAAACAATCCTTAGCTTGGTGACCATACCTACCACATGCGTTGCAAGTTCCATTAAATTTTACTCTAAACGTAGGGCACTCACTAGTGCTATGTGGACCTAAGCAAATGGAACACCATTGTTGCTCCCTTCTTGGATACATGTGACTATTTTGAGGGGGTCGATTATCCTTAAGAGAAGCTTGGATTGCCTTGGTGAGGTCTGTCAAGAATGTCTCAAATACCTTTGGCTCATTGGCAATGGGCTTTGCAGTCATGGGTTCATTCTCAATGGCTTGTGAGCTAGTGGATCTCGTGTCAGTAGACACCCTCATGCCTGCTATCATCAAGTTGTCCTCTAATTGGATTGCATTGGCAGTGACATCTTCCCAGGTTGTGATACCTCTAATCACTAGTCCATTATAGATTCCTTCATTCCTCAACCCTCGAATGAATCGATCAAGCAGTTGGTTATTGTTGAAGCGCTCATTTACAGGGCAGCGAGAGTTTAAGTGCTTTAGACGATTAATGAAGTCCCTTACTGACTCTCCTTCCTTACGTTCGGCCTTCTGTAGCTGAGATGCTACACCCCAAAGCACACCTTCTCGTATGTACTCCTTTAGAAACAACCTTCGAAGGGTAGGGTAGATTGTTTTCTCGTCCACCCTTAGGGTCCTATACCAATCTCCAGCCTTCCCACTTAATGTCAAGCTTAAGGCATTGCACTTATGTAGTTCGTTGCGTTCCCCTAAGGAATCACATACTTGTTCAAACACTTCAATGTGTTTTCTAGCATCTTCGTCCCCATTGAATTTTTGCGTGAGTTTGGCAATTTGTACTGCCTTACTTCTAGGCTCTCTATCAGATGCGTGACGCATATTTTCCGCGATAGATCGACCTATGGTTTGAGCAAACGCTGCCAAGTCACCTATGTGAGGAGGTAGGGCCGGTGGAGGTACTCTTGGAATCATATGTGGGAGAGGGACGGGTGCCGGTCTTGGCATATGTGTGGATGATGCAGGATATGGAACATAACCGGGCATAGGTCCACTCGGATAAGGGCTAGGGAGCGGCACTCGAGGAGCATAAGTAAGTGGTACAATTGGAGGTGTGGGGGCCATGTGTGCATAAGGGGCTAGAGGCACATATGGTCGAGGCCCCATATTAGGTACTACGACACTAGGTAGTGGCACTGCGCTAACCGTAGATGTCATCGGTACATTCTCTGTCAGGCTTATCCCTGGAGTGAGCACTGTGTTTTCCTTGATAGAGGGTTGAGCCAAGTTAGGGAAGCTAAAGTTTTCGCTCGGAGGCTCAGATTGCATAGAGACCCCAGGTGAAATGACGTAAGATGGGTCCATGGGGCTCATTAGAGGAGTCTCCATTTGTGATAGAGTAGGCTGTTGAGCCTTGCTCGTATCCAGAAATCTCATGGGGCCAGTTGAGAGTATATTTACCCCTCGGTTTTGCCTTTCGGATTGAATAATGCCATGGATAACATTACAGATCATTTTCTGTTGATCTTCGATGCTCGTGGCACTAGAGGTGGATTGTACAATCTCTATCCATCCTACATGGTAGGCGTGGCCAGAGTGTAGATCCGTCAACACCTCAGTGTGGAGGTCGTATGTCCAATGGTCATTAATGAACAATCCTTCTAGAGTCGACGTGTTAACGGTTTCTTGTGAGGTAGAAGCAATGTTGCTCCCCGTGGTTTTACTTGTCACCAACGGTACTCTAGGGGGAACTTCTGAAGGAGGCAGCTCAACAGGACCTTCTTGGTAAGAAGTTGGTAGGATATCCACATGGACACTCTTTGGGGGTGTGGGGTCCACTTGCGATGTGAAAGGAGAGTCCACTTCCCCACCCCCTTCGTGTGCTTCATTTGCATCAGGTTCCGAGCGAGTAGCTCTACCTAATGTTTCCATGAAACGGCTAAATATACTAGTACTAGGCTGTGGAGCTTCGGGAGGTGCATGGCCTTCTCTCTCAGTGTTTTGGGTAGGGTATGCTTCCATGATTTCTGAGTCGGAGGAGGAATCACTAGCGGCTATTTTAGGGTCTTGGGTGGTGCTACCTTGTGTCCCCGCTGAGGGTCTAGAGCTTATCGTGGATGGGTAATGGGTGTCCGTATGAACAGAGGCACCCTCAATATGCTCATGTTCTAGCACCCGCCCAGAGCGTAAGTGCATGTGCTTTTGATACCCTAAGGTGTCAAAAAGCTGCTCTAGGAGGCCTTATGACTAGTTTTTAGCGTGTTTTTTGTTTGTTTTTTTGCTAGATTTTTTAGAGCGTGTCGTGGAATGGGCCGTGTGATAGCTCGAAACGAGCATATCGGTCAGAGGGTCGTGTCGTGCTTTACAGCCCTCCGTTTGGTCACTCTATGCCCTCGGAATCCCTAAAACTGTCAATTTCCAGTAGGGAACTAGGCCCAAACTAGAAAGTCTAAGGGTGCAAGTGGGAAGAGAAAGGAGGAGAGTGGAGGACTTGTCCCACATGCTCTCATTCTCTCTTGAGGGAGTAGGGTATATATGTAAGAGTGAGTCTAGTATATATCATAAGATTGAGGACTGAGGCCTGGGCTTGGGCTTGGGCTTGGGCTTGGGCTTGGGGAAATGATCCCGATCTATCTTTTATACAAACCAACCCGTCCGTTTTAAGAGTCACGTTTTTTATTTTCGAAAAAAACCACCGTCCGCTCACTCGCGTTTTTATTTTCCGAATTTTTTATTTTATTTTATTTATTTTTTTCAGATTTTTTTTCCAAAAAAATAAATTATTATTTTTATATAAATAATGCAAAAATTGCAGAAAATTGAAAACGCACAAAAATTGCAGAAATTGAAATGCAGAAAACGCAGAAATTGCAGAAATTGCAGAAATTGCAAAAATTGGAACTTGACAGAAAATTTAGCACAGAAAACGCAGAAAATTGCAGAAATTGAAAACGCCGAAATTGAAAATGCAAAAATTGCAGAAATTGAAAAAACGCAAGAAATGCAGAAAATTGAAAAAGCGCAGACAATAGCAGAAATTGAAACTTGACAGAAAATGCAGAAAACGCAAAAAACAGAAATCTCCACACACTCCTTCCCTGCCTTTCCTATGATAGAAGTTGCACCACAAGGAAGCGTAAAGTGCTAACCGAGCTTAGTGTAGGGCATATCCCCGGCAGCGGCGCCAAAAATGTGCGCTCCTTGCCGCACTGTCGAAGCAAGGGACTTGCCAATACACCGTGTGCGAGCCACAAACGGCTCCAAGCACACAACAAGCCTAAACTAGCAAGCTCAAGAAAACAAAGGGTGTGTCACTCACCGCTCTACGCTCGCCTTCGTGGTGGATTCCTCACCGCGATGAAGAAGAAGCTACAGTCGTGCCGCGCTCAACCGCTTCGCCGCCGTCGTGCCTTCGTAATGCTCGATCGCACACACACACTCTCCCTCTCTCTCTCTCTCTCTCTCTCTCTCTCTCTCTCTCTCTCTCACACACACACACACACACACACAAGGAGGTGAAGAAGAAGAAGATGGAGATGGAGATGGAGCAAGAGCACTCTTCTATTGCACAAATGAGAGAATGAGTAAAAATTAGGTTTAGTTGGCTTTTATAGGAGCTCACCCCATTCACACTTGGGCGTCCATGCTTAGCCAACTAATCCCTTGAATGTCCCAGTTAGAGTGCGCCTCTCATCGACGATCACTCTACTTTTCCCTATTGGTCCGACAAGCCCGGTACCTGACTCTAAATAATACAACGTTTATAGATCATAGGGTGTCCGTGTGCCGTGAGGGTTAACACCCACTCTGGATGATCGAGAATGTCGTGAAACACCTCTTCTTCATCTTCCTTTTCCAGTGTATCGTTCTTTTCAGTTTCTTTTTCGAGTATAGTTCTCAGCATGAAGTACGGAACCACGTCGTACCCGTCCTTGTCGCAAAATTTCGTTGTGGGACCATCCGGAATTGCACAAACATCTAGGGTTGCTAGAATGCGTGTCCATTCTAATGGTTCAAGCGTGTCCTCTGGAAAGGGTTCTCCTATATAAGTTTCGTCTTCGATAGCCCTTTCTAAAACATATTCTTCTCGCCTCAGACTTCCACATTTCGAGGCTCCACACATCCATAACTCCTTGGGCTTACCTAACCAAGCTGGAAATTCGGATCCCGCCAAAGTAGCTGAATCAAACTCCTCTACCGGTGTTCGGTTCACATCTTTGTAGCTATGGTCTTTCAGGTTCACACGTGTAGTGATTTCCATATTTCTCAGGTATATGTGATCGTAGCCCCAATCCTGGACCATTTTCAATTGTCTCATGAATGGTCTTCCCAGTATGATATCATAGTTATTCTCCTTGCCAAAATCGACAATAGCAAAAGTATGTTCGTATTCAATGCCGCAAGAAGTTACTACGACTTTCTCTAATAATCCCATAGGTTTCTCCATGTGTCCATCTGCTAATTGGAGTTTCAACCTAGTCTTCCTTATTGATGGTTTCCCCCATTTTTTCCAGATTTCTTTTGTAGCAATGGCTACCCCAGCTCCGCTGTCTAGTATTGCCATCGTGTCCACGCCTTGGAATTCAACTGGTAAGGTTGTATTCCCCTCTTCACCTTCGCAATACTCTCCGACATTGTTTAAGGGTACAGGCTTACCGTTCTTTTGTGGTTTGCTCAGCTCTTGTATGCCCTCTTGCAGTCTCGATGTTGGGTCTTTTATCCCAAATTTCTCCAAGCATTTTCCTACAGTGGTCCACATATGTGGTCTTAGCCTCAAAAGCTCAACTAGAGTGATAGTGCATGTCACTAGTGTTGACAAGATCTCTATCAATCCTTACGAGTCCATGACTTTTTCTGATGAGATTCTTCGTGAGGGAAGTGCTCTAATCTCGGATTTTACTTCATACTCTCCTAAGTATGAAGGTAAGGTATTCAGTGAATGAGGTTTGCTCTCCATTGTTCTAACAGAGCCCCCATCTCCCCAGTAAGATTGCAGATCCAAGTCCACTTGAGATCCTGCCTCAAATTCCACTATGGGAGGATTTCTGATGTCCTTTTCCCAATTTGTCTGATTAGCTTGGCAACTTAGCTCGTTTGCAAAGTTTGCCTCTCTAACTTGTTTCCAAAATTCATTGTAATCCTCATCTCTTCCGTAAGACCTCTGTATGACTGGATGAAAACTCTCTATCTCCTGATCGGTTGTGTTCAATACTATGCGGTCATCCTTGTGTGTATTTTCAGGCTTTTGTGCACTGGGAGTCTTTTCAGCTACCCGTGAAATGATAGTCTCTTGCTGAATTGGGTTTTCCGTTCCACAATTCATTGTTTCTCTTGGTGGTTCTAATAAGGCTTGTGCAGTCTCGATCATTCTCTGGCACATTTCAAGTCTCTGCTTTTCCAATTCCGCGTTTGGGTATGTCATCCACCTCTGTTCTTGTGTTTGGTTGTTCTTTAACCTAGCTTCGTAAGCTCTCATCAGCACGTCCAATGGTTCGTGTACTTTGTCGACTAGCACTGATCCCCCTGAGCTTAAGCTCGTTGTCTCTTTGATACTCTTTTGTTTCGTTCTTTCCGGGCTCATCTCCCGTTTTCCATTTTGACTCTCAAGTTTTTCTAATCTATCTTTAGTTTGCTTTAGTTCCTCAGCTAGAATAGCGTCTTCACGTTCTTTTCTCAACTTCATGCGTGCTTTTCTAGCTTTCCATGTGTTTCTCTGACTCCGCGGTCCTTGACTAACCACTTCAGTCGCTAACTTTCCATTCTCAGGTTCTCTAGTGGTTTTCTTAGCTTGAGCTCTAGTAACAACTTGCGTTGGTATCAGAGTTTCATTTTCAGACCCACTGCTGGTAGGAATAGTTTCTAGCATATTCAATGTCGTCTTTTGCACTTTGTTTGGATTCTTTGAACAATCCTCAATGAAGTGAGTAACCCCACACTGAGTGCAATAAGCGTTAATTCTAATGATTTCCGTATGTGGGCAAACATTCATCAGATGGTTACCTCCACACTTGTAACAGGGTCCTAGTGCTGGTCTTGGTCCCACTTGATTCGTCCTTTGTGGATAGGATGGTCTTTGTCCTGTTAACCCTCCATGAGCTATGAACATCAATGTTCTTGCGTCCAAATTGTATCTCTCTTCATCAGAAGCACTTGTAATTGTTGGTGTTCCAACATTCCCAATCATGCCCCATGGTTCTGGTTGTTTGGGCTCTTCTGGTGGGTAATACACAGTTGGAGATATGTGTGCACCAGATTCTTCATAATAGGCTTGAACAGGCACTAAGGCTTGTTCTTCCTGATTCTCTAAGGTTGGTGCATATCTAATGCCCACTGGTCTTGCTCCTGGTAAAGGTGGTTGTTGTCCCAATACCGGTTGCGGTCTTTCTATCCCCATAGGTCCTGGTACATTTCCCGTTGGGTATCGAGGTACTGGATGTACCTGAGGTGGTGCTAATTGAGCAGGAGGTGCATACTGACGCTCCCTTACATACCCTTTGTTGTAATAGCACTCCTCTGTTGGATGGTTTGTCCATTTTTGTTCAATAGCACACCATTTCAGTGGTTTTGGCAATGGTTTTTGGTATGGTGCCATCCTTTTTAGAGCATCTTCTATCATTTGCTCTACATTTGGCATGGTTGTTGTTTGAACAATTTTTTTAGTGGTAGTCTCGCTCGCTACGGAGGAAGAGCTACTGGATGCAAAATCTGTATCCGCTGACACCTCTCCATAAACCGTACAGTTATCCACTAAGTACAATGCTTCTCTCGTTACTTGCTCGAAACTTGTACAAGCTTTCAAGTGCAAGTCCTTCTTGAGAGTGTCGTTTCTCAATCCTTCAATAAAGAGAACAGATAGTCTGTCATCTTGTGGTCATTCACGTACTGGACATCTCTCAATGTATTGTTTGAAGCGAAGTGAAGCTTCCTTCACTTTTTCGTGTTCTCTCTGTTTAAAAGCATATATTTGTGAGACCGTATTGTGCTTAATCCCTCGTTTTGAGAATTCCTCAGCAAACTCTCTTAGCAAATGGTCAATGTCATGGAATCCCCCTCTGTTCAGTGGTTGAAACCATGTCAATGCCGTACCTTCTAGAGTAAGACCAAATCCCTCGTATTGTGTATGGAAATCTGTTATCTGCTCAGCTCTTAAGACTTGCTTAAAGAGTGACACATGTGCATACGGATCTCCTGAACCACCATACTTCTTTGGCATACACTTGGCTACTTGAGATGGTCTCATACGTCTATGGTCTGCTACCAATCTCATTGCTCCTGTGTCCCGGCTAAAGCTTTCTCTAGCATCATGGACTTCATGGGTTACCCTTGTCGGTTCCCCTGCCCTGAATCTACTACTAGGAGGTAAATGTGATGGTTCCGCTTCGAACCTTGGACTTGGAGTGGTATATGTGGGGATTGGAACTGCACTACCTCGATTCGTATCCATTGACTCTCTGGAATGTAATGATCCCATTGGTCCGGGCTTCGAGTACTGAGGTTGACTGAAAGAGTCAGCAACCTGAGTTCTTTGTCCTCCTGTTGTCATTGAGTTTTGCACTCCATTTGTTGGTGCTGGTCTTTGTGAGCTAGAAGTAACATAATACTGATGTAGTGGTCCCCCAAAGTATGTATATCCTTTTAATTATTTCTTGCCAATTGTTGAGTATTGCCTCCCATACTTGTCGTAAGCGGCAATTTTCACTTCCGATCCCTCTGTGTAGGTAAAGACATAAAGTCTTTTTTGGTCTGTCAACTCTCTGGTGTAGGGTTCTTCACATCTATAATAGAGATCTTGCTCCCCATTATTATATTTGTATAGCCCCACATAGATGTTATCAGTGTTGATCCTTGTAGTTTCATTCTCTCTTCTTAACCTCGCATCAGGGAAGTTCATTATTGGTGCTTTCTCCTCGAGTTCTTCATCTACTTTGGCTTTGGTGCCCATCAATCCCCACTTGTCCACAATGTTATGGTTTAGGACTACCAAGTACATGGTACCCTCGTCATCTAGATATCTATCTCCGCTATAGCTCACAGGCACTAAGTCCTTGAACTCACTAGGTCTATCTTCTATCTTTACACAATAGCGGTCCATTCCATCTTTGTAGATCTTGGCACCTTGCTCATTGTCGTACTGATATTTTATGAACAATAGCTTCATTGTGGCGGAAGGGTTTGATGATCCTGCTGCCATATTTTCTCTGTTGTTCAGGTTCAAGTGTTCCAAGTGTTCGGTGAAAATCTCGTAAGATCTCTCCGAAGAAGTATCAGAAACACTTCCTTCAAAGATCGGCTCTAATGGTTGCACCCAACTTTGGTTTACACTTCCCTCGGTTGATATGACACTTGCTGGTTCCCCTTGTTTTGGTTGGTTATTCTGGAGATTCCTGCCCGATCTCAAATTCATCAATTCCCCTAAAGGACTTTAACTTTTTCCCTCTCGGCAATTTGTTTTCCGAAGTTTTTGTGGTCAGAATTGATCCAAACTGATTGATACTTGGTCAATTGTTTAATCTTGTCAGTTGGACAACTTCTGTTTCATCAAGTGAGAATTTTGTTGCAGTTATGCTGAAAAAGACATTATACGCGTATGATGTCTTTTTTCACAGATTTGGACTATTTTAGTTATGCTCACTCTCAGTAGCCCCCTTATGCTCTGTCCCCTCACAAAATTCAGTTTGAACTCTGTTTAAGCAAGTTATGGCTGATTTAGGCTTTTCTTGGCAATTTTCCGCTTTTGACTTGTTTTGGGTCAATTGTGATTCAAATGGGATGAAACTTGAAATATAACCTCTAGACAGCTATTACAATGGATCTGTGTTGGCAAAGTATCAAAATATGTCCAAAATTAGGTCAAAGACATCATACGCGTATGATGTCTTTTTCATCAATTTGGGTCAAGACTTGATATTTATGCTTTCTACAGTGTTTGTAACAATCTTGTCAGGTCAGATATCAAAAATAAGCAGTGGATGTGCTAAAAGACATTATACGCGTATGATGTCTTTTGTCCCAGATTTTGACTATTCTTGGTTTTAAGCCTTCTCCAATGTTTATAATTGAGTTTCAAGTGTTTTTGTCAGGTTTGAATGTAAAAACAAGATCTGAATCCAAAATTTCCTGTTCTTTGCGTTTCTTGGGCTCCGACTTGTCTTTTTGGGTTTCTTTGAGTGTTAATGCTCTTGTTTTAAGTTGAAATTAGGGTATAACCCCCCTTTTGAACACTCTGGTAAAGTCAAAATTTCTGTTTTGGTCTCTGCTTGATCATTTAGACATCATACGTGTATGATGTCTAAAGTTGCAGATTTCCAGTTTTTTGGCACAGAATCCTTCCTAAAGCTTTCTCAAGTGCTCAGCAGCTCCCAGATACACAGAAAATTTCTCTGACTTTTGTTTATTGCAAGTTTCACTACTAAGTCGATGGTTTAGTGATCTAACATGCAATCAACCATATCAAGCAAATACTCCAATGATTACTAGCTCTAGATCAGGATCAAATGAAGTCCTACCTAAGCTATTCCTAATCATAAAATGGGTTTGGTAATTGTGATTTTAAAGAGATCCACTGCCACTCACGGACTAGCAAATTCTTCTTCTATCAACAACTACTCAACACCAACAAAACAACAAACAAATCTAAGCTAAACTAAAAATACTGTCAACACGGAAGACCCAGGAATACCCCACTTCCTAGTATCTCTCGAGATCTTTGGAGTCCAGCACTCCTAGATCTTTTCTAACTAAAGTATACAAAGTAGTTTATACGACTCATCTCGTAGGATTAGTCTAAGGTCACCTACTTAGGGCTCTCGTCCCCGGCAACGGCGCCAAATGTTAAGGCGGTTACGCCGCTAGCGGAAGCTAAATAGCGAGAACTCAACCAACAACAGAATTTGTCAGACGAGGACGGAGCTTGACCCGCAGGCGCATGGAAACAACTAGGTGGGTGTCAAATCACCTACTCGACCTTCTAATGACAATCACTACTAAGGAAATCAAATCTAAGTTCTAAAATACTCAAGTGAGTGAAATCCGTACTATGAACGAATGCTATACGAAACAGGATCTAGAATCATTGAATCGATCTCAAACTCAAGAGGAAGTCTATACACTAAGTAAGAACAACACCCTAAAGACTTGAACTGCAAAATCAACCTATAACCACTCCGTGCGGTAAACGCGTATGAAGACACGCCGAAAAATACAGGTGATCGAAACTTGACCCCGATGGTACTAATGTGTAGCTCTACTCGTTGTGGTTCTATAGATATGCTGCACGCTCCATTCTGACACACGAGTTGGAAGAAAACTCACACCGAAGCTCGTAGGAACTTGCCACACATAGAAGCCGATAGCGCGCACTCTTGGTATCTGTGCGTAGCTCTCGCCGTTGCTAACACAATGGCGGTGTCGCTTCTCCAATGGCGGCTCTGTAGCTCGCGTAGCAAGTAGATAAGACTCTCACTCTCTCTCTCTCTCTCTCTCTCTCTCTCTCTCTCTCTCTCTCAGACACAGTCATGGCGCTCAAAAAACTCACTTTGATTAATAATCTGCCCTCCTTTTAGGTTACAAAAACTTTGGCTTATATACCTCAGCCTTGGAGGTGAGAACATCTCTAACTAATTACATCAGCAAGTGAAATTACTTCGGGATTACAAGTTGGAAACTCAATTGAGTCCCGTTACTTCATGAATGGCTCAAATCAAAATTAATGTCGGAAAGACATTTATTACAATCAATGGTTACAAAATGATGAGTGTGAACAAAAATGTGGGTGTGATCCTCTGCTGGCTCAACACCCATGCACAGACATGAGGTGGCACCGGGCTAGCAAATGTACAACCAGATGTGCCTGCACTCAAGGTCTCATGAAGCCATAAGCACATGAGTGTTTTCTCAATACAAATTAAAATGGCCCTTTAACCTCTCTCTCTCTCTCTCTCTCTCTCTCTCTCTCTCTCTCTCTCTCTCTAAGTGGTTGTTGGTAGCAACAGGGAGCTCACAATTCGTCAGTGCTAAAAAAAGACCTAAAACTATAGTTTTATAAACCCTACAACTAAAAAAGGAAGTAGATTTTTCTATATTGTCTTAATTTAAAAAGTATAAAACATAGGTTAATTAAGTTTGTCCCAAATTTTTTGGTTCAAAAAACCAGAAACTCTTAACTATACACTTAACTTTTTTACTTTGTTTTTTTTGCAAATCTGACAACAATGAGTAAAATGAATTAGCTAAAGCAAAAAATTACAATAGCCAGCCTTGCTTGTGACGAGCCAAGGCATCATATATGCATTGAAGTCCAAAACACACCGCCATCACATCGATTACACTGGCTGATGAAGGGAGCCACCCACCATAGACGGAAACATCCCTACATTCCCTACATGAGTGTCACTAGAGATGCATCCTCTGTCATAGGAAACGCACCTCTCCCAAAGCACAAAAGTCCCACCAAAAACCAACAAATCCACAAGAGTTCAGGCCTTTATAGGGGGCTAATACCCAATATACAAAACATATCAGAAATCACCATCGGATAGGGCCGGAAACAACTCATACAGATAAGTGTCGCATAAGGGAGAGCCTGCCAAGCTCCATCGCCTTGAGAAACCGCCACACCTGGCAAGAACCAGAGTAGCACAGAAGACCAACCCAAAAGCAGACTTTTGTGGAGAGCCAAGCACCACCTGGATCACGAAACCCGAAGTAGAGCAGGCCTTGGAGAAGGGGGTCCAAGCCCCATCCCTTAAGGTGCACCAATGCCACCAAAACTGAGCGCCTGCTACTTGCCTTTGCTCTATCGAGACGCCCTAAGAACAGATCAACAGGCCTTCATTTCTCCCCTGACAGAAAGGGGGATGAAGGCCTCTTCCTTGCCAAAAAAAGAGGGAGGAGGACGGTTCGCTTGGAAGTTGGAGCGAATCCTCGACCCAAGACCAAGCAATCGTTACTCCATGGGGACACGGCCACGCTTCCTACCGCAGGTGATCACTACGAGCCTCCCTGCTCAAGACCCCTCTTAGGCAAAGCATCGCCATGCCCAAACAATCGCAAGCTCTTAACAATACACTTAACTTATCCAAAAGAGTTTGAAAGCTCCACAATTTGATTTTCCATAAAGAGATACAAAAAGTACGTAATAAATTCTTAAAGAGTTTCGTAAACTCGTGGAGTTTGAAATCTCCACTAGTTGAGTTTTACATAAAGAGATAGTCACAAAAAGTACATAGTTTCATAATTTCTTAAAGAGTTCGAATGCATATTATAAATGGAGTATTCTTTGCATGGCTATATAAATAGTCTATCAATACTGCAATTTAGGAAAATATATCCTATGGATGGACACTTTAAAAATATCTCCTCAAAATATAAATAATGAAAATGATTGCACAATAGAATGTTTGTATTTTAATTCATTGTATAATAAGAGCCTATAAAAGCCTAATAACTCATGGGATGAATTCATGGCCCTTCCAAAACGGATTTAAACTAAAAGTTATTGAGCTGTTAAAATATTCAATAATTATAACATCATCTTTAGTTCATCGGTCTTCTCTTCAATCTCAATCCTAAAAGATAAATTTAAAATTATTCATTTATTTAATAAATCAAAAATTGTCAATGAGTTAAGATACCAACATAACTATATCTATCTTTTATTTCATCAAAACATTCAACTATAACCCAATAGTACAACGTTGATGGTCCTACACCACTCTTCGGAGTCTTTCCTTTTACCAATGGACACCATCAATTCCCTGTTGTCTTGAAGGATCTTGGCAAAGCTAGAATTTACAATAGCATTCTCAAACAGTCGATAGTTCTTGGACTTCCAGATATGCTTAAAGTAGCAGAATATAACGATTTGTGTGCACACTAGAAGAGCTTGGCTTTACATCACCATTTCTTCAAGAATTAGGTCGTTCTTGAAGAACCCTATTTTCTAGTTCATTTGAACCCACTTGTAGGTTTTCCGTACTAGGCCACTAATAGTTGGTCACTCCTTGAATAGGTGAGGGAGGTCCTCACTAGCCATTTTGCATCTTATGTGCGACTGAAAGAAAATTGTTCCTATTGATACTTCAAATGAAACTCTCAACCTTTGAAGCACTATCAAAAGTATTGGATGGTGTGAGACATGGTCTATTTCTCCCTTTTTTCCAAACTTCCAATTGTGAGTGATAGAGAAATGTATTAAAACCAAACAAGTAATAAAATAATGAGGCCTGCCCTTGAGAGCGGCAATGGCAACTAAAAAATACCACCAATTTAATTTATGAGAGAGAGAGAGAGGCCACTTTCTAAGAAATTGTTGTTATTCTATGAGTAGATTGCAATAGCGATGGATACACATATGCATGTATGTGTGTAAGAATAAGGAAGTGTGTACTAAGATACTCAATACACAAAGACAAAGATTGAAAAACTATAGTGCCTCGAGGATGGATTTGTGGATGCCTTAGCAAACTTAGGAGTGAGTTCAAATACAAAAAAAATAATTTCAAACTCACAATAGTGAGTGTATCTATTGTATTCACCAAAATAATGTACAAAGAAACCTCAAGCTCGTGACGAGCCTTGAGGGACATTAGATTAAATTAAACTTCCCAAAATCGCAACTAACTACCCCATCAGAATGGTGTTGATGGCCCAATGCCAATCGTCTGAGTACTTCCTTTTACCAATGGAGACAATTAGTTCCTTGCTTTCAAGTACTATCTTTGTGAAGCTAGCAATTACAAGATCATTCTCAAATACCCTACAATTCCTAGCCTTCTAAATTTCCTTGAAATAGCAAGACCTAACTAGTTGAGTACATACCAAGAGCACGCGGATCTTCAATCTCATACCTCCAAGGAACAGGTCATTCTTAGAGAAACCTATCCTCCATGTCCTTTGGGCCCAACTTACAAATTTTCCTTGCAAGGCCACTTATAGTCGAGTAGTCCTTGAACATGTGAAAGAGATCCTCACAAGCCAGTTTACAGCCACTACATCTATTTGAGCCGATCCCTCTGGCATGAATTTTCACTCCCATCGGTAGAGCCCCCCATAATACCTTCCATATAAAAGACTTCATTGCCATGGGCCAATGAGGAGACCATAAGTTCTTCATTATCATACCCCATCTTTCGTCTGGCCACTGTTTTACCCATTGCTTGTAAGACAAATTTTAATAGAAGAGGTCCAAAAAGTTTCAATTGAGATTGTAGCTTTTGTAAAGAATGTAGGCTCAGGTTTGTCTCAAGTGCTCAAAATTTCCAAAGCCATGGTTAATTGTAAAGAAGTATCCATTACAATTTTAATTTCTTTTTTAAGTGCTCAATTGAGCTTGAATTGCATTAACCATAGAAGCCTACAAAGAGCCCTGGCATATCCTTTGCACAGGGTTTTCTAGGAAAAAATATATCAAATGGGGCAAACCTCCCCGACTATCCTTACTTGTGTAGCTTGCAATTTTGGTTCCAACATATACTCATATGGTGTCAGGGGCTTACTTCTCTACCACTAGCAAAGAAAGGTGAAATCTAGTTTTCCTCATTGCTAGTGTCATTATTGGCTTTGTTGTTGTCATCATTGGCTCCATTGGCTTGTCCTTGCACAGCAATGTATGTCATCCACACTTCTATCCAAGCCTCCACAAGTCGTTCGAAGGCTACACACTCTTGTGGGGTGTGATAACCATGTTCCCCCAAAATCATGATTGAATTGTTGGCAATAGCGGCAACTTGCTCAATATCCCCTTTGGTTGGATGTGCATTTAAATCAAATCCATACATGGTGTTGAATGGCATCATTGACTGCACAAAAAGCCTCTGTGTAGTTGCATGCACTTTGTGCCATGCATAGATTATTCATAGCATACACATTGTTGAGAATGTAATTAGCATGCACATTGTTGATGGGGTCAACTCGGGGGGGGGGGGAGGTCAATCACGCTAAGGGCCATGCCCATGTTGTGCAGGTGGCCCACACTGATCGCGTTGTCCGTGGTTTTTTCTCGGCATAATAAATATGTGAATGAGAGAAAACTAAAAAATTAGCTTGTGAAAAAAAAACATAGAGAAACTAATGAAACTAGTGATTTTTTGGCTATTTATAAAGAACTCCGAGTGACTTTAATTCCAAGATCATTCGCACCATGTCCTCAGTAGGATTTACAAATAAAATAAGGTGGAAAAAAAATATCACTAAAAGATTAAACACTTTTGATTGACTTGCCTTCAAAAAGTAAACATAGTGGCAAGCACATAGTACATGATACTCATAAAAAATTAAAGCATAATATGAACAGCCAGTAAATTTTGATGTGCCATTACATAGAGAATAAGTTCATATGAAATAATCAATAAAAATTGGGATTTAGGTTCTTGGTGGCCGTAATTCTTGTGGCAGTTGCGCTACTGGGGCGCTTGCAGGTTGGGGGCCCATGGGTAGTGTGGGAAATAGAGGCCTATAAAGTGGTTGACCATGGCTTGTCCAACCTAGAACTACAGCTGGAGGTCTACTTGGAGATGGATTGAACGACATAATCGACTCCTGGTGATGTTTTAAAGGCGATGGAGGTGGTTGTGACTATGTTGAACACGATACCTCACCCACATGAAGAGTCAATCCTAGACCACCAGGAAGCTCTGCTGCTACAGTTGAACATGTGTCACAAACAATTTGCGATCTCAATCAATTTTGATGCAATGTTGTTATAGACGCTCATATTCCATTGCCAAGCTGCCACATCCTGGAAGATAATCCAAAACTGCATCCCCAAACTTTCTGAAGGTAAAGTCCCAAAACTGAAGAGGGTCAAAAGGGTGAAGGTAGTGGCAAGAGATTCCATGTCACTGGAGGTTATTGGAGCCTTGAAAGGGAAAGGCTCCTCTCCACCCAATCTATAGGTCAAAACCCATCAACTAAGCATTCCTCAAGGTTTCAAACTCATAGGCATTTTGTAATTTAAGGTCATTAAAAAAAAATTATAGCGCGTAATTTGTTGCAAAGAAAACATTGCTTTTAAAAACTAGTGAAAGTGTGTATATGAATTCCCGAGTTGGCTTCATATGAGGTATTTGTATACAAATAAGTGAGATGAATGAAAAAATCCAAAAGTGGACTTTATTTTTAGGTTTATCTTTGATCAATAAAAAATAATAATTACAATATGCACAATTTTTGGGATATGACATAAATCACCAAATGTGGCTTGCATAACGATAAAAAAGTATCACCTTATGCAATGGATAGATCTAGTATATATGCATCATAAGACATTGCAAATTTAGAGGAACTAAATGTTTTTTGTGGTCGTTAATTGAATTTGTAAACGTTGTATATTTGACCCACAAGACTTTCTATATTTATTCCAAGTCACAAAGGATTTTTTTCTCACATGATAATTGCAAAAATATTGAACACATATAAGTAGTTACCAGGGATTATTGCATGCGCCTTGCTCATTTTTTTCTTAGACTAGAGTACGAGTTTTAATGAAACATCGAGTGTTGTTTTACGTAGGTGCTTTTCATTAATGTATTTAATATTAAGGTTGTGTACAAAAACGACGGATTATAATTTTTATGAGTACTTTCAATAACATTTTATAAGTTTTCAAAAGCATTTCTTGAGATGTATTCTAGATTTCATGTATCATTTTATTTAAATTTGTGAAAAATAGGAAACTAAATTGTCCATTTTGGTACCAAACTAGTGTTAAGGCTAAGGAAGCTGACAAAATTACCATACTCAAAACAATCAAGTTAAAAAAATGACACGCAAGGAGTTTAGATCAACAGCCCTGATTAGATGGACAAAGTGATGTTATATCATCTCAACCAAATCATTCGAAAGGACGATTCGCCCTCTCCCATAATCAAAGAAGCAATGACAAAGATTTTTACGGCCACCCCAACATTAGTGGACTCTAACCAAGTGAACTACTTGGAAAGGCCCTTTACCCTAAATGACACTCAAAAAGCTAGGCAAAGAAAAGTCGCCACGATAGGACAGGATCACGACCGAGTTTTGTCAAGAGTTTTGGGAGTTTCTAGTTCCGTCTTTCTTGCATATGGTTAACGGATCCTTTACTAAAGGTACGCTTGAATCAGGGGTGAAGAAAGGAATAATTAAGCTCATCCCCAAGCAATTAGCTTGCTCTCAACTCAAACATTGGAGACCAATCACAATGATGACAGTGGTGTACAAGGTGCTGACTCAACTCGTTGCTAAAGAGTGACCCCTGTGTTAGCTAATGTTATCTCTACACACCAATGTAGATCAATATATGACAACATCCTAGTGGCCATGATAGGTATGGGTTATGGCAATTTCAAGAAACAGGAATGTATCCTACTACAACTAGATCTTGATAAGGCATATGGTAGGATAACCTAGTCATTTGTGCAAGAAACATTGTAGACTTTGGGGTTCCATCCCCTAATATGTAAAGTTGTAACTAATCTTGGGGAAGGGAGCTCCTCAGAGCTGCTATTCAACTCAAGAATAGCTGGCTGCTATGATTTGAAGAGTTCCATTTGTCAAGGGTGCCCCTTAGCGCCGCTTTGGTTTTCCACATGTACCCACCCTCTTATTGCTAT
This sequence comes from Adiantum capillus-veneris, assembly GCF_014529385.1. Classification (NCBI taxonomy): domain Eukaryota; kingdom Viridiplantae; phylum Streptophyta; class Polypodiopsida; order Polypodiales; family Pteridaceae; genus Adiantum; species Adiantum capillus-veneris. The sequence goes on along the minus strand of NC_140932.1, from coordinate 82,605,213 downwards.
GTTGGAACAAGCGGTAGCAAGAGGATACATTCAAAGGATGCAAATCCAGAATGGAAAACAACTGCTTATTTGCAGATGACTCGCTACTCTTCCTCCAAGCAGATGGGAATAATGTTAGACAGGCCTTGGAGATTGTCCAGGTGTTTGCAACAGTGTCATGGTCTCAATACAACATAGAAAAATCAAGAGTTATCTCTTTGATGGAAGAAGATAATTTTGATTCTACAGGATGGGTTAGAGAGGTTGTGAAGAGAGGTAACATCTTTCAACACCTAGGGGTGCTCGTTGGCGACGGAATTACTCACTAGACTGCCTTTGATTGGGTTCAAGAAAAAACTTAAAAATAAAATGAAGCTTTGGGAATACATCATAATTCCCTTCCACTGTAGAGCTATGATAATTAATACCTTATTCATCCCATATATAACCTTCACATCACCATTCCTGCAATTATCTCAAAATAATTGGAATTCCTTTTTGAAGCCAATCAAGGAGTTTATGTGGAGAAATAAATTGACTGTTGGTAGACCATGACAATGGGGTAAATGGGCGGCTATCGCTAAACCAAAAGCTCAGGGTGTGCTTGGCATCATTGACCTTGTCACTCATGACCTGGCTTTATGTGATAATTTTTTTTGCACCCTCGCCATTTCAGATGAGAGTTGGGTTGTCAATGGCAAGGGTAATGGTAATGGAAGCCCGCATGAGATCTAAAGGTGGTTTATGGTCCAACCTCAACGTACAAAATAGACTTCTCTCCCCCTTTGGTGTAAAATCTCAATTAGGTGGATTTACTCTAGGAAGTTTATCGACAAATGTCGTCGCAAAGCCACAAATGCACTCAAGTGGAAGGAAGATCTTAGGTACTAGAAAGGTACGGCTAGGCACTGGTCTTCGTGGGGTCCCATAGTGGAAGGCTTGGGCCTTAATAACCATTGGATTAAAATAGCCAAAAATCTTAACAACAAGGGCTTTGAGACCTTGGATTCTCTTTGGAATTATCAAAAAGGGGATAATTCACAATCCTTGGAGCATTTGAAGCTATGCAGGAATCTCTTGCTCCAACAGGAAATCCTCATCAAAAGACTACTAAGAAAAATCTTAAACCTAACCCTTCCTCCCTGCTCCACTCCACTTAATTAGAAAGCTTGGAAATGACATGAAGAAATACTATTCTTCTCGCCCAAGACTAATTTTGTCAATGAAAAGCTCTGCTATATGGAGGTGTGGATTGAACACCTCAACAAGATTTGTTCTAAAAAGTGGGTTGCAAGCGGGGAATATTTTTTGGTGAGCATTTTTCGATGAGCGCTTTTTTGGAATACAACGAGCAAATTCCAAAAAGTTTATTTCTCCCCCCCCCCCCCCCCCCCCCCCCTCTCTCTCTCTCTCTCTCTCTCTCTCTCTCTCTCATTTGTTTTCCCTTTGCAAACACACCTCGATCAAAGATAGTCATCACCATCGCTAGATCTCTCTCTCTCTCTCTCTCTCTCTCTCTCTCTCTCTCTCTCTCTCTCTCTCTCTCTCTCTCTCTCTCTCTCTTTTAGTGCAACCGTTTTTTACCTAGAAGAGAGAAGTTCACTCTTTTGATCATAACTTCTTTATCCGAACCCTGATTTCGGTGATCTATAGCCTCAACTGAAGAGCATGACGCCCTCGACGCATTGATCTAAAGACAAATGAAATCAGAGTTATGGAAGTTGTTTTTGTAGTAGCATTATGGAGTGAACATGTTCAAAAAAGTTGACTCTCATCTCTTATTTTACATACAATGTCTACCGGCACTCGCAAGGGTTCTTCTTCTTCAACACCGTCCACAATGATTGTAGAAAATTATCCAAAATCTCCTAAGTGATGGTGTGTGGTGTGTGTGTGTGTGTGTGTGTGTGTGTGTGTGTGTGTGTGTGTGTGTGTGTGTGTGTGTGTGTGTGTGTGTGTGTGTGTGAGAGAGAGAGAGAGAGAGAGAGAGTGAGTGAATGAGAGTGTACCATTTAATGGCCTATTAGCTTGTGTGTAACGGAAAATAGCATAGACATAGTGAGCATTTCATTAGAATAGATTCCTAATGAGCATAACAGGATGGAGAGAGAAACAAAAAGCATAACATCTAGTTAGATAGGCATGAACAATACTTCAAAAGAGAGAGAAATTAAGCTATTGACAACAATTGAGGAGTCTGTCCCCCCTCCAAAAGGCTTTGTATTATAGGTTTCCCCCATCAAGGGAGACATTTTATAATACAATTCTTCGTGTTCCTTCAATAACTAGCTAGTGCAATGAAGATGGAAGCTTCAAGCACTAGCAAACACTTTAAAACACAACATCAATTACCTCACTGTCTCAGACCCAAGACCTCACACACCTTCGAAGATGGTGAGAGCTAGTGGGGTATGAGAGTATATTAAGAGGAAGAAGGAGTAGTCTTACGAGAAATATGTACATCTCCTCACATAATCACTCATATTAGCATAGCATAGCTTAGTAATTAGCATGGTAGAGGAGATGAGCATGCATTGAATCTTGGTTCTTGGTTGGATTTGCATCACAAAGCCAAGAGTTGTTGGTGTAGGCCTCTCTTCTCACAAGCTTGGAGTAGGTGATAAGTTTTCCATTAAAGCTTGAGAAGGAGAGAGAGAGAGTCTTCTTGCTTCACACATGAGCTAGTGTGAGTGTGTGTGGAATAATGCCTTGAGAAATTCATCCCCCTCTCTCTCTTGGTCAACCCCTCATGCTATTTCCTCTTGCTGGCTTCCCATTGGACCCCTCGAGGCTTAGCCAATAGAATTTAAGAAGTATAAATGATAGTCTTGTGACATGTGTCCCCCTTTCCCCTTTTGTGAGAGCTTTAGGTAAATAATTAATGCAACTAAACTCTCATTGGACCCCTTTGTCTCCTGACCAATACGAATCAGGTAAGCCATTGGGCTGTTGAATGCTCATTGGACCCCTTGGGAGACTGTCCAATAGTCTTCTAGAGAGCTTAATTCTTATTGGTTCTTTTATTAAGTGTTTTTAAATTAATTAAACTAGATTTACTCTAGCCTAATTCTCATTGGTCCACCTCCATGGCCATCCAATAGGATTTGAGTGCACCTTGTGGGCATATGGCCTAGGGAGCTGACATGTGTCCGTCATTCCCTTTGTGTAAAGGAAGCTTGTGTGTGTGTGTGTGTGTGTGTGTGTGTGTGTGTGTGTGTGTGTGTGTGTGTGTGTGTGTGTGTGTGTGTGTGTGTTTCTCTCTCATCCCCTACTTGCAAGGCTTGCCCCCTTCTTTATAGGAGCTTTGAAGACTTTTTGGTACACACACAAAGCATCCGATTTCCCTAGTGTTTGACCTTTGGACACAGTCTTTGAATTTTGGAACCTTAGCATTTTGGAAATCTTTTGGGCTGAATATTAGGGTCTTTAAAGCCCATTGTTGCACATTGCTCTTTTGCATATGGCCCTTCTTTTTAAACCCTATTTTCCCTCCTTTGGATCCATACTATGGTCAGTTTGTCAGCTTAACCAATATTCTAGCTTTTTCTCCCCTGGCACTTTCCCATATTAAATGATCAATTTAACATGAGAAAATCATTTAGGAGAATTAGATCTTAGTTATTATGACATTACCTCTCTCTTGAAATCATAGTCATCCTCGACTATGGGGTAGAGAAGATAAAGCCTATTCATTAGTCCTTTTTCCAGCGGGTAGAGGATCCCTATCTTACCCTACGATATCGTTCCAGAATGGATGACTAGTTCATTTGGCGCTTGAGAGCCTAAGCTTCCGCAAGCATGTCTGCACATGAGTCCTATCAATCTTCCATAGTAGAGTGACAAGCTCTACTTGGTGTTTGGGAGACGCCGTCTCCGCAAACTTGATTCTAAGCATGCATACTACTTCACATTGGTGCACAATAAAGAAAAAGAGAGTCTTACAAGACAAAAACTTTGTTCATTTTAAACATTTGTACATTTGCTTACTCTAGGGAAGCATTGTAAGCATTGACAAGGTTTAGGTTATCCTTTAATTGTATGCCTTGCATCCATCTACCATCTTCAAAAGGATAATTCTTAAACTTAATAAGATATCGTCGGATAGTCTTACCACCTCTTAATACCTTGTCTTCATGTCGGAGAATGGACTCAGGCTGCAGCACCTCTTCTTGGTCCTCGATCTCCGGTGGGTCTTCAATAGTTAGTTCTTGAGGTGGCTCTACTTTGTAAGGCTTTAGTAGGCTCACATGAAAAGCATTGTGTATGAGCTGATGGCTGGGCAGCTTGAGTTGATAGGCCATCTCATTGATTGGTCTAAGAATCTGGAAGGGACCATTGTACCTTTTTGCTAACTTAGCATAGTACTTTTGGTGTCCCGTAGGATTCTTGCTTGTTGTGTGCCTTTCTGTGCTTAAAGGCTTGGGCTCTTCTGTGCTTATCAGCATCAGCCTTTTGCCTTTGCTGTGAGATAGAGATATCATCCTTAATCTTTTGGAAATATTCTTGTAGGTCTCGGCTATACTCATCTGCAGTGAAGATCTTCTCGTGTACCTTAAGTAGATGGGGACTTTTTGATCTTCCCTCAATTACATCGAAAGGCGCTTTTCCTGTGGAAGTATGCACAGTGTTATTGTAGGCATACTTCAATAAGGGTAAGTACTTCTCCCATTGGGATCTTTGATCTACTTCCGTTACATAGGCTTTTAGTAGATCAAGAATTGTTAGGTTAGCTATTTCACTTTGGCCATCCATTTGCGGGTGATAGGCCGAAGAGAAGTTTAGCCTTGTCCCTAAATTCTCAAAGAGACCCTTTTAGAAATTACTGGTCATTCTAGGATCTCTATCCGACACTATGGACATTGGCAAGCCATGGTACTTGAAAATCTGTGATATGAAGAGGGTTGCCATTTGATGGGCTTTGATAGTCTTTTTGACAGGTATAAAATGAGCTTGTTAGCTAAACCTGTCTACTATTGTCCATATCTTTGTATTCTCATGGATAGACTTAGGCAATCCAAAGATAAAATCCATGGATATGCTCTCCCATGGTAAATTAGGGATTGGCAAAGGTTGAAGCAATCCAGGGTGCTTCCCTCTATCAAACTTCGTCTTTTGGCAACGACACATTTAGAAACATACTCTTGTATGTTTGCTTTCATGGTAGGCCAATAGAAATATGTTTCAATTCCTTTTAGGGTAGATTGAATCCCTCTATGTCCCGCATAAGGAGGAGCATGAGATTCATACATTACTTTCTCACGTAGTGAGTTAGTTACACATAGTCTATTGCCATAGAGAAGATAACCATCTTGTAAAGTAAATGGTTCCTCTTTCTTCCCTAGTGCAAGGGCTGAAATCACATCTCTAAAATCGGGATCAATAGCATACTCATCTATCATAGAAGATAGATCATTGTGATTGGCTATGGAAACCGCATTCACTCTCGGCTGTCTTGAGAGTGCATCGGCTACTTGATTATGCTTGCCAGCAATGTGAGCATTATGAAAATGAAATTGAAAGGAAATTTGCCCACCTCATTTGTTTGTCGGAAATCTTGGTCTGCATCATGAAGTACTTAAGACTTTGGTGATCCGTCCGCAAAATGAAAGGAGTCCCCAATAGATAGTGCTTACATGAGTCTAAGGCATGTAGAACTACTAGGAGTTCCTTTTCATATATGCCTAGAGCTTGCTCAACAAGGACAAGTCTTCGACTTTCATAGGCTATGGCACGCCCTTCTTGGAGCAAAACAGCTCCAAGGCAATCACCACAAGCGTCACATTGGACCTCAAATGGCTTTGAGAGATCCGGCAGTGTAAGCATTGGTTGAGAGATAAGCTTTTCTTTAAGCTTTTTGAAAGCATTGTTCTCCTTGGCAAACCATGTATACCTAATGTTTTTCTTTGTTAGGTCATGTAATGGTCCTGCTATTAGTGAGAACTTTTCTATGAAGCGTCTATAGTATCCACACATACCTATAAAGCTTCTTAGTTCATGACCATCCTTTTATTTGCTCTAACTTTGATGGATCCATTTGGATGTCATCTTGAGAGATAATGTGACCTAAATATTGAATCTCTTGTAAGAAAAACTCATTTTTCTTTCGATTAACATAAAGTTTATTCTCTCTTAAGACTTGAAATATTGCCTGGATGTGTTGCTTGTGTTCATCTAATGAATTAGAGTAGATGATAATGTCATCAAAGAACACTCCAGTAAAGGTTCGGTGAGGCCTCAATAGCTTCTCCATCAAGCGGTTGAATGTGGCTAGTGCATTGGTCAAGCCAAAAGGCATGACAATGTATTCGTAAAGACCGAGCGTAGTGTGAAATGCGGTCTTTACAATGTCTTGATCAATTATCCTTATTTGATGATAGCCACTTTTTAGGTCAATCCTACTGAAGTAGTGGACCCTTATAGCTTATCAAATAGGTCTTCTACCCGTGGAACGGGAAACCTATTTTTGATAGTGATCCTATTTAGTGCTCTATAGTCGATACACATACGATATGTGCCGTCTTTCTTTTGCACTAATAACAAGGGTGGGCAAAATGGAGATGAGCTTGGCCTAACCATGCCCTTCTCAACTAACTCATGCACTTGCCGCATAATCTCCTCTTGTTAAGCTTGAGAACCTATAAGGAGGTTTATTAGGCGGCGAACTTTCTAGAAGAATTTCAATTGCATGGTCATCATTGCCTCATTTAGGAGATAGTTCACAAGGGATATCGTCAATAAAAACATCTTGAAACCCCTTGAGAAAATTGGATAACTCTAATTCCTTGTGATTGTTTATATTTTCTTTTGCTGAAGCATTAGGTTCATTTTGAGAATCTTTAACAAAAATCATGTACACAGAAATAGAGCTCTTTATTGACTTATTGAAAGCTTGCGTATGTACAATGGGTATGGTGTTACGCAACTCTTTAGCATCTATGTACATATATTTTTCCTTGTACTTAAAGTAGATTTTTCTTTGAGGGAATTTAACATTGGCAGCCATGCGATCAAATCATGGTGGCCCTAGGATTACATCCTCGTGCTTGAGAGAAGAGATAAAGAAGTTCACTTTGTCCACATAGCTTTGGACATGGAGCCTCAATTTCCCAATTAAGGGAGTGACTGAAGCTTCTTGCCCCTTGAAAGCACCATCTGCGGGTAGGACATCTCCCATCTCATAGGCTTGGATGCCTAGCTTGGTGGCCAACTCTGTGGATATGAAATTGCGACTAGAACCAGGGTCAAAGAGAATAAAAGCATCATGTTCTCTTACCTTTCCCCAAGCATGGCATAGAGGAGATCCTTTGTGGTGAGCTTCCTCTTCTTGGATTTCCACCAAGGTAGCTCTAGGAGGCTCATGGCGGGTGTCCTTTTGGAGACAAGTGCTATACGCATGCCCTTGCTCACCGCACTTGAAACAACGGTTATCCTTGCGATAACGCTCAAGCTCTTTAGGAGAGAGTTTCTTTTTGCCTTTGTAAACTCCCTTCTCCTTAGCTTTGTTGTTATTGGAATTGCCCTTAGGAGACTTTTGGACATTGTCCTTTCCCTTAGGCTCATTGGAACCGTTGTTTTTCGTGGGCTTAGAATTTCTCTTAGCTCTTGTTTGGAAATTGATTCAAGAAGCCACCATAGTATGGTGTATAACCGCAGATATGGTGCGTGGCCTTTGGGAGTTGACATACTCCGTCATTTCTTCAGTTAAGCCCGCACAAAATTGTTGTTTTTTCTCTCCAAAATACATCTTTTTGAAGATAGTGGCTTTGAGATGTAAGTCCCAAAACTTGTCTACATATTTGTGAATGGATTCGTAGGGAGAGAGCTTCAAGCTTTGCCATTCAGTGAGTACTTTGTCTTTGGCATCGGTGGCCAAAAACTGCTTCATGATGGAAGCTCTTAAAGCTTTACATGTTCGTGGAGCTTCACAGTTGGCCCATAGACTAGAGCCCGTTGGCCCATAGAATAGTGGTTAAGCCATAGGCAAAGCCATAGGCAAAGCCGTAGGCAAGCCCCGTAGGACTCCACTATTAAGACCATAGCTCTCGACGTGATGCCCCATTATCTGCACGAAAGCAGGCGCAGTGCAAGGCTGGAAAATCCATATTCTACTTACTCAATTGCAATTAATAATACCAACCATTTATAGCTAGCTTGAGGACCTCCCCTCTTGAGCAAGAAAAGAGAAACCTTGGGCTCTGATACCAATGTAACATTTAATGGCCTAGTAACTTGTGTGTAGCGGAAAATAGCATAGACATAGTGAGCATTTCATTAGAATAGATTCCTAATGAGCATAGCAAGAGTGCTTGGATGGAGAGCGCAACAAAAAGCATAACATCTAGTTAGATAGGCATGAAAAATACTTCAAAAGAGAGAAATTAAGCTATTGACAACAGTTGAGGACCGGATTTAGATGGAGCTGGCCCCCCTCCAAAAGGCTTTGTATTATAGGTTTCCCCCATCAAGGGAGACATTTTATAATACAATTCTTCGTGTTCCTTCAATAACTAGCTAGTGCAATGAAGATGGAAGCTTCAAGCACTAGCAAACACTTTAAAACACAAAATCAATTCCCTCACGGTCTCAGATCCAACACCTCACACACCTTCGAAGATGGTGAGAGCTAGCGGGGTATGAGAGTAGATTGAGAGGAAGAAGGAGTAGTCTTACGAGAAAGATGTACATCTCCTCACATAATCACTCATATTAGCATAAAATAGCTTAGTAATTAGCATGGTAGAGGAGATGAGCATGCATTGAAGCTTGGTTCTTGGTTAGATTTGCATCACAAAGCCAAGAGTTATTGGTGTAGGCCTCCCTTCTCACAAGCTTGGAGTAGGTGATAAGCTTTCCATTAAAGCTTGAGAAAGAGAGAGAGAGAGAGAGAGAGAGAGAGAGAGAGAGAGAGAGAGAGAGAGAGAGAGAGACTTCTTGCTTCACACATGAGCTAGTGTGAGTGTGTGTGGAATAATGCCTTGAGAAATTCAGCCCCCTCTCTCTCTTGGTCGACCCCTCATGCTATTTCCTCTTGCTAACTTCCCATTGGACCCCTCCAGGCTTAGCCAATAGAATTTAAGAAGCATAAGTGATAGTCTTGTGACATGTGTCCCCCTTTCCCCTTTTGTGAGAGCTTTAGGTAAATAATTATTGCAATTAAACTCTCATTGGACCCCTTTGTCTCCTAACCAATAGGAATCAGGCAAGCCATTGGGCTGTTGAATGCTCATTGGACTCCTTGGGAGACTATCCAATAGTCTTCTAGAGAGCTTAATTCTTATTGGTTCTTTTATTAAGTTTTTTAAAATTAATTAAACTATATTTACTCTAGCCTAATTCTCATTGGTCCACCTCCATGGCCATCCAATAGGATTTGAGTGCACCTTGTGGGCATATGGCCTAGGGAGCTGACATGTGTCCCTCATTCCCTTTGTGTAAAGGAATCTTGTGTGTGTGTGTGTGTGTGTGTATGTGTGTGTGTGTGTGTTTCTCTCTCATACCCTACTTGCAAGGCTCGCCCCCTCCTTTGTAGGAGCTTTGAAGACTTTTTGGTACACACAAAGCATCCAATTTCCCTAGTGTTTGACCTTTGGACACAGCCTTTGAATTTTGGAACCTTAGCATTTTGGAAGGCTTAATGGGCTGAATCTTAGTGTCTTTAAAGCCCATTGTTCCACATTGCTCTTTTACAAATGGCCCCCCTTTGGATCCCTATTTTCCCTCCTTTGGATCCCTATTGTGGCCGGTCTGCCATCTTATCCAATATTCTAGCTTTTTCTCCCCTGGCACTTCCCCATATTAAATGATCAGTTTAACATGAGAAAATCATTTAGGAGAATTAGATATTAGTTTTTATGACAGAGAGAGTTCTCACATCAGCACTAGAGAGAGAGAGGGAAAGAGAATAAACAATGGTCTTACAATGAACAATTGACAAAATTTGCAATCGAGAACCAAAAATTGACATCTATGAAATCGAGAATCGGTGGAATGAAAAAGCTTGATTTAGTGAATCCAAGGCAGAAGGCATGCAAGACCAAGGTAGCAGCAACAAATCTCAACAAACGACAAAGGCAGATGATAGGAGGTAACTTTGACAGCTTTCAACTATTTAGCAACACAGCCACTCAACCAACAACATCAAGAAACATGATCATGGCATACTTGGTATCATTGCAAGAGATTGTAAACAACCAAGGTGAAGACTTATGGGCACTTGCAATGGAGAATGGCACGCTAAGGGTTCTTGTGGTTGAGAATGAGAATCTTAAGAGGACACTTGAGATGCAAACAACACGTTTCATGCAACTTGAAGAGGAAGTCAAGGAATGTAAACCCTCTCTTGTGGACTTGGATGCTTTGAAGGAGCGCATGAGCAAAGTAGAGCATGACCATGTATTGAAAGAGGAGAAATTTGACACCGTGAGCCGGGACGTATGTGACATGAAAAATGTATACACAAAAAAATCTTGGGTTGATGTATGTGGTAGCAATGTGGTTCCTAATATCCTTGATAATAGTTGAATCTATTTGAGGGATATCAAATGTTTTGTATGTGAAGATCGCACTATTACGCAACAAAATATGGCATATGAGGAGAGGAATAAGAAAAACAAGGAGATCTCTCATGAAGAAAATGTGCCCAAGGAGGAGGCAAGTCCCTCGATCAAATAGGAATGCACGACCTATAGGCCCAGTTACAATTGAAAAATACGCTTTGGAATTGCAATGGATATCCATGGAATGCGGGAGTTGGCATTGATGTACTAACAAGCAAAGCCGATGTGGTACTTCTTGTTGAGACACATGGGAGCATGATACACAAAGGATTAATGGATTGGAGGATTACAATGTACATTCATTGATGTGGTCAAAGAATCTCAAGCAATGAAGAGGGCAAGGAGGGGTAGCATATATGGTTAAGAAAGGATTGGAAGATTTTATAGCAATTGTGAAAGATGACAAGTGCAAACATTATGTATGGCTGAAAATTATGACACCAAAAAGAGCACCCATTTTTGTAGTTGGTTGCTACATTCCTCATCATGATTCCCCCTTTTATGCTTGCATGAATAGAGATCAGCCACGTTGGGGCAATGGAGAAGAGTCAAATTGACTATGCACATTATGCTCACTGCAAATTCAAGAGGTTGAGTACCACACACTACTAGAGTGCTTAGCTCTTGGTCACATCCAAACTTGCTTCCCTTAAATTTTTAGCCATGACTTAGACCTACACACTTTCCTCTCCAAACCACAATGTGGGCTCTCCATTGCGACTCTCATCACCACAATTTTAGAGCATTGAGAGTCACTCATCAGCCACACATATAGTACATCACATGTAACTTTGGTCTCATAGGTCATATTTGACCTCAAGGAAGATAATAAAATCTCTCTCTCTCTCTCTCTCTCTCTCTCTCTCTCTCTCTCTCTCACACACACACACACACACACACACACACACACACACAGTCACACACACACACACACAAGGACAAGTATACACCTAAATCATTAAACACCAAGATTAATTTTAATAAGTGGAGCGACAGAATGATTGATCCAAATAATCCAAAACCACCTCTCTCTCTCTCTCTCTCTCTCTCTCTCTCTCTCTCTCTCTCTCTCTCTCTCTCTCTCTCTCTCTCTCTCTCTCACACACACACACACACACACACACACACACACACGCACGCACACACACACATATAGAGATTTTTTCCTTTGGCAAACACACCTCGATCAAACTTTGTCATCACCATCGCTAGATCTCTCTCTCTCTCTCTCTCTCTCTCTCTCTCACACACACACACACACACACACACACACACACACACACACACGCACACACACAGAAGGACATGTATACATCTAAATCATTAAAGACCAAGATTAACGCTAACAAGTAGGGCTATATATCTTTCCATTGCACACAAAGTAATACACTCTCTATTGTGTGCCTTGAGCTTCCTCCGTCTTCTCCAAGTTGTGTGTGTTTCTCTGCAACCCTAATTCCAACAATTGGTATCAGAGCAGGTTGTATCCTCTCGAGCTTAGTCGCCAGCTGCTCCAACACACACCTGCTCACTTTCTCCGACTACAGTGAGGTTTGGCGAGCATTTGCAGGTCGACAAATTTTTTGCGGGATCTCAAAGAGCTCAGTCTGCTCAGATTTCTGATTCGGGCTCATTTCGGCCTCCGTTTCCACTACAGACAGGTCTGCAGAGGCAATTTTGTCATTTTGTGCAGAGTTTCTGTCAGTGCCGTTTTCTGCACAGGTGCCTTACAGTCTTCTACGGTTTGTGCTATACAACACATGTTGTTCCCGCTCCGTTTCTCCTATTTTCAGGCAGTTTTCACATCAGATGTAGCATTTACCATGGCTGACAACAACACACATGTGTTTAAGATGCTTGCTGCTGAGGACAGCTTGGATGGGGACAATTACCCTATGTGGGCTTATATGATGCAACACGTTCTTGTGTCAAAGGGCATCTAGAATATTGTGCAGGGCATTGATGTACGTCCTAGTTCTGAGGATGTAGGCGATGTTGAGGATGTTGCACGTCATGCTGCAAGGATTGCTACTATTAGAGTTGTTTTGCCTACGGCATAACAAGCTCGTTGTGATGTAAAGGATGCACAGGCTCATGCATTGATTGCATTGTCTGTGAAGCGCACCATTGTTCCTCACATTCATTCAACAAAATCTGCAAAACAGACTTGGGATATTCTAGCAGGTCTTTATGCAAGCCGCAATGAGGCTAAAATTGCTTTGCTGTGTAAAGAGCTGGAGTCGAAGATTATGCATGAGAAAGATGATATGGACACTTTCCTTACTGGTGTCAAGGATATCAATGAGCAGCTTATTTCTACAGGTGAAGTCATTTCAGACAATTCCCTTAGGCAGAATGTTCTTGATGCCTTACCAGACTCTTACCAGACTTTTGCTAGTACTTGGAGACTTATGACCCAAGGAAATCATGAAGTTGTCAAGTTTGATGCATTATGCACATTGCTGTTGTGCAAGAGTCACTTTCCAGAAAAAACAGGACTAGACAGCGTGCAATTGAATAGGCTTTTATTGCTTCTCAAAGAAAGGGTGGTAACAGCAATGCAGCCACTTCTTCTGGTTCTGCAGCGAGTGGCAAAAATTATGTTCCTAATGCTTCTACTGGTAGCAATTCTTCTAGAAATTCTGGTGATAAGGGCAAAAAGAAAATGTGTTGCCATTATTGTAAAGCTAATGATCACTTGATCAAGTCCTGTCCTAAGTTGAAGGCCAAAGAGGCTAAGAAGAAAGAGGGTGGTTCCACTACAAATGCAGCCATTGTTGAGTCTTCTATGAAAGGAGACTGTGTTGCTGATGTTGATGCAGAATGATCTTTTAGCACAAAGTGCACTTACAATCCTATTGTCCATGATGCATGCATGTCAGTTGTTGCTGTAGATTCACATGTATGGTATTTTGACAGTGGTGCTACAAAGCACATTACCTCACATCGTGAATTGTTCACTTCTCTCGAGTCTGTCCCTCATGGGAATTCAGTCACTTGTGCCAACGATGCCTCTTATCCGGTTCAGGGGGTTGGAAAGATTGTGCTTACTATTGCAAATGGCAGTTCCTTCACACTTGTTGATGCACTTTATGTACCTTGTCTGTATCCGCACTTGCTATACTTGGACTTGTAGTCAAATTTATGGATGATAGATGTACAGTTCATGATCTCAAATTTTGGTGATGAAATTGTTGCATCTGGCCTTTTGTGCCGTGGGCTGTATAAGCTCACTTTGTATGACAAGTGTGGACAAAATTTTGCAAATGTTGTTGCAGATTCAAGGGCTATTTCAGATGCAAAACTTTGGCATGCATGTTTTGGTCATCTGAATTTTGCCAATTTGCTGTGTCTGCAGAAATCTGATATGGTTGCTTCTTTGCCGCCTCTTGAAGCACCTATCAAACATGTTTGTGAAGGCTGCATTCTAGGTAAAATGCAGTGTTCTAAGTTTCCAAAGGATGGTTCAGTTAGGGCCAGATGCAGGTTGCAGCTTGTGCATATTGATGTTTGTGGGCCCATGCAAACTCCGTCCTTGGGAAATTACCTGTACTTCGTGACTTTCATTGATGATTACTCCAGGCATGCATGGGTATTTCCGCTTAAAGCGAAGTCCGAAGTTTTTATGTGCTTCAAACAATTTCTGGCTATGGCTGAAAATGTCTCGAAATGTACTATGGGCACCCTCCGTTCCGATCGAGGGGGGGAGTATATGTCTCATGAATTTAATGCATTTTTGGCAATCGTGGGATAAAACACCAATGTACAATGCCTTATACACCTCAACAAAATGGTGTTGCTGAGAGGAAAACAGGTCACTTATGGAAATGGCACGATGTATGGTCAAAAGTCAAGCTTTGCCGCATTCTTTTTGGCTTGAGGCCATCATGTGTGCCACTTATGTACTTAACATGTGTCCTACGAAAGCTTTGCAGTCTATTACTCCATATGAAGCATGGCATGATAGAAAGCCTTCTATTGAGCACATGCATGTTTTTTGTTGTTTAGCATATGCTTTGGTGCCATAAACACAGCGGAGAAAATTGGATGATAAGGCTATCAAATGTATTTTTGTTGGTTATAGTGCTGAAAGCAAAGGTTACAGGTTGTATCATCCGCAAACAAAGCGTATTCTGGTTTGACGGGATGTAGTGTTTCTGGAAGATTTTGTTAAGCCCTTGTTGTCATGTACTAGAGACAGTAATGTAAGCTCACAGGACATTTATGACACTTTGTTGCCTCTTTTCAGTGGTGGAAGTTCAAATGTAAATTCCAATGAGGCAAATGTATAGCCTATGGGGGTTTTCAAAAATGTTACAGATCGGCCTATTAGTGATGCAAATGTACATGATGTACTTGATGAGGAAAGGGCTGAAAATGAGCAAGCTAGAGGTATGCCAAAATGGTTGGTGCATACATTGCATGACAGTAAATTGGATGCACCTTTGTCTAGTCGTACTCGTTCAGGCTCTCACCATGCATCTTATGCATTAGATTGTTATGCTTTGGCTGTGTCTAGCTTACATGATGTCGAGGAACCTCTCTCTTTTGATGAAGCACAGAATTCAGAAAATTGGATGGCTGCCATGCAATCAGAATATGATGCACTTATAGAAAATGACACATGGACTTTATGTGATTTGCATCTTGGCAAAAAGGCCATTGGTACGAAGTGGGTTTACAAGTTGAAACGCAAGGCGGATGGTGAGATTGATCGCCATAAGGCTCGACTTGTTGCAAAGGGTTATGCACAACAAAAAGGCATAGATTATGAAGAGACATTTGTTCCCACTTGTTGTATGAATACTGTGTGTTTTCTATGTGCATTGGCAACTCATTATGGTTGGGATGTACATCAATCAGACATTGTTATTGCTTTCTTGAATGGTGACATATTTGAGGAAGTTTATGTAACGCTTCCTCGCGGTTTTTCATAAAAGGACAAGAGGACAAAGTGTGCAGATGTAAGAAGGCTTTGTATGGGTTGAAGCAATCTCCTCGTGCTTGGTATGAGAAAACTGACACTCATTTGGTCAAACGAGGCTTTCAAAACAATCCAAGAGAAAGCACATTGTATGTAAAGCGTGAGGGTGATGTACTTCTCATTGTGGTTCTCTATGTAGATGATTTGCTGATCACTGGACCAAATGAGAGACATATTGCTAAATTTAAGGCTGATTTGAATGCTACTTTCAAGATGAAAGATTTGGGGCTATTGCATTATTACTTGGGTATACAATTTAAGCAGTGTGATGGTGGTATTGCCTTGTGTCAGAAAAGTTACATAGAGACATTGCTATGTAAGTTTGGACTTGAGGATTGCAAACCTATTGCCACTCCCATGGAAATAGGTTTGAAGTTAAGTCTACATGATGCTGACGATCTTGCTGATGTCACTCTTTACCAAACTGTTGTTGGCTGCCTCATTTATGTATGCAACACAAGGCCAGATATTCAGTTTGTAGTCGCACAGGTCAGCAGATTTATGCATAGCCTAGGGTCTAAGCATTGGCAGGCTGTCAAGAGGATTTTTCGCTACCTTAGTGGCACTTTACATCTTGGATTGTTTTATTACAAGGGGGGATCATGGCCGCCAGACTTACATGCTTTTTCGGACTCAGATTGGGCTGGTTGTTTTGGCACGCGAGTGTCCACAAGTGGTTTTTGTTTCATGCTTGGCAGTTCATGTATATGGTTGAGCAAGAAGAAACCTACTATGGTCACTTCGAGTTGTGAGGCTGAGTACAGGGCAGTCTTCACAGCTACGGTTGAGTGTGTGTGGCTCAGACGCCTTATGGTTGATTTGGGTGTTGGACAAGACACTGCCAACACTATCTACACTGATAGTCAGAGCACATTGGCAGTTACGAGGAACCTAGTTTTTATGCTCGCACAAAGCACATTGAGGTGCATTACCACTATGTCAGGGAGAGTCTCTCAGCAGGAGAGATCAGCTTGGCTTATGTGCCAACACAGGACAACCTTGCAGATCTTTTCACAAAGGCATTGTCTCGTGAGAAGCTTGAAGCTTTCCGCAAAGCTTTGGGCTTACTCCCATTTGTGGACTGATCATGTCCTCAGGGCATGGCACTTCCCTTTACTCATGTGCCAGCTCTCTTTCACCGCATCACTCCAGGGGGGATTTGTTACCATATACATGTGGTAGTGATGTGTGTGAACACACTAGGACCGCCGGGGCATTTTTTCCCTCTTTAGGAGGGTTTTTCCCCCGAGCATTGTATATACGCCCATCACTCTAGGGCTATCTATCTTTCCATTGCACACGAAGTAATATACTCTCTATTGTGTGCCTTGAGCTTCCTTCGTCTTCTCCAAGCTGTGTGTGTTTCTTTGCAACCCTAATTCCGACACTCATTTGTTCTTTTCCAATTGTCTCCACTTGAAATCCTCCTTAAAGCAATATCTCGACTTCTTCATCATCAGTGAGATTTGTTCCTTGATCAACATGCCAAATTGTAGGAGGAGGAGTTTGCCTTGGATCTATGTTATGATCCACCACATAACAATGAATAACATGTTTGGGATAAAACCAAAACCATTGCCGGAGTAGCCCATTTGGATGTTTTCTATAACCCTCAAAGGATGGTGCAGAAGTCTCTTTAGTACATGCCACTATATTTTTTCCACATCGTTTTCCACCACGGGGGGTGCCGCTACATGTTACACGATTGCTGATAGGGGTTCTTCTAATTGACCACATAGCTTCATTGACCTTTTGTTCCAAAACAAAAACTTTGTATTCTCTTTGGAATTCTCACTCCCATCTGATGCCCCTGAATCTTCCATGAAAGATCTTCCTGGGCTTTCCATGTATGTGCGGTCATATGTTTTTGCATCGTACTCTGGTCTATGTGTCGATTAGTCCTCAACATCAATCACAATCGAAGGCCCTCGCTTTGCCGAATGGTTTCTTTGTCTCCTTCAAGTGGGGTGCGAGCCTTGTACATGGGTGCAATAGATGTAGCCTCATTTACTACTTTTATCACTTGTGCTGGACTAGAGGAAACTCTTTCCTTGAGTTTCTCTAATGAAAGACCCTTTCCAATATGTTTACCTTGAGAGTAATAAATTGCCTTCGTACTTTGTAGTATTGCATTTTCCATATCTGAAATA
Source organism: Adiantum capillus-veneris (assembly GCF_014529385.1). Classification (NCBI taxonomy): domain Eukaryota; kingdom Viridiplantae; phylum Streptophyta; class Polypodiopsida; order Polypodiales; family Pteridaceae; genus Adiantum; species Adiantum capillus-veneris. The sequence goes on along the minus strand of NC_140932.1, from coordinate 82,587,544 downwards.
CATGCGTCATACAATGAATTTCTGTTTTTGAATCCCTTGCTTGCAAGCCCGCTCCCATGCTTACTCTCGAACAAGTTGGTTCTTGGAGTATTTGCCCCATCGATACTTCTCTCTACTGCTGTCATGATGCTCCCCCAATGTGCAATACGCACCTCCCACCAACTCAACCAAGAGTCCATCCTTGGGATGTTTCTATCGATGCAATTTTTATTGCGTCACCATTGTCGAAATAGACGAGACTCTGCTGCAGTTGCCTCTCTAGAGGGGGCTAAATGCCACTTGTTGCACATGTCTTTGTGAGTTTGTTGAGATGAAGAAACAATGTACTTTGTTGTGTGCGCCACCATGCTTTGTTTCCAATGAAAAAGGCAGGATCGCTACCAAACTTGAGAAATAAGTTCCTAAAATAACAAACCTTGGATCGTAAACATGGCATGCCATGGTCACCCAATCTGCCACTTGATGAGTGTGATCAAATTGCACCCAAGCATGCCAAAGATCTTCAAGTCCACTTTGTCGCATTCAATTAACCAAATCCAATCCATATGCAGGGCCAATTGTAGACATCTTGAACACAAAGCACCGCTCCCTTTCCGTTCCTTGCTGGGAAACCTGCTTTTGTGAAAAAAATCATATGTGCAATTCCATTTTAGCCACAACAAGGAGTCCACACCGAAGCTCTCCTTTGTTTTCGCATTTCTTGTTGCTGCCACGGACCAACAAACGTGGATTACAGTAATAATATGCACAAACAAGAGAAACAAGTAATCATCCTCACCAATTGTCCTCCACTAAAGGACCCATTGCTTCAGCAACATTTAGAAATTCTTGCTCACCAAGTACATGGCTAGAGGACCCCTCTTACATCAAAGTTGTTGTCACAATTTCCTTTGCCACACATATTTGTACCTTTCGTGCACCTGCATGTCTACCTACATCGGGAACTTGTGCAACCATTTCATTGGTTTTATCGGTGAGACCTTTGGACGTACCATACCTCATGTCATGCTGATGAGTTCCTTGATGTACCATCAATTTTCTCGTGCTTTCATTCCTTTGCATGACATAATATACAAAGCAATCACATATACACAAACAAATGGGTGGTTGTCCGCAATAGTGGCAAGTAAGCTTGCTTCCAAGTCCATCACAAAACTCGTCCATACAAGGTAATTTTAGCATACTTCCATTGAAATGCATTGTGTTTGACTTCTCAAAATAACCAATTTGGGACAACTTTCATTGAGACACTTTAGAGCACTTGCACAATGACTTTTGTGACACACTCCAAGAAATGTGATGTTGGAGGTTTGCGGTTTGGTCCAGTGGTGTGGAACATACTTATGTTCCATAGAATCCATTGGATGAACCTTTCCTAAGGCTGGTGGAAACTCAAAGACTATACCTTTGGAATTTTTGACACTTGTTTGGTTTCCACCATCTTTGAAAAAAGCTTCGTCATTGAGTTAAAAAATGACAAAATACTATTTGTTCTCCTTACCTCGGTATAGTTTTGCAATGCTTGCTCCCCATAGAGTTGTTCCTTGTTCGACTGGTAAGGTCTATGTAGGAAACATCCACCAAAGGAGCAACCACGCCACTCAAATTTGAGACTATGTCATCTTAGACTAGCACCACGAACTTTGTAGAGAGAGATTCTTCCACAACATAAAACTCCTCTCCTAAGTGATTTCTTTTTTTCTCTAGTGGCACTGTCAACTCTTCACTCCCAACCATGACAATGGCATGTAGAGCACTAAATGTTTGCGGTGCAACATGCTCTTGCAGATATCTAACCCCAAAAATAATATTTCCATTGGTGAAGAGAAAAGCTCTTTCAAAATAAGGGAAGACTATAGTGTATGACATGATAATAGAGTTGAAAAAATAAGCAATAAATAAAAAAAATGAGAGTGAAAGTGTTTAATTGTGTTTAGAAGAGTTAAGGGCATTTTATATTAATCCTAGTAGTTATTAATATTATTTAATATTTTTTAAATTCCAAATTAATTAATTTTTAAAAAATTGCATTCCCTCCTCCTCCCCAAACACCCCCTCCTCCCCCCCCCCCCCCCCCCTCTCTCTCTCTCTCTCTCTCTCTCTCTCTCTCTCTCTCTCTCTTCCCACCCCCTCCCCCCATGGGAACCACCCCCTCCTCCCATGGGAACCACCCCCCCTATCTCTCTCGTCAACTCTCCCCCCCTCTCCCTCTCTCTCATCCCCCCCCCCCCCCACGTAAGAACCCATGGTTGTCGGCGTCCATGTGGTTCGTGGATGCCGACAGCCGCGAGGTCATGTGGAGGACAACATTCTAGCTTTGAATGTCAACCTAAACCCTCTAAATGTTGAATCTGAACACTATACAAAAGTTACAATATTTGGTATAAATGTTGTGTTCGCTTTATGTGGAAAAAACGTTTTAGTGTTTGATGCTATTTCTTCAGGTTTCTCTATGCAAGCTGGCCCCTCCATCCAATCGTCACTAACAACACCTTTGTCTCCCTTCTCCTCCTTAATCTCATTCACACCTTGCGGCAAAAGATATCATTATGTGTGAGGATTGCTCACATGCGAGAAATGATGCCACTTGAAAGGCCCTCTATGTTACGCATATACGTGTATAAAATACATGTTTACAAAATTTTATTTATATAAATTTAGAAGGCAAAGAGGCAATAACTTTCAAGCTTTAGCTTCCCTAATGCACTTGCAAGCTTCCCTATCCACCAAATTTGTAACTCTCCTCCCTGGTACAAGCATTCATGGAAATTGATTCTCGGAACGCTTCTCAATAGAGACTTTTAGGATAGAATGTCTTTTTATAATGTTATGACATTCTCCTAATTATTCAAGTTTTCGTTAATAGAGAGTTTTGTGAAGTAGATTGTGCCTTTATTATTTCATTACTAGAGTCTATGTGTGAGGATTTCTCACATGCAAGAAATGATGCCTCTTGAAAGGCCCTCTATGTTACACATATACATGTATAAAATATATGTTTACAATATTCCATTTAATTAAATTTAGAAGGCAAAGAGGTAAGACCTTTCAAGCTTTAGCTTCCCTAATGCACTTGCAAGCTTCCCTATCCAACAAATTTGTAACTCTCCTCCTGGTACAAGCATTCATGGAAAATTATTCTCGGAACACTTCTCAATAGAGACTTTTAGGATAGAATGTCTTTTTATAATGTTATGACATTCTTCTAATTAGAGACTTTTGTGAAATAGATTGTGCTTTTACCATGTCATTACATTCTCCAAAATTTTTAGGTCTCCTCAATGGCTTCAAAAAAATAAAATACAATTAAATCCAAAAATCTAAATATGCACTATCTTGAGCCTTGGCTTGGAGTATGTTTTTGGCCATTTTCTATCCGCATGTTTCATTGTCGCTACTTCCAGCCATCTTCTTGCCCCTACCTTACTCACACTCAATTGCAGCTCCATCCAAAGCTCTATCTTTTAGCCATCTTCGTCCCCCTAGATTCCTCACTTACCGTAGAGGTTTGATTGCTATCAACTTGGTGAGCCAAAAATGATGTCTACCCTTGTCCACCTTTATGCCACATAACACAATCAACACCATCAACATCATCACCAAGTGTCACATCACTTATTGTATTGCCCACCACACATGCTACATCGTGCATTGAGACATCTTTCCCTTCACTCATTAGCTGCTTCTAAGGTTCTCGAGGAGGTCGCGGGGCTTATGCATGATAGCATTGAGACAATGTAGCATTACTCGTGATTGGTGCACAATCCACAAAGGAGAACAGTTCATCACACAGAGACAATGTTAATGCTCTAAGAAAACCATGGTGTAGTGAATGACAAAAAATGCACCAAGAAAACTATGGTGCAAGAAACTCAAGTTGCTTTATTCATTGTAGACTAAGATGTGTGTGTGTGTGTGTGAGTGAGAGAGAGAGAGAGAGAGAGAGAGAGAGAGAGAGAGAGAGAGAGAGAGAGAGAGAGAGAGCATCAATTGCATGGCCCTAGCTGTGAATGCTTGCTCATGTTAAGGCTACAATTCTACTTGTAGTGGATCAAAGGAGAGGACAAAGGCTCAAGGTAGGTCTTGATCATTTGATGCCTTAAAGTTAAGTGATCCTCTTGCGGGGATTTTAATAATAATATAGAGAAATCGAGCATAGTGGCAGAGGTGTCTTTTTGTTGCGTGATGTGTAGATGAGGCTCGTTGCAAGAGCCTGCCGAGGAGAAGGTTGCTCTCAAGTTGCAGATAGCTAGTGCTCTCGACCTGTGGGATGGCAATTTCAGATTACGTACAAGAGGTTGGCAACAATGCATCTCCTTGATGATATGACATGGGTGCCCATGTCCAAGCTTGGGTTTGAACACGTGGATCTTGCTAGCAAACTCAGTGGGTCCTACAAGCCAAGCAATACGCCCACAATTCAAGGCAGTGAAGGCACTACTAGTTGCCATCGCTCAAGCTTCAAGGCACACATTGGTACACATCAACGAGCGATGGAGCCAAAGCAGTAGCCAACCTCCACCATGGCTGATTGGACTGCAGCAATGTGGAGGCTAGTCCACACCACATCAGCTGTAGCTTGCGTAGAATTGCAAGAAGCATTGTTTGCGTTGCAACCAGTCCATGCCACATTGGAGCCTTTGTGCTACTAAGAGTTGCCATGTCAGAGTCCAAATACTGCTAGGAGGGGTGTTGGATGGCAAGGCTAGAATCCCATCCATCATGGTTGTATGGAGAAGAAGTCACCTCGATGGGAGGCCAACCAATTTAATATATAAGTAGATATATAGATATAGCACTAGTAGATATCTTCAAGATCTCATTCATGAAAGATATCTCTTTGTTGCTTTTTCCTAGGATTCCTATCCCATCCAACCAATGAAATCAAATGACCACTAACTTCATGCATCAATCAAAAACTTGTCAATTTCAAAAAATAAAAAATAAATTTGTAAAATAACCTCCCCCTTTTTCTTCACTAAAAAGGGAGGCATCACTAAGGCCTTACCCCTTTGGGGCAAGCCAAAAATTCACAAGGAAAGCCATGCTCCTACAGAGCCATGGCATCTAACACCACCCAACTTCTCAAGGTCAATATGGTCCAGTACAATCCAGCAAAAAGAACCAAAATAAGCCAAGATACACCATGTTGAGGTTTCCACACAGAACCCAAAAGGACTACCACCCCCAAAGGGAATCCCCCTCAAGATAGTCTCATTACATGAAGTAGATAGAAGACATACCAAGTTGATAAAGACACCACCCTACAAAGATGAGAAGCCAACCAAGGATTGCAGCATAAGGGGGGAGGCTTACACCTCCATCACCTCGCTTAGATAACCAGAATCGACCATCATAGTACAATAGGATCTGAAATCCGGGCAGAATCTTCAAAACACCAGCAAGCTCATGAGAACCAAGGTGCCCATGACCATCAGGGGAGCCAGAACCGAGCCGTGGAAAGAGAAGCACCAAAACTGGCTTTAGTGGGGAGCCAAGAGCCAAAAGAGAAGGCCATACCCAAGATGATTGGAGCCACCAAAGGGGATAGCCCTGCCACGAAACCTCCCCTTGTTGAACATTGCAAGACCATTGCATACCAAAAGGAGCATTGGCCGCCAGTCGCCCCCAAGCAAGGGGCGAGGAGGGCGGCCTCCCTCCGTTCCAAAAAGAAGGGAGAGGACATGGAAAAAACTAGAGCCTCTTGACCAGAGATGTAGGACCCTCTACCTAGAGGGACACCCACCTCCATAGGTGCGGCCACCAAGAAGGGAAGAATCATCAACAACTTCTGAAGAGTGACACTTCTGTTGTAGGCCAGCCTGAGACATGTTCTATATCTAAGCTCATATGCACCATTTTATGATTATATCTCCAAACTCCTAAAAGTATCCTCAATTATAACAATGTAGCATATGTTTTTTTAAAAAGCAATCCCCACATTATGTGGGATATTTGTATTAACACACAAAAAGGTACAATGCAACCCATGCAAAGTGACTTTGCCATGGGACTTAGAGGCAACATGACAACATGAATTTAGCTTTTACAAGGAGCCAACAACCCAAACATACATATACTTAGGATATCAACAATGAAGTCACTTCTTCTTTTTTATCAGATTAGTATTGGTAGAAGACCTAGAGGCACCAACAAGGAGGCTAAGAAGACCTTTCTTTGGTATCTTATTGTGTTTGACTATGCCACCGTGAGAACGTCTTGTCTTTGACTATGTCTCTGTGAGAATGGGTTTGTTTCGGTCATCAAGGACTCATGTAAGGTCTCTTCCAGTAGCATACTCTTATCCTCTTGCTTAACTACTAAAGGATGGAAAGCCTCCTTGATCATTGCATCCTTAGGCCCAACTCGATCATTTGCATCCTCCTTCAACATGCTTGTATCTAAAATCGGCTTGGCATCTCTATAGACATGTCTCCAAGTGGTTACCAAAAAAGTGTTTCCCAAATATGAGCAAAAGAATCCATTCAAAAATCTCCTAATTTTTGCATTAAAAAAAGAAGATTTTGATTTTTACGACAAAGTTTATGATATTTAACCAATTTTCCTTAAAATCAAGCTTGAAATCTAGCTAAAATTTTGTAGTTTGAGGTGGTGAAAAATGGTGAAGGCTGATTTTTATATTAAAATTTTATTTAAGGCAAGCTTGAATCTAGCTAAGCTTTTGTAGTTTTAAGTGGTGAAAAACATTAAAGACCACTAGCAAGCCGTCCAAAAGTTTCTCCATGGGAACAACCCTTGCTTTTTTTAAATTTTTTATTGAAACAACCTTTAAGTTTTGGATATGAAAATAGAGTTGTTATGTGTAATGAATCATGATATTTTGTTGCAAGAGACTTCACTTTTCTAGTTAGCTTTATCACCGTTGAACTTTTTGGGTTGAGCTTCTCCATTGGCATTATTAAACTTTGGTTTACTCCACAGGAAGTTTTGGACAAATTCTCACAATAATTCCCACATTGTGACTTACCTCAACATCACGAGCTTCTGTGAAGGAGGCACTGCATACCTAGCTAGGTATGCGGTGCCTCTCGAGCAGAAGCTCATGATGTTATGCATTGTATGAAAAACACTGAAAAAGACACCGTTTTCCTACATGAGAAAATTTCTAAATCTCATTGTGCTCTACCTTGATGGTTTTTCTTTCATAGATGCCTTGTTTTGCCCCCGGTACCTTCTTCCCTCTCATCCACATCTTTTGCTATCTAATGGGCTCTCTTGAGTAATCGCTTGCCGAGCTTGTTTGGCAATCTCCTTTTAGTGTATTCATTGGTTTGGCTATTTAGGTTGGTACGAAGTGCCTACCTTTCCTAAGCTCTTGGGAGTCCTTTAAACTATTTTGGATTGTCCCTTTAAGAGTTTTTTTTTTCTTTTTCATGTGCATTATTTGCAATTAGCTGCTTTACCTAATTTTAACAATTATCGGTCGTGCACATGCCTATCATTGCGTTCGGGCTTCTTGTATCTGTATTTGTACGACCACTAAGGACATGCCAGTTTTCATGCATCTCCAAGGAATTTCAAGTCATAGTTATACAACTCTACATTGTTGCGATGCTTGTTGGGATAAACCATTAGACAATCTTTTGCCTCATTGCAAAGAACATGAGCGTCTAGTGTCTCAACTACTTTAGCTGAAATCCGCTTTGAATTTGAATGAAGATAGTGTTAAAATATTGAAATTACATGGTTGATTGTGCAAAATTTACTATTGAGGATTGCATTCTTTTGGAAAATGCTTTTTCTCGAACACGCTCACCAACACAATTTTGCAACAAGTGAGACACATGATCCATATAAGAGTCTCCCCATTTTGCATTAAAAAGTGGAGGATTTCGATTTTTACACCAAAGTGTGACGGATTTTGCAGTTTGCCTTGAAGACAAGCTTGAAGCCTGGTTGAGGTTTTGTGATTTTAGCTAATGTGTTTTGTTCGAAGGTGAGCATGATCAAAAGTTGATTCGGGGGAACAACCCTTACACTCGAAGATAATTTTCAGAGCAGCCTTTAATTTTTGGATATGGAAAGAGAATTGTTCAGGTGTCATAACTGTTTGGTCTGAAGAGAATTCAGCTTTCTGACTGCACAATGATTCATATTTGTAATTACTGCATCATATGGTCATATGGATCCACTTTCTACAATGACTCTCATGGAGTCATGCCACATGGTTTCTAGATAAGTAATCTAGATCTCATCAAACTTCTCAATAGAATCTCTGAAGGAAAGGCCAGACATGGATGATTGCCATGACATCCTCTCTCTTGGGGGTATACACAACCCATCCTCTCTCTACCAGCCCCTTGGGCCTGGAGCCTGGGCCCTGGGAAACCCCCCCACCCCACCCTACCCTCTCTCTCTCTCTCTCTCTCCCTCTCTCGGTGGGTTGTTTTAAGCTTCACTCCACGGTCAGTTTGCCATTGATTTTTCTACCTGCCATGGTAGAGGGGTCCTTTTCTGCTCAGAGGTAGCTCATGTGCCCTTGTTCCCAGGAGAGTTTTTTACCGTCGCCATCTCTCTCTCTCTCTCTCTCTCTCTCTCTCTCTCTCTCTCTGTCTGTCTGTGGCATCCCTCGCTCACAGCTCATTCTTTCTACCCTCTCTTTCTGCGTTTGACTTGGTGGGCTGGGCGAGGTGGAGACAAGGCCCAGCACGGAGCTGCATGTTTTTGCCTTTCTTCTCGCCGAGCGGAGAGGGAATCTGAGCTGTAACACCAGGAAAGTGGTGTGTCAATTTCACCTGCTGAAGGAGAGAGAGAGAGAGAGAGAGAGAGAGAGATCTTGTGTTTATGCGGAGAGATCGTGTGCCCGCGTGGAGAGAGAGAGAGAGAGAGAGAGAGAGAGAGAGAGAGAGAGAGAGAGAGCCCCAGCCCGGGATGGGAAGAAGGCATCGCTTGTGACCATCCCGTGTTTTGAAGCGAAAGCAGAAAATCTCGTCACTCCGCCTGAGCTTTTGCAGACAATTCGCGTGCAAGAAAACCTGCATATCATTCTGGGACAGCAACCTGACGGCAGTTGGTGCACGCATGTGTGTGCACAAGGCTGCCAGGCTCGCCATTGCTGCATTCAATTGATTGTCAGCAGAGAATTGCACAGGCTGCGAAGAGGGACAAGTTCTGGGTTTCCTCTTGTCTTCTCCGAAAGGCTTTCTTAGAATGCAAAGATCAAGTCCAAGAGTCTCATTACCATCCAATCTTTCATCAGAAAATGTGCAGCCTGCTGTCATGAAATGCAGTCTTTCATCTCCCCAAATGAGTTGAGCAAATTCAGATGTAGTTTGCCTTGTCGAACATTGCTGCTTGCTCAGCAGGAACCATGCCACTCACCAGATATGAAATCAGAAATGAGTACAGCCTCGCTAATCCGGACCTCTATAGGGCAGCAGCAAAGGATGATCCTGAAGGATTACTTGAAGGTGTGGCCATGGCTGGATTGGTTGGCGTCGTGCGACAGCTGGGAGATCTAGCAGAGTAAGCTTATTCAGTTCCTGTGCTTTGAATATTACTTCATTTCTGAAAAATCAGTTATTGATCTGTCATTCATGCCACTGTCAATCTTTTGGGATTGTCGGGTTTACATCGTCAATTGGTTAATATGAAAAGGCATTTGGACTGTTGATTTTGCAAGTCATATTACTCTCTAGTCACGCTATGCATGGGCGTTTTGTCTACCATTGGTATGGGCCTTTTGTCCAACCCAATGGTAGACAAAACGCCCATGTTGTTGTATGCTAAAGCAGAAAGTTTGGTCTTTTTCAACTCAAGAAAAGATTTCAGAAGTAAGGGTCTATATTTTCTACTCATTGGCTGCCGGGGTGAAAATGGCCGAATCAAAGTTCACATCTTTTGATATTGCAAACAAGCTTACTGTTGCAACATATGTTGCTGTGCATATCTTTTGGGAGCATTCGTTGATATCTAGTTTTTGACCCTTCCACCTATAATGAGGCACTGTTAACGTGTGTGGGAATCTTGCTCAACAAAACACTGCACACAAGGAATTGATCAGTACTTGGATGCACATCAAAGGTATTGGAATCACTCCATGAGCATCGAGTTAGCATCATTTGAGTAATTCAAAAGCAAATCCCACGCTTGCGATGGAGTGGAGGGCCCTTGAGAGGGTTGGTTGGGGTCACCATTGTCCTTCTCTCCCCCTCTCCCCAACATAACCTCCACCTCTCTCTGAAGGTCAAGGAACATTTCCTACACAAAGAACCAAAGAACTAAGTAGTAGCACAGTTAAGCAAGAAACAGTGTCTGGATTAGTGTGACATCTGATCTCTGGGTCACATTTATCATCTGTTGCACCCTGACAATAAGCGGTTATATCAATAAGATGCAAGCATGGCAGCACAAAATAGCTCATTTGTCGAAGCACATTGACCGAGGGAAAATGGCCATTTTCCAGCTGGCCCAATTACCAGTTTCAGCTTTCTCTACTTGCTTTTGATTACTAGAGGGTGATTATACTATCACGTCGGAGGAGATAATCTTGATAGTGTTGTATACGGATGGGTAGTTTTCAAGCCTACTTAGATATTCTATAACTGAGGCTTTTGCTAGATCAGTAAATGCCAAAATCAGAGGGTTCGATAAAAGGGGGCAAAGTAATTCAAGAGAGATGGCCAGAGGAAGCCTTGGAGGAGAGGCTTGCAATCATTGTGGTAGGAAAGGCCATTACTCCTAGAAGAGGTGCAAGGGGAAAGCTTCTCGAGAGGTCACCATTCAAGTATTGTTCTTGCACACTTGCGCTTCACTCGAAGAATCTCCCCAAACTAGGCCAACCATCTAGACCTTGTTAGCACTTAACTTTGGGTGTTACTTATACGCACCCACTAGGACATATACATGCGTGTATGCATGCATGTATATTAGGTTGCCGTGCACTGTCCCTAGCAATTGGAAATGCGTTTTTGGGTTTCCAGCTGGGAGCTGGGAGTACGTTTCTGGCAGTTTGGAAACGTGTTGAAACGGCAACATGAAGACTTCCACGTTGCTCTTAAAAAAAGGCCATGCTAGCGTTTATTAATGAAGAAATGGCTCATCTAAATTAACCCTTGCTTGCTTTAGCAGTGTTTGAATCAAGTATACTCGGTCCAAACACCCCTCCATTAAAAAGAAGCGCTCTTGTCCCGAATATGAATGCATAAATCTAGAGAGGGAAAAAGTGTATCCAGAGAGTAGAATATTTTCTTTGCACAACACAGAGAACCATCGAACTCTACAGAAGCGAGGAAAGGTTCCGTGTATATGTGTTGATGCAAGAGGAAGACTCTACGGTCGACATATCTTTGAATTTTTGTGTGGTTGGCTATTCTTAATTGGGTATACCCCTTTGTTTCCTGGTCCTGTAGGATGCTATTTCATGTTCTTATATGCAGGTCGACGTTTCCAGTTTGGAAACGTTTTGTGCAACAGAGTTAGGTTGTAGACACACATGTATATATGCATATGTGTGTAGTTGATTTGTAATCAATATTAATGTATTTTTTGTATTGATAGTGATCACCCATACTAACAATATTCTTTGTTGTTTTTTTGTATCGTGCTTATCATATCCACCTTGCACCATTTCTCCTAGTGGGCCATCCCTAGAGGTGTCCGTTGGTGAGAGAGGCGAGTGCGGTGATTCCATGTATGGATGTGATCTTGGAGGTATCGACAACACTTACTATTGTTGGGAGGTGTGAAACCGGCCCGTAGGGCGGTAGACGCAGGCTTTCACCTGAAACTTTACTTTAGACTTTAGGACACAGAGAAACCTTGCAGAAGGAACCTGTAATGGGAATTAACACTTCAAAGCACACACAGCTCGGAAGTTAGAATGCTCCGAGCAGACGTTGATAACCTGTAGGTCCCAAAAACTGGCGCCCCTTTTGGTATTTCTTTATTCCTTTAGAGGGTAAAGTTACAAAACTAGAGTCTTGGGGATCTTCACCTGTATCCAACTAGATTACATCTGTTCTGGCAAAATTTTGGCAGCATAACAACCCCAAAACTCGCACTGAACAAATCCCCTTGTTGGAACTCACTTCCAAGGACTTAAACCCTCTGTTTTCAGCCCAAAAACAGCAATTACAGTTCGCTGTATTTACTGGTATTTACCCTGTTTTCAGCCCTAAATAATCCCGAAACTGTCCTCTAACAGTGGGGCACTGTTCTCAATGCTTTTGGCATCCATACGGCTGCAAAACAGTCCAAAAACAGTGCATAGCCAACGTTGAAAATGCACCTGTAAGGTGAGGTTATCACCCTCACCGGTGCCTACTTTTGCAATAGCAGTTAGCTACTCCTGTTCTTGCTCAAAGAGGCTCTTGCCTCGGCATAGAAGCATCAAACGACACAACTGTATATAGATCAAATGAAGAGCCCTCTTGTGGGGCATCATGTTACTACACGTAGGGGAGAGAGAGAGAGTAGTGTAGATTGTGCAAGACATCACTTCTTGCATTATACTGTACATGAGACGCAAAGCTTGCACACAATAGCCCTTAACCTGTGACAGGTTCTCAATGAAGCATCCCCCAGCATAAATCGAACGCCCCCTCTCCTGCGCTTGACATGTAATGCATCTGTGAACAAATAGATGCAAAAAGGGGAAGAGTTCCATGGTTGTCAAAACCTTCGTATCGTTGAAAATGCAGCAAAACAGCCTTGTAAACATGCATGATGATGCCTTTCAATGCGTGAGCTTCTTGGTCCTAGGTAAAGTCATGGGAAGCTCAAAAATGCAGAGGAATGTTTGATAATCAGTGTCATCAACCTCCAAAAATGCTCCAAAAAATCAGTTACGAGTCCTGTACTCCCAAACTTGGTAAATTGGCCCAAAAGTGCCACCTGGCACTCATGCATGCACCCGCTTAAGAATCTCTCAATTGGTGTATCAGTTGACTTTGCAGCAGAGTAATAAAATGTTCCCCTTTTCATTCTGAAGCTAATGACGCAAACAGATTTCATGGCCCAAAATAGTAGTTCCCTAAATTTAGGAGATGCTTCCGTTGGACTCTCACCTGACAATCTATCACCATTGGGACCACATTCAAAAATGCAATGTAGTCCAGTTATCGAGTGATCTTTTTTGGGTGACCCCACCTTGTCACTGTGGCTCTATGGAGTTAATTTCCTAGTATCCTCCATCAGGCGTAGTATTGACAAAATACTACATCATCCCCACTAACTTCATCATAGTGCCCAAGTTCAATGCACACAGTTTCTGTCACGACTCCAAATATGACGAGCTAACTCAACCATAATAAAGCCTAGCACTAGACAAAAGCATTCAAATAACAAAAAGATGGTGGATAGGACATACGCACCATGAAGCATAGAAGAAATTTTGTCAGGTTTAAAAACTTATTTACTCGAGTTTTAATATAATAACTATAGAGATGTAACGAAGCAGATTATCAACATAAATGAGCCAAAAAGATATCAACAAACTGGCTCTTTTTGGAACGCTCGAGTGTCTCATGTTACATGACCAGTGTTAACTTCTTTGATTGTCCAAATACAGTTTAATTTTTGGGACCCTCTTTTTGAAGTTGCAAATGGTCGAACATTGTATGGCCAATGCGAAACAATAGTTTCACCAGCAGATGGGAACTTGTCGGCATTGGAATTCTAGAAGTAAAAGGGTGTCTAGGCTCAGTTCAAAGTCATTTAGGTCCCCTCGCTACACTTATAAGTTGTTATGGCTATATTGTCTTGGGGATGATTGCAATGAGTTTATAATGTCCACTTTTCTTCAGGATTGAACTTGGACTTTTCTAGTCTGATCAATCAAATGTGTTGAAGTAGGGAGTTTTGAAATAAACATTGCGTTGGCCTGGTGCCCTGGCTGCTAGCTCGGTGTCCAATCAAGAATTTTTTGGTCCAGTTTGTATAGGGTGTCATATTTGAGCATTTTGTTCTTTCATATCCCCATATTTATCCTTTCATGGGTTATGGGTGATTTGGTGGGAGTTGTGGAGTCTCCTTGGCCCCCCTTATCTATAAGAAAACGGGGATTTGGTTTGTGGGGGGGGGGGGGGGGGGGGGGGGGGCGTAGTGGGCACCCCATAAGGTCCCCATTTTTATCATCACTTTGTGCAGACCAACTGTTTGCCTCTCTCTCTCTCTCTCTCTCTCTCTCTCTCTCTCTCTCTCTCTCTCTCTCTGTGACAGAGACCAGAGGACATGCAAAGTATATGAGGTGGGATGGAGAACGAGGAGCACCGAGGAGCACTATGCATATGAGAGCATATGGGGTCGATATGCAGCCCTTTTCACAGGACAACCCTCTCTCAAGATTGCTATCCTATTCGAGAGATTGGAGACAACTAGGTCGCTCTTACTAGAGATTTCAGAGTTAAGAGAGGTTTTCGTCCGGTCACCCACACATACCAGCAGAGGGTGATAGTCAAGCTCGTCCTTTTCTTTGAGAGAGCTGCCCGAGTTACACCCACCGACTATGCGAGAGGGGTCGCATACAGTAGGCAAAGATTGTTCAAGGCCGTAGATGCCCTTGAGCCCCAAGATACCAGGCCAAAAGAGTACATTACAAGGCCATCCGAGACATCTCACCACGACATGAGCATAGCACACAAAGGGAGATATGGAAAGCCTTCTCAAACCGTGTTGCTAGGTTGCGGGGACCTTACACGCCCTGCCCACCTATGCATGTCATAACACACCCCCAGTTTGGTCCTTCGCATATCATGATCGTACTCCGCTATGCATACAGTTCCACATGCATTAGAGTTAGAGCCCGTCGTCCTTGTTGTTGGATACCCACAAGACACAAATCGGTACAACGTTTTGGCTCATAGGCCAAATTCGGCCTCTAGAAGACATTGATGACTCTCTCTCTCTCTCTCTCTCTCTCTTCGGATAGATCTTTGAGGTCTCTTGGGATAGTTTCCTACGACGTTAAAATCCTCTTCTTCTTCTTCCTCTCTCTCTCTCTCTCTTCCCCTCCCTCCAACCTTCTTTTATTCTTTCTTTCCTTTTTCTTTCTCTTTGCGTTTTGAATGAAGCAACTCTTGGTCTCCCTCATCTTCACTCCTTGTTGTATTTCCCAAGCGACCTGGTTAAGATTTGGAGAGGTGTGCACTTGTTGTTACAGGATTCTTATACAAGTTCACGGGAGGTTGATCGAGTTGTTTCTAGGTGTGCTGGCTGCCCATTAAAAAGGACAAGCATACACGAAGCGTACACGCACCACTTTCGGCTATTGTCATCTGTTCCCAACCAGCTTTCATTGTCACTTCTGATAGTGAGAATGTTGGAAAGAATTTCTAGTCAAGGAAGTCGTTTTTGGTGCCAAAGAAGGATTTTTTTGCTAAACTTGGAAATTTTTTTGCTAGCTTACTTTGAGCAGAATGAGGCACTGATGTTTGGTATCAAAATACGTCCGAGTGTGCTCCATCATCTGCTATATTTGGTGCCTCGGGAGGCATTTCTTCGTTTGCCCTACACGAAAACACATTTTGAACGAGCCTTTGCGAGATAGAGTTTTCTCCCCCTTCCCTTCCCACACCATCAGTTCTCCATCTATGAGATTGATTCCAAATATATGTCAGGTGCAGCGGAATTGAAATGGTGAAGGTTTAGTTTTACACTTCCACAAAATCCTTTCCTTCTTTCCTTGCGTCAGGTGCAGCCGAATGAAATGGTGAAGGTCTAGTTTTACACTCCACAAAATCCTTTCCTTCTTTCCTTCTTTCCTTGCGTTAGTGAATGCTTTGTGCTTCAATGTTCCCTTTTTTCCCCCTGAAGAGAGGGGCTGAGAGAATGCAATAGAGATGTGTAGAGGGAGAGAGAAAGAGAGAGAAGAGAAGAGCGACACCCGATGGGGTCCCAACCAACCCTCTCAAGGGCCCCCCACACCGTTACCGATGTGGTATTTGCTTTAGATTACATAAATGGAATGTATACACAATGCAATACCTCAATGCAGACTCTGCTGACTTGTCAATGACAAATCACCGTGGTAACTCCTCGGGAAGAGGCACCTCCGGGGCTGATTTGATACACCTTGGATCCTTCTTGATGTGGGAATTGCGGATGACCACCACGGGTTGATTTGCATTCCCGATGTGAGAAGAATGATGGGCTGAAAACGCAGACCTCGACGAGGCCGATGATGGATAGCAATGGAGCACTCGATGCCGGTGAGGGAATGGCCGAGGGGAGGCTCGATGGGCTGCCGAAGTACCAGACCGCAACGTGAACACGCGTAGGCAGTTTTCCAAGGGATTTCTGTCGCGAAGGACGTGCTGAAAACTGAAAACGCTAGCCTGATCTGCTGGCTTTTCCTGGCGCAAGGACTGAAAACAGCAAACGCTGGCTGATCTGCTGCCTTCCCAAAATGCTAGGGCTGTTTGCTGAAAACGCTGTTGTGCAGGGCTGAAAATGCCAAGGGATGAATCCTACAGTCCTCTGAGAATGATAGAAAGCGCTAGCTCTTGGGTTCCCTTTATAGGTGAGGAATGGACCTTAAGTAGTTATCAAGGCTTAGGTAGGGCAACTGTCCACCAGTTTTTCCAACAAATAAATCATAAAATGATTTATTTAAAAATTGGCCCAAGAGATCCAAAATTGGGTGAAACTGTCGCACATCTGTCCATCTGGGAATCTGATTGACGCGCGGTCTGGCACGTCGGATTTCTCTAACCTAGAACTACATGCTCGTCATGCCAAATGCCCACCGTAGTGTAATAACATCTGTCAAAACGCGTATACAAACCATTTATGCAGGAGGGTTCCAAATTGGAAAACCTAATCTAATGGACTTGTTCGGACATGCAGGTCTTGCGCAGTGCGAACAGGCTCACAAAATTGCCGGTACTAATCTTCCTAGGATTCTAGACATCCCTATCTAGGAAGAAGGGGAAAACTGGCTCTGGAAGTCGATGAAGTATGTCCACGTCACACAGAGCCATGTGCACGTGACAATATATAAGGAGATTCTACTTCACATTGGGTCTCCATTGGTGTGTTGTTTAGACTGCCATTTGGCAGTCCATGTCATTGGAAAATGGCAGCCATTCATGATGTTTCTGTGGCTTTCTTTAGGTTGTACACAAATCTTTGACTGTCACTGAGTTTGTGTCTTTGCCTGACTGTGTAGCACTTTTAGGGGGGTTGGCGAAGAGAAGGTACATAAATATTGCTTGTTTTCTCTTCTTGTGTGCGTTGACTTGTTTTGAGTAACTTCAATTCTGTAAACTTTGTGGACCGTAAGCCCTAAGATTGTGCCTTCCCATTGATTAAGTGCTAGATACTTCTTATATAAACCTTTTTTTGGATTCAGATCACCAGCATCCATTATTTGAAAGACAAGAAACCCTCTTCAAGATGCATAAAATTTGTGGACTTGTTCTATGTTTATGAAGGGTTTTTAGTGTTTTTTACATCAAGACATAGCTATAATTGCGCAGTAGGCAATGATCTATCATCAAACCCTCCCTTCACGATCATTGCCCATCTATGAAGCAAACAAGGAAGTTTTTTTCTTAGGACACAAGTATAAAGCTACAGTTTCTAAGTATTCTTAATTAAAAGAAAAGAAGTGGGGTATTGTAAGTAGAGGGCAAGAAGAGCAGTAGACTATATGAATTCTGAGCATAAGCAGAGGGCAAGAAGCAATAAGACTCGTGACTTGGGTTTTGTAAGTTGACTGAATGAAAGTGTTTGCTATCTCGTTGGGAGCTCAATGAATCGATAGCTTTGTCTGCTGCTTGTTTTGGCAGATTTGCGGCAGAGGTTTTCCACGATTTGCATGAGGAAGTTCTGGCTACTGCAGCAAGAGGTCATGAGCTTCTCATTCGTGTACAACAGCTGGAGGCAGAACTTCCGTTTGTTGAGAAGCTCATGCTTGCAGAGAGCAACTATGTGAATTTTGCCTACAACCCAGGTTTTTGGTGTTTGATATATATCCTTGTCCACAGTTGTTTTTATGTAGGCAATTTCTCAATGTCTACATGTAAGACTAATTGATTGTACTGTCTTTGAAGGGTTGGAATGGCATGCAAATATTGAAAATGAGCAAAATCACTTCACTCAGGGAGATCTACCTCGTTTCATTAGGAATGCTTATGAGGATTGCAGGGGTCCACCAAGGCTCTTTCTGCTTGATAAGTAATTGAACATTTGATGCCTCTATGACACCTGTCTGGATAATCTGGGCCTTACTGATGCTAATCATACGACGTTTTCATCAGGTTTGATGTTGCTGGAGCTGGGGCATGTTTAAAGAGATACACTGACCCCTCCTTCTTTAGAATGGAATGGGCAAGCTCAGAACTGATGAAAGCAGAGAAGGAGCAGCTAGATAAAAAGGCTCGAAGGATAAAGGTACAAACCTTCCTCTCAGAGTTTTCACAGTAGTTTTTTCACTTTTGTGTGAATAAATGTGTTTGTGCTGGTTTCTACCCGAAACTTTTTCGCAAAAGTAGCGTGAATATTAATTGCCTTTGTTATAAGGTGTATCTGTCATGCACTTGTATGCCATTGAATTATGCATCTATATCTGTACGATCATGAGTGTGTTCTTGTACATCATGAGTTTCTTTTTAGATGATATGTGAGATGGTTTGGGCTGAGCCATATTCAACAATCCATATATGGTTTGCAGAAGAAGGGTAGACGACAGAGAAATGGAGAGTTCAGGGACACATTCCTTGCTGTACACATGCAACCCCGGTGTGTATTTGACCATTTATTATTTCTGTTTAGATTCATTAACTACTAAGACTGATTAGCATTTGTATGTTGTTGAAGGATGCGCCCTGCACCTTTGGAGGTAGAGAACTCAGCAAGTTCAAGCATTCACTCCCACATTCCAAACTCTCAACACAGTTCAGAACAGGATGGCGTCCATAAAGGACTGCAAGGACCTGAACAGAAGCTAGAGCCTTCAAGATTGTTGATACCTGAGGGTGGTGGTCTCAACCTAAAGGCTAGTGTGGATGTGCTCCCTCAGGATGCTGAACATAGTGAAGTACTTATGGTTTCTTCAGCTTTGAGCCAGCATCTGGAAGAGAGGGTCAATGAAACTGAAATAAAGTCCGTCGATGCAGAGTTTGTCTCCACAGAGTTTGATTCTGGAAAGGCAGAAGAGGCAGGCGCCAGCGACATAGAAATACAGAAAAAGATTTTCTGCATTGGTGTCAAATTATCTGAGGATGTTACTGATTTTGCCAGTGAGACGGACAACTACATGGATGCATTGACAACAATTGATTCTGAAGTGGAAACGGATTCAGATGTCAAAACAATCGTTCAAGTGGATGGGGAATTGATGTCAAATAGTAGACATGAGGATGATCCTGTACACACAAAACAGGTTATCACTGATTGCCTGGAGAAGACAGATGAAACAGAGCTCATTGCAGAAAATGGAATCGATAGTGGCCACAACACTCCTGAAGAAGGTGATACCTCAGTAGGAACAGAGCCAACTCACATTAGTAGCCCAGATGCAAGTCTCGTTGAAGAGAACAAGTCCGTGTTCGATGATGACAGTCATGCTTCTTCAAAGAGTAGTGTGTCCACTCCGATCATCAGAAGTCTTCCCTCAACACCCGCATTAGAAAAGTCTACAGTCATCTTTGAGGAACGGCTGGAATCTGAAAGTACCGAGGGAATTCCGGAGACACCTGAGACTCCTGCAGAAAATGAGCATGAGAGGCTTGAGCTGGAGACTCTCACATCTGCATTCCATCAGTTGCCTGAGCCTGTTGTACCCCTTGATAATGGATCACGGAGTGTGTATTCAGATGATTTTGGTTCACTTTCTTCTCATTTTGGAGGAAAATCCACAGTGTTACCCAGTAGAGAGTTATCTATGGTACATGCTGAGAAAGACAGTTTTGAAGACTCTGAGAGCGAAGCAAGTGAGGCTATGAGGGAGTTGTCACCACATTCATCAGCAAATTCTAGCATTCAGCCTATGAAGTGGGCAAGTGAATTTTCTAGACATCCTAACATTGCACTTGATTCCTCCGATGATGAATTGGGTGGGATGCAAGTCTCGTCATCCTCATCATCTTCAAGCTCTTCAGCCCTCTCAAGTCCACGACCATCAACTCTAGCCACAAGTGTTTTTGACAACAAGCCACTCTCTCCAATCAAGTCATCCCCAGAGTCTCTTTTACATCTCTCTCCTCAATCGGTTGGACGTATGACACCTCATTCTCCACCTGCTAGCTCGTCACTGCCGCCTCCTGGCCATGCTCAATTGGCATCTCACATACCATTGAGTCAACAGTCTGGCTATGGTTTCTTGCCCGAGTTCACGTCGGGTCTTCATAATATTCCTGTTGGAGATGTGACTTCTCAGAAGCAGGATGAAGGCTTTCCAGCAGAGGATTGCGAGCATTTCCCACCCCCCCCTCCTTTACCACCTCTAGAATGGCGAACAACGAGAAGATTTGGTGGCCTTTTATCCTCCTCTAAAATTTCGGACTCATCTCCCAGGCCCCCTATCCCTGAGAAGCCTCTATGGAGGCTCCGTGACTCGTCACAAGCTGCAAATCTTCCTCCAGTTCCTCAGGGGGTCCATATGCAGGATGATGAGTTTGTACATGCTCCTAATTCCTCTCCTACATTGCATGGTGGCTTTCAAGAGTTTTCTATGCATTACGATGGGCTAGAGCAATCTCAAACTAAAGATGCTTATGCTTCACAGACTTATTCAAAGATCTTTGAAGCATCTTCACCTGGACATGTTTTTCCTGAAGAGTTAGCTGCCATTTCTGGTAGGTCAAATGAGCCAGTACAACCTAGTATACTTTTGAGAAGGGACTCTATGCCACATGAGGTTCCTATCACGGTTGCTGAATCTTCCATCACAGAGCATCCTGGAACTGAAAGCGCCCCTCTACTGTGGACCAACAAGTCAACACATTCTTTCAGATCTATTTCGTCAGAGTCTTCTGTGGATGATAAGGAACAAGACAATGCAGTATCTTCACTCCAGGAGGAGCCTGTTAGAGAACGTTCTAGTGCAGGTTCAAAAAGCCGTACATCAGTGCCTCATGAGATTTTTGCAGAAGATGATTGTATTGATTCATCTCAAAAGGAAAAGCAAATCGCTGCTCCTCAGAGGCAATTGTCCACAGATGCATGTCCTCCGTTACCTTCTTCAGTGCTGGAGTCAGAAATGGTGAGGTCTTCAGCAGCTCCAAAGATTGAGAGAAAGGATTCTCTTATAGCTGCTATTGCATCCCATGACAAGAGCACGGTAATTTCATTTTTCAATCCAACAAGTGAATGTCGAAAAGTTTTGGGTTTCTCATTTGACTGGATGGAATTTATCAATCAATTCAATGTGCCTGCAGTTGAGAAAGGTCCCAGAGTGGAGCCAGTCTTCAAGAACACCTCGTACAGATGATAGAGAGGTTCTGCTTGAACAAATCAGGACGGGGGTACACTCTTCTTCCTTTCTAGCATTACCATTGTTGGTAACAGACGTGGCGTTAATTTCTTTCTTGGTTGTGTGCTTGCGTAGTCTTTCAGCCTTCGACGAGCCAAGGTAGAAAAGCAGGAGACTCCTCGACCTGTGGCTAGTATCAACGTGGCTGCGATATTGGAGAAGGCGAACGCAATCAGACAGGTGATGGAAATTCTTGTCAACCTTTCTTTATTCTCTTCCAAACTTAGGATTGCCTGAAAGTGAGCAGTAAGAGCACTCCTCAGAACAAGAGGTGATGAGGCACAAAGCGACTGTAGTAGTCTTGGGGTAGTTGGCTTCGGTAGAGGGCGATGACATGGTTACATGTTGAAGAAGTTTACTAATTATTCAAATAAGTGATTGCATTGATAAGGTTTGCATTTAATGAGAGCTCTGACACTCTTTATACACATGATTGGTCTCTGTAGGCTTTTGCTGGTAGTGATGATGAAGATGAGGATGATGACTGGAGCGATGGTTGAGAAGCAGAGTGGGTCTTTAATTTTATTTTAAGTCTTGATATTGCTTTAGCTGCTTCTCATTCGTGCTTTCAGTTTTGATACACAAATTCCTGGTTGTCTTATAACAGGAAACAAGGCATAACTGAGTACAGAGTGGAGGTATGACCCTTGGTATCAATGGCTATGTGTATCCTCCACAGTCAGCTATTTTGTTCAAGCTTACGAATTATGTGGTCATCCTGAGATCCTTTTTGGTTTTTGAGAAAGCATGAGCATACCTGTGGAAGGATTGTGGTGGGCATGCTCACTGTCATAACGTGGAAATAGTGGTCCCACTATGTTTGTACGTAGCCTTCATTCGAATGGTAGTTCCATGGGGAAAGCATGCTAATTGCATCAAGGGGCATACTAATCAAAGTGAAGGCAGTATGTGCAACCTTCAGGATTTAAGTGCCAGCCGTACATAAGCCACAGGACCAAGGGAAGAACCACAAGGAACGCGGCTTCTTATATTGAACCAAACACTTCAGGCCCCTGCTGCTTAATTGGTAAAGGACAGGTGAAAGGTGAAACCAGGCAAGTTCCCATGTTGACTACCGTGAGTGCATCAATGAGCTGAAGTGCCAGGAAAGCCCAGCACCAAAACTTTCCTTTGAAGGCCCTCCTTATAAGCTAACAAAATTTGTGAAAGCCTTTAAAAGAAAAATGAGATCCTGTCAATCTCTCCTATTTTGTTAACACATGCAGTTGTAGAGATGCTACCAAATATATCAATGTATTACTACACCATTTATCTGACCAGAGATTTGGTTCCTTTCTTTGTACAAAAAAATAAATGCGATGCGGGCTGCATATGCATGAAGTGAACCATTTTATGAGTGACTACCCTCAGCAAAGAGAAAAAGCCCATTGGGCAAGACCTCAAGATGTCGTGTCCCTATTAGTTCTTCTCAAGTTCCCTCTGTATTAATTGGCTTGGGACTCCAAGATCTGTGGAGCCCTTGAGGTGGTGGTTGCTTTTGTGGGGACCCAATTTCCATGTTTTTCCTCAACTCGTTTTGGTGCTGGTGGTCATGGTTACTGGTTTTCTGCTTGATAGACATCGATCTGGATTTTGGTTATTGTGAAGAGTGCTGCCACCCTCATCCAATTAGCTCACAGGAAACAGTTTCTGTGACATGTCATATTTTTTCAAGGCTTGAAGGTCTGGACCGATGGGAGGTTGTTCTTTTACCTGGGTGATGTTTTTCCCCTCTTGTTAAAGGAAAGCAAAACCCAAGGAAAAAGATAAATATATCGGTGAGAAGCCGATTCGAAAACTAGTATCAAGCATAATATTGCCACGAAGAATTGACATACAAACAAGAAGAGAAGAAATTATGAGGCAATGAATCAATAGAATGAGGACGGACTTCGCTAGATGTCCTGTTAATGAATTGCCTTCAAAAGAGCCCATAATTTACTGCCTCTTAGAAGGGTTGAGGGTTAATCAGCTGCACTTCCATCTCCTTGGTGAATGTTGATGCTTAAAAATACATGGATAATGGTGACTTAGGGGGGGGGGGGGGGGGGCATCAAATGACAATTTTGGATGCTTCGAGTGAGACAAGCTGACATGTAAATTTTGAAGCTTGAAATGACTATACAATAGGAGGCAGGAGGCTTCAAATAGTGACGGCCAGACCCATATCCAATACCTTGTATTTGTGGTGTTTGTGGCTGCCAAGTGGTTTCGAGCACTACTCTTTGCCATGAATTTGTAAGCCCTACACACTAAACAGAATGAGGAGCCAGATTTTTGAAAGGTGATCTATTGCTAACGACCTAGCAAGCCAGTGGAGCATGCTACTTTAGAGTTAGGGGACCAAGAGACCCAGAACCTGGATGAGAAGCACAACCACCATTTTCATGTGGTGCACCTTTGAGACTCATGCACCCCAAGTGTAAACAGCCATGGAAAGAGATGGCGTGGAGAATGAAGGAGATTGTGACACCTTATGGGGGCTATGACTATGTATGAATTGCCCAAACAAACCAGTAGAGCCTTCCAAAGATTTATACACAAGTCTAGGAATAACTCAGATAATTTTTACTCCATCTTCATCAGGAGGAGAGGATATTGTATCTCTCAATGTGATTAGAAGAGCCTCTGCTCGGAGTGGAAATCTAGGAGGTGGACTATAGTTTTAATGAAGTGTCCATTAGAGAAAAACAAGAGAAGCCAACTTGGGAAGCCAGCTCAAATTCCAAAAAGTTATAGTGGCAAATACAACTAGAAGGACAAGGATCCTGAGGATTCCTTGTCAAGAGTGAGAGAGAGATTCCATGGATTAGCCATAGTAGATAGAGTAAATGGTCCTATAGATGATGCAAGGAATGCTATGCAAAACTATGTTGTATTAAAAAAAGAGGTGCCTACCAAACTTCAAGAGTATTCTTGTCTTAGCAGAATTAGCATCTTTAAGTTCAATAAAAAGTGGATACATTATACTCGAACAATGCTTAAAGGACCTCTACATATAGTTCCAAACACCAAAAATATGGATCCGACAAGGTTCTAAGAGCAAAATCAACCAAGAATCTACCGTTTCTTGAGCTTATGAAACTCGAGGAACTAGCAACACTGTTGTGCAAAGTGGTGCAACGAAGGGTGCATGGACATGAAGACAAAGTTCCTCCAATTCTATTAATTGCGCTCCAGTTCAAGATGGTATAAAAAAAACAGATTTGTCTTGCTACATTGGTTTGAATAGTTCAGTTAGGATACATTGAGGTAATGTATTATGTGTCCCATTTTCGTACGATTTGAGCTATGAATCCTTGGACAAGGTGGTGAATTTCTTTCAATGGGTGCACTTGGGACTAACTTGATGTGCAAGCTCTTTGTCACAAATGTCGAAGTACTACCTAAGTGATGAAGACACCTATGATTGGAAAGAGCTTGTCATCAGTTTCTTTCTTCATTCTGACAAC
This sequence comes from Adiantum capillus-veneris, assembly GCF_014529385.1. Classification (NCBI taxonomy): domain Eukaryota; kingdom Viridiplantae; phylum Streptophyta; class Polypodiopsida; order Polypodiales; family Pteridaceae; genus Adiantum; species Adiantum capillus-veneris. The sequence continues at coordinate 82,562,656 of NC_140932.1, read as the reverse complement.
ATTGGACACCCCCTTCAAGAGTGTGATAAGAAATGTTCTTAGGGTGGTGATCAAAGCTTCTGGACCCCCTTAAGCAAGATGGCAACATCGTGAATTTTGTTTACTTTTTTATCTTCACATCTGAGTTACCACATTTTGGTACCAAAACATGACATTTCAATGCACTTTTTCTTCGTAGAAAGTGCTGTGTGTCGAGACTTTAATATCTCTAGTCACTTGAGCATCTAATTATAGAACTAGTGTTAAGAAAGAAGAACCTTAAAGCAAGAATTGAAGGCTTTAATGTAATCTCCTTGCTTGAACTTGAACCTAAAAAAACTAAAATTTTAAGCAAGATTTTGTGTTTTTACCATTGCTGTCTACCAAATGTTCATCAAACCCTCTCTTGAATGTTTTTCTACCTGCACTATTTTGTTATTTTTTGCTGTAAAAGAGAAGTTCCTTGGCAAAAAATAACAAACAAGTGTCTATTCACCCACATAATAGCATATGGAATCAACCCTCTCCTTTGGTGAAAAATTCGTATCATGGAAGCCCTTATAGCTTTAGCCTATTTTTGGCATGCCTAAGGACTGGCTTCCATTGATCCTGCGGGCACTCCAAGTGCAAAAGTTAGTGTTGTTTATAAAATCTGACATTTTCTCAGTTTTTAGCAATCCAAATGACTTCAAATTTGAAACACAAGCTAATCAGGGCGTAAGTGTGCTATACATGTGGTCAAAAATGTATTTTGGGTGCAGATTCACGCTGTGAGACATCATACGCATATGACATTTAGGTGCTCATAAGTGAGTGATTTCTCATATGTGCATACCTCATAGCATGTACATCAATGATATATGCCTCGATTTCATTTTGGATGCCATTTGGGCAAGCTGTGACCAATAGAACTCCTTTCAGGCTCTGAAGTTGGATTTTGGCTTAGTTTTGAGCAAATGAGGTTCAAATGGGGTGAAACTTGGTATATGCTCTCACGATCATGTGGTAAAGGCTTCAAAAGGGTGAAGTTAGCTTCTATGTTCATTTTCAAGATAGTGAGACATCATACGCGTATGATGTCTACTTTGTTCAAAATGGCTCAAACTTGTACTATACTTGGGCCGTAGCATGGTATAGGCTCATGTGAGGTCAGATTTTGACTTGCGTCCCTTCTCATGTGTTTGAAGCCAAAAATCAGGTATAGAGCTTATGATTCTGAAACCTGGGTTGAGATGGGTATAAAGAATCAAAACTTGATGAGACTTGAGTTGTGGGCTAAGATTAATGGGATAATGCCATTGGAAGTGAGAAATTCTCCCAAATTGGTCCTTTTGGCCTATAGAGACATCATACACGTATAATGTCTCTGTTGAGATTTTTTGCCCAGACTTCATATGTAGTATCCTCAGGTGATGGAAAATCCTTTGATCATATCAGATTTTGAGTTGGAGATGAGTCGTGTGTTTGGGACCATAGAATGTATCTTTTGCCATGATTTTTTGATTTTAGGCTCAAGTGGTCACAACCTTGCTCAAACTTGTCCAAATTGAGTGCATGACCTGTATACTTTGTGGGGAACATGCTCATAATGAGAGCTGTGGAGTTTGGCATCTGTATGAGAGAAGAGACATTATAGGCGTATGATGTCCGCTGATGCAAAACAATATGAAACTCCTTGGGTAAGTTTTGTATAGCATGTGCATGGTGTCCATGGTCTAAGATTTGAAATTGAGCTTGTGAATGGGTGTCAAAGGGCTTGAAGGGGTTTGTGCATCTAGAGTTTCTCTTTTTGAGTAAGTAGAGGTCAAAAGATATCTAAATGTGATGAAAACTTGATGGAGAGCTCATAATGATGTGTATTAAGTGTTAGAGTTTCCAAAATCACAACAGTATGTCAATTCAAGGGATCTAGACATCATACGTGTATGATGTATAGATTGGTATTTTTTGCTAAAACTTGGTGTAGAGGTAGCTCCTGATGTGTGTATTGTTCTGATGTGGGTAATTATGAATTTGGACTAGTGCTTATGAGCCCAAGGCCATAAAATGGGTTTAGGACACTTTGATTGGAAAAATGATGAGGGTGGTGATCAAAACATGCCCAAAGGTGCCCAAATCTGGTATAGAGGCTATATGTACTATGCTTTACAAATCTGGATGCCCATAATCGTGACAAAGCTTCTTTGTGACATGTATAGACATCATACGCATATGATGTCTCATCTTGCAAACTGGACATTTGAGCATTGGGACATGATGTATAGGCTATGTGCTTGCTTTGTGTAAAATTTAACTTGATTTGGAGCACTTTTGGTAAGTCCAAAGCCACATTATCGGATTAGGCTGAGACTTCGCATTTTTTGTGTCTTGAGTATCTTAATTAGCTCCAAATCTTATGAAATTTTATGTGCTTCATGTTTAGGGTATGCACAATGTGTCTGTGAAGTTAGGTAAATGATATTTGTGCAAAATCTGACTGTGAGACAGCATACACGTATGATGTCTCTATTGATAAAAAGTGAGTTTGATGCCTTGGGGTGTTTTGTGCTTGTGCCCTAAGCCCTACTAGCTATTTTTCAACTAAAAAAGTCAAATGTTTAGCTTAGAAACTCTTTGTTTGGAATTCCAGTTTCTCAAAGGGATTTCTTCATTTGGAAAAAATTTCCCGCGATGATTCCTCTTGAGCTCCATCTCCCAAGCTTGTGGATACAGAAGGGCACCTTTCCATGGCTTCGGTGTATCATTTGGCCTTACGACACCCTTTTTGGTGATTTATCGCACAAATAGCATCTTTTTGGGAGAAGATGGGCGACGACTATTTTTCTTGCTATCTGACCATAAGTATTTGCTGTTGGTGATATGTTTGCAAAAGGACGCACCATTCGACCGTGAAAGCCAAATGACGCTTTGCGGGTTCAAAGCCTAGCTTGATGTTTTGACCCACTCCTGGTAGTTTGACTCTAGAGGTGATTACATAGGCTTGTAGGTACCCTTGAGGAGCACCTATTTTTGAATTTTGTGTTGGGATTAAAGCCCAAGTGGCCTCTTATGCGGATATGGCCGGCCGCCCGCCTAACTCACTTACCTCTAACTCTTTGTATATACTAACTTATACTTTGTGAATACTAAGGAATTGGGAGATAACCCTTCTAACAGTTCTCTGCGTACTGTACTGTGTAAGCTCACTGTGTGTGTGTGAGTGAGAGAGAGAGTCGACCCACGCTCCGCTCCGCGACTTCAATTGGTATCAGAGCCTTGGTTTAGTGCGGATTTGCGCAATCGCGCGCGCGCGCACTTTTCCGGCAGATTCTGGATCCGGAGTTCGAAAATTCACACTTGGCGTTCCGGGAGTGTTTCCAGTAGGCGACCTGGGGTTTTACCCCCCTTTCGAAGCCGTTTATGCCCTCAAAATTTCGTTCTGAGCACTACAGCAGAAGATAGATTTCAGCCGCAAAGAAATCCGTCTTGTGTAGATTGGCAAGCAGGAGGTGGTCGACATCAATATCGACATCGACATACATCACTTATTCGTCTTCAGAGCATCATCTATAGACCATGTACACATATATATCATCAGATATATATATTGCAGTCTGCATTGCTACTTCTTGTGCTTGCCAGGTTCCAGGGGAGGTGTGGCCATACGACGGCTTGACACCATTGGCATGTATTGCAGATTGATGTACTGTGATTGTGGGTCTGCTAGTTGTGAGTCATGCTAGCAGACAGACCGCCGCAGCGGTCATAGGACAGTGATTGGTCTGATATAGGATGTATGCTAGTTCTGGACAGTTTGCTGAGCCATCTGAGAGGGTCGTGTGTGAGGTTTTTTGAAGCCAAGCACTAGGGGCTGGGTTACCCAGTGTGAGGTGGATTAGGTTGCTGGAGTTCCCCTCTACACGCATCCTCTTCGGCGACTTTTATCCCTTAGGATGTATGACTTTGTGTAGACACTGGATTGCATCTTATGCGTCAGGCCGTTGAGGCATTGTTCAGGGTTCAGTCTTGAGACAGATACAGGTTCTGTCATCGCCCAGAGAGGAGACAGTGTATGCTTACAGGACAACATATTACAGGGATTTTTTAGATTTGTCATTGGTCAGCTATTTATGATTGTTTCTTGAGCTATCTTTTGGTTCCCAGAGCTCAGTTTACAGGGGAGACTCTGTCAAAAATTTTCAAAAATACTGACAGTTCTTGAGGAGAGGTGTTCAGCTTGTTGATTACAGCTTGTTTATTGTGTACAGAGGCCAGTTTACAGGGGAAACTCTGCCGGATTTTTCTCAGGAGTAAACAGTTTGGTAGATATGGCATCTTCTCAAAGTGAGACTCTTTACAACATAAAGAAGCTGGATGGCACAAACTTTCCATTCTGGAAGAAGCAGATTTGGCAGGTTTTGGTGCAGAAAAAACAAGTGAAGCCACTGAAGCTCAAAGGGGAGAGACCAGAATTTATGGCTGAAGATGAGTGGGAAGAGCTTGACGAGTTAGCTTGTTCCACAATCATGCTGATTCTGGCAGAAAATGTTTACTTCAACGTAGCAGAAGAGACTACAGCGTATGGCGTATGGCAAAAGCTATGTGGTATGTACGAGAAACAAAGTGCTGCTTCTCAGATTTACTGGCTCAAGAAATTGGTGGATTTGAAGATGAAGGAAGGGACAGCCATGTCAAATCATCTGAATGAATTTCACACAATTTTCAGCCAGTTAACAGCACAGGAGATAGTCTTTCCAGATTCAGTGAAGGCTATGTTTCTCTTAATCACTTTGCCAGACAGTTGGGATACTTTTCGTACAGCGTTAAGTAATTCTGTCGCGCCAGAAGGTCTTACAAGTGCCAATGTAGAAGGCAGCTTGCTCACAGAGGAAGTGAACAGGAAGAACATTGACAAAGGCAAAGGCAATAGTGCTTTGGTCGTTCGAGGGAGACAACAGTTTAAAGAGAAGAAGGGTAAGAAGGCACAAAACCGAAGTAAGTGTCGTGATTCGAAGTCAAAGGATGACATAGAATGCTACCATTGTGGCAAGAAGGGTCACATGAAGCGAGACTGTACGAAGTGGAAACAAGAAAAAGGAAAAACAAAGAGTTCTGAGCAAGATGAAAAGAAGAGTTCAGTGAAGATTGAAGAGGTGAATGTCACAGGATCTGGTTCAGACAGTGATTCTGGTATAGCAGTTGGTGACATCTTCCTTACAAGCAATCTTGATTCTGTTTTCTTGACTGCAGAGGATGGACATGCTATGAGTGATTGGATTATCGACTCAGGGGCATCTTTACATGTTTCTCCGCACAAAGAGTGGTTTACATCATATGTGGCTACTAAAGATTATGTCAGACTTGGCAATGAGCAGGTTTGTGACATACTTGGAGTGGGAGATGTGCAGTTGAAGTTTCAGAATGGCTCTTGTTTATGGCTCAAGAATGTCAGACATGTTCCAGCAATCCGAAAGAGCTTGATTAGTACAGGGAAGTTGGATGATGCGGGTTATGTGACAGTTTTTGGGAACAGCGCTTGGAAGATCTCCAAAGGTTCGATGACTGTAGCACATGGCAGCAAGTCAGGAACTCTGTACACTTTACATGTTTCAGAGGTTAAAAACCATGTAATTAATGTGATTGAGCAGCCAAGTGTGTCACTGTGGCATCGTAGGTTGGGACATATGTCAAAAAGAGGAATGGAAATACTTTCTCATTATGGTTATTTGCCTGGCTTTTCATTTCAAGATTTCGAGTTTTGTGAGCATTGTGTTTATGGTAAGCAAACACAGGAACCGCACAGATCAAAGAGGAATCGTAGGGACGAACGGTTAGCTCTTGTACACAGTGATCTATGCGGACCAATGCCTAGTTTGTCACTAGGGGGAGCAGCGTACTTTTGTACATTCATAGATGACTATTCTCGCAAAGTATGGGTTTACTTCTTGAAGCACAAGGATGAGGTGCTCAAGGTCTTTAAGACATTCTTGCAGCTGGTGGAGAATCAGAGTGGTCAGAAGCTGAAGTGCTTGAGAACTGACAATGGTGGAGAGTACGTTTCCAAAGCTTTTCAAGACTTTTGTGAAGCAAAAGGGATTAAGCGGGAACTTACTGCACCATATAATCCTTCACAGAATGGGGTTGCAGAACGTATGAATAGGACCATACAAGAGAAGGTCAGAAGCATGTTGTCAAATGCTGAGTTGCCTGATGGATTTTGGGCGGAAGCAGTGGCTACAACAGTCCATTTGATCAACAGGTCTCCTAGTAGGGTTCTAGATAAGAGTGCAGTGGCCGAGATGCTATGGACAGGCAAGGCACCTTCGTATAAGCATCTCAGAGTCTTTGGTTGTGAAGCTTATAGCCATATTCCTAAGGAGTTCAAAAATAAGTTAGAACCAAAGAGCAAGAAGTGTATATTTCTTGGCTACGGAGAATCGGGCGAGATGGGTTACCGGCTTTGGGATCCTGAGTCCAGAAAGCTTATTCGTAGCAATGATGTGCATTTCAATGAAGCCAAGTTTCATGCTAACCCAGATAAGACAGAGGAGATCAGAAGAGTTGTCTTCAGGGAAGATGGACCTAGTGCTAGCACATCAAGACAGCATGGTCAGGCTCAGGAACAGCCTATAGTGGCTAGAGAGGCAGAATCAGTTGTGGTGAGACGTTCTGAGCGTGTCTCCAAACCACCTGATCATTATGTGCCATCTCTAAATTATGTCATGCTCACAGATTGCGGAGAACCATCTTGTTACAAGGAAGCATTACAAGTGGTTGACTCGAAAAAATGGCAATTGGCCATGCAGTCAGAGATGACAGCTCTGCATAAAAACCAGACATGGAAGTTGGTTAAATTACCACAGGGCAAAAAGGCTCTACCTTGTAAATGGGTTTACAGGTATAAGATCACCGCTCATGATAGTCAGCCAAAGTACAAAGCAAGGCTTGTTGCCAAGGGCTTTAAGCAAGAACAAGGCATTGACTTTGATGAAGTCTTCTCTCCAGTGGTCAAGATGACTACATTGAGATGCTTTCTTGCATTGGTTGCTATATTGGATTTGGTGTTGCACCAAATGGATGTCAAGACAGCGTTCTTGCATGGTGATTTAGATGTGGAAATTTACATGCAGCAGCCAGAAGGGTTTGTTGAGAAAGGCATGGAACATTTGGTATGCCAGTTGTTAAAGAGTCTTTATGGCTTAAAACAATCACCGAGGGCATGGTACCATAAGTTCCACCAGTTTATGCTTTCTCAAGGCTACAAACGTAGTGAGTTCGATCACTGTCTATATACAAAGAAGGCTAAGGATGGCAGTTGGCTGATCCTTATTTTGTATGTGGATGACATGTTGATTGCTGGAAAACACTTGGAAGAAATTTTAGCTTTGAAGTCAAAGATGGCAAAATCGTTTGACATGAAAGACATGGGTGAGGCAAGTCATATACTTGGTATGCGCATTGAGAGAGACAGATCAAAGAAGTTGATTTGGTTATCTCAAACAGAGTATATTGACAAGGTTTTGCAACATTTCAATATGGAGAAGGGAAAGGCATTGAGTGTTCCATTGCCACCATATGTGAAACTTAGCAAACAAGATTGTCCTGTGTCTAAGGAAGAAAAGGCTGAAATGGATAAGATTCCATATGCGTCTGCAGTGGGTAGTTTGATGTATGCAATGATTGCTACACGTCCGGATATTGCATTTGCAGTGGGAGTGGTTAGCAGATATATGTCAAATCCCGGCAAGAAACATTGGGAGGCAGTGAAAGGTATCATGAGATACTTAAAACATACAAAGAGTATGCGCATATGCTATGGTAGTCAGGATTTGAGTGTCAGAGGATACACTGACTCAGATTATGCAGGAGACTTGGATAAGAGGAGATCTACATCAGGCTATGTCTTTACATTGGCTGGAGGTGCCATATCATGGCGATCTCGATTACAAGATTGTGTTACGCAGTCTACTACAGAAGCTGAGTATGTTGCAGCAAATGAGGCATGCAAAGAAGCTATTTGGCTTGGTAGATTGGTTGCAGACTTGGGAATCAATGCAGATATGCCAGAGTTATATTGTGATAGTCAAAGTGCTATACAATTGGCAAAGAATCCAGTGTTCCATTCGAAGACTAAGCATATTGATGTCAAATATCACTTCATTAGGGAAGTACTTGAAGACAAGCAGATACAACTGCTGAAGATCCACACCAAGGACAATCCTGCTGATCTACTCACAAAGGGACTTCCAGGAGAGGGCTTTGTGCATTGTCGTGAGTTATTGGGCATTGGATAGATGGCAGCCATGTAAATCTTTGTACATTTATGTTCATAGATTTACAGTTACTTAAAGTGCCACATTGGACTTTAAGTGGGAGGTTGTTGGGATTAAAGCCCAAGTGGCCTCTTATGCGGATATGGCCGGCCGCCCGCCTAACTCACTTACCTCTAACTCTTTGTATATACTAACTTATACTTTGTGAATACTAAGGAATTGGGAGATAACCCTTCTAACAGTTCTCTACGTACTGTACTGTGTAAGCTCACTGTGTGTGTGTGAGTGAGAGAGAGAGTCGACCCACGCTCCGCTCCGCGACTTCATTTTGGTAGCATTTTGACAACTTTGTTCCGAGTCGGCTTTTGCAGGCTCCAAGAAGTTAGGGTTTTTTTGACTTGTCTAAAGCAGTATATGAGGTCATAGACATGCTCCTGTAACCTAGGATTATCCCCCTATCAAGTCTCATAGCTATCGGGTTAGTGGTTGTTGCGTTATGGCCCCTTTTTGGTCTCTTTTCCACGATGCCATATTGTTGTTTCTGTCATTTTTTTACGATGAAGTAAGCATACAACATGTAGGGCACATGGTGAGGAGCTTACCTCTCATATATTATGTTGACTGGTGTCACGTGTACGTCGTATGAAGCCGAAGACAATCCGTACATTGTAGCTCTCTCTAACTTGTGAATAGTAGAAATGAGAGAATAAGTGATGTCAAAATATCTTATATTGGGGTTCCTTGGATCACTTGCTATGAGATTTGACATGTGTTTTTATTTCTTCATGAAATGCACTTTAGACTCAAAAAAATTCCCATTTGGACTCCGTTTGACCCATTTCTAGATAATTTGCCCTTTCATCTAAAAACTGGCCAAATTGGGCTTCCGCAACTTTTTTCCATAACTATGCTTAAGCTTCACCATATGATGTTCTTTATTTGTTGATGGTTCCTATAATTTTCTTTTGTTGTTCTGACTCCATCTCACGTATTTTTTCTATTTTTCTTTGTAACTTTTAATGCACTAGTAACTTGTGTGTAGCGGAAAATGATAACATAGTGAGCATTCCATTAAGAATAAGTTCCTAATGAGCATAGAAAGAGTACTTCATTGGAGAAAGCAACATAGCAATTTACATCTAGCTAGTTTGGCATAGACAATACTTGAAAAGAGAGAGAAATAGAACAATTGACAACAGTTGAGGACCGGATTTACATGGAGCTGGTCCCCCCTCCAAAAAGGCTTTGTATTATAGCTTCTCCCATCAAAGGAGACTTCTGTACAATACAATCTTTGTGTTACTTGATAAACTCGTTGGTGCAATGAAGATGGAAGCTTCATACACCAAATTATGCTTGAAAAACACACCTAGTGGGCCTAGCCTTAGTCCCAAGACCTCACACACCTTCAAAAATGGTGAGAGCTAGTAGGAAATGAGGAAAGATTGAGAGGAAGAAGATGTATACTACGAGAAAGAAGTATTCTCCTCACATAATCACTCTAATAGCATAGTTAAGCTTAGTAATTAGGATGGTAGAGGAGATGAGCATGCCATTGAAGCTTGGCTCTTGGTTGGATTTGCATTCCATTAGCCAAGAGTTGTTGGTGTAGGCCTCTACTTCTCAATGCTTGGAGAAGGAGATGGAGTTCTTGCTCAATACACAAGCTCTGTGTGTGTGTGTGTGTGTGTGTGTGTAGCAAAGTTGGTTAGAGTAAAAATGCCAACCTCTCTCTCTCTCTCTCTCTCTCTCTCTCTCTCTCTCTCTCTCTCGTTCGACCCCTCTTCCAAAAATCTCTTGCTGGCTTCCCATTGGTTCCTGCAAAACTTAGCCAATAGGAATTAAGAAGCATAATTGATAGCCTTGTGACAAGTGTCCTCCTTTCCCCTTTTGTGAGAGATTTAGGTAATTAAAATAATTTATTTAAACTCTCGTTGGACCTTTTTGTCTTCTGGCCAATAGGAATCAAGCAAGCCATTAGGTTGTTGGATGCTCATTGGACCCCTTGGTAGACCGTCCAATAGTCTTCTAGGGAGCTTAATTTCTATTGATTCTTTTATCAAGCATTTTTAAATTGATTAGAATAATTTTACTCTAGTCTAATTTTCAGTGGTCCACCTCTATGGCCATCCAATAGGATTTGAGGGGAGATTGGAGGCAACTAGGCTAGGAGCCTGCGATGTGTCCATTATTCCCTTTGGGGAGAGCTTGAGAGAGAGAGAGAGAGAGAGAGAGAGAGAGAGAGAGAGAGAGAGAGAGAGAGAGTAATAAAAATGGCCTATGAACTTTGCGAATAGCGGAATTAGGAAATTAGATAAAGCACTTTTGTAAGATTACTTTTGTGAGCATAACGGGTGAACTTAATTGATGGTAGCAACAAAAACATGGTACTTAGTTAACTTGGCATGAACAATACTTTTGCAAGAGAGAGAGAGTTTAGAGAACATAATAACAATTGAGGACCGGATTCATACGGAGCCGGTCCCCCCTCCAATAGGCATTTGTATTATGGTTTCTTCCATCAAGAGAGACTTGGTACAATACAATCTTTGTGTTCTTTGTGACCTTGGTGATGCAATGAAGATGGAAAGCTTCATGCATCACAAGCATAACATAAACTTTGTAGAAAGCATTAACTATCCCAAGCCTCAGTCCCAAGGCCTCAAACACCTTCGAAGGTGGAGAGAGCTAGCGGGGAATGAGGATAGGGAAGAGGAAGAAGAAACATTCCATAGGAGAAAGAAATTGTTCCTCACTTATCATCACTCTTCTTGGTAGCATACATAATTGCATAATATGAATATGGAGAAGATGACAAGCTTAAGCATTGAAGCATGGATCTTGGTTAGATTTGCATTCCATAGCCAAGAGTGTTGGTGCAGGCTCTTACTTCTCACAAGTTTGGAGAAGGAGGTGGAGTTCCTTAACTTTCACCAAGTGAGAATGAATCCACAAAATGAGTGTGTGTGTGTGTGTGTGTGTGTGTGTGTGGTATATATCTCCCTAGCACCCCCCTTGTTTGCTTGGGGTGAGTTGTAACTTTTCCACATGCTGCAAGCTCATTGAACCCCTCTCCCTCTAGCCAATCACATGCTGCATGCATTCAAGTACATGGGTAGTCTTTTGACAAGTGTCCTTCTTACCCCTTAGAGAGAGAGAGAGAGAGAGAGAGCTTGAAAATATCTAGATATTTATTGGATGAAACTAGAAGCTCATTGGATCCCTCTTTAGCCCAACCAATAGCATTCAAGCACACCATGTGGTTAACCATAGGGAGAGTCTGACATGTGTCCCATGTGCCCTTTGAAAAAGGGGTGCCCTTTGGGTGAGTGGAAAGTTAAGTCAAAGATTCCCTTAACTTTGGGACTTTCATGCATAGGACGCTTCTTAAGCCCATTGCTTATTAAGTTTGTAGGGTCTCTTTCTGACTCAAGCACCTTACCCCCCATGTATGGGAAGCTTCTCAAGCACCTTCCTCATTAAGTTTGCAGGGTCTCTTTTTTACTCAAGCACCTTAACCCCCATGTATGGGAAGCTTCTCAAGCACCTTCCTCATGAAGTTTGTAGGGTCTCTTTTTGACTCAAGCACCTTACGCCCCATTAAGTATGACAAGCACCTCAATACGTTAGTCATCACGCATGACAAGCACCTCAAGCACCTTAGTCATCAAGCATGCACCTTAGTCATCAAGCACAACAAGCACCTCAAGCTTAGGTCGGGTTCCCACCTCAAGCTCAGCCCTAGCTTGCCCAAGGTCAAAGGACTTTCAACACTAACCATTGGAGGTCTTAATGAAGCTAACCCTAAGGTCTTTTAAGCTCCATTAGATGCACATTGCTCTTTGATAGACTACCTCCTTTTGGACCCTTATTGAGATGTAACCATCTCTCCTCTTGGTCCCCTGCTGAGGTAAGTCTAGAAGCACTTATTGCACATTTCTCTTTGATAGACCATCTCCTTTTGGACCCTATTGAGATGCAACCATCTCCCCTTTTGGTCTCGTGTTGAGATAGGTTTAGAAGCACATGTCTCTATTCTAACTCTTGTTCCCGTTTATTCTCCCACATTAAATGATCAGTTTAATATGAGAAAATCATTTGGTGAAGTTAGATATTATATTTTATGACATTACCCCTCTCTTGAAATCATAGTCGTCCTTGACTATGAGGTAGAGAAGATAAAGCCTAGTCATTATTCTATGTTACTTAGCGGGTAGAGGATCCCTTTTTACCCTTCGACATCATTCCAAGATGGATGACTAATCCATTTGGTGCTTGGGAGACATAGTTGCCGCAAGCATGTCTGCTCTTTAGTCCATATCATACTTCCAAAGTAGAGTGACAAGTTCTACTTGGTGTTTGGGAGACTTCGTCACCACAAACATGATTTTGAGCATGCATACTACTTAAATTTTTGCACAATAAAAAGAGAACTAGTCTTATAAGACAAAAACATTTTTCATTTAAAATGCATTTTCACATGCTTAATGTACTGCAACATTGTAAGCATTGGCAAGGTTCATAGTATCCTTAACCTAGGTTCCTTGCATCCATTTAGCATCTTTAAAAGGATAATTCTTTAACTTAATAAGATAATAATCTTACCGTTTCTTAATACCTTGTCTCCATGTCATAGGATGGACTCAGATTGAAGTACTTGATCTTCGATTTTTGGAGGGTCTGCAACTATTGCTTCTTTTGATGGTGCTCCTTTGTAAAGCTTACATAGGCTCTCATGGAAAACATGGTGCATGAGCCAATGGTTGGGGTAACTTTAATTAATAAGCCATCTCGTTGATTGGCTTAAGAATTTAAAAAGGAACATAGTATCTTTTTGCTAGATTAGCATAATACTCTTGGTGGCCCATAGGATTCTAGCCCGTAGTATGCCTTGGACGAGCCTTGAGAAACTTTAACAAGACCCAATCATGTTTCTTAAAGGCTAAGGCTCTTCTATGCTTATTAGCAGTAGCCCTTTTTGCCTTTTCTTTGAGATGGATATAACTTCTTTAATCTTTGGAAAAGATTCTTGTGATTCTTGGCTATATTCATCAGCAGTAAAGATCTTCCCATGTACTTTAAGTAGTAAGGGACTTTTGGATCTTCCTTCTTTAACCTCAAAATGTACTTTCTCCATAGAAGTATGTACAATATCATTGTATGCATACTCTATAAGAGGTAGGTACTTCTATCATTGAGAACATTGATCTACTTCAATGACATAGGCTTTTAGTATATTAAGAATCGTTAAGATTAGTTATTTCACTTTGGTCATCCATTTGTGGATGATAGGCCGAAAAAAAAATTTAATCTACTTCCTAGATTCTCAAAGAGACCCTTCTAGAAATTACTGGTCATTCTAGGATCTTTGTCCGACACTATGGGTGTTGGAAATCCACGATGCTTGAAAATTTGAGATCTAGAGAGGGTTTCCATTTGATGTGCCTTAATAGTCTTTTTGACAGGCATAGAGTGTGTTTTCTTGTTAAGCCTGTTGACTGAAACAATCCAAGTTTCTTCCCTCGATCAAATCTTAAGTTTTGGTATACCACGCATTTTGAAACATACTCTTGTATGTTTACTTTTCATGGTAAACCAACAGAAATACATTTCTACTCCTTGAAGAGTAGATTATGGATTCCCTTTTTGCCCCGTATAAGGAGAAGTATGAGATTCATAAATGACTTTCTTATTGTATGGATGAGTAACACACAACCTATTTCCGTTTGGAAGATAACCATCCTTCAAGGTGAATGGTTTTGTTTTACTTCCCTAATGTAAAGATAGTAGTTACATACTTACAGTTTCGGTCAATAGCATACTCATCTATCATAAAAGATAGATCATTGTGAATTGCTATAGACACCACATTTACCCCTGGTCGTTGTGAAAGTGCATCGACCACTTGATTGTGCTTGCCAACAATGTGAGCAATATGAAATTTAAATTGCAAAAGAAAAATTTTCCACCTCATTTGTTTGTGGGAGAGCTTGGTTTGCGTCATGAAGTTCTTGAGGCTTTGTGATCCATTTGTAGGATGAATGGAGTCCCCAAGAGATAGTGTTTCCACGTGTTTAGGGCATATAGAATAGCTAGTAGCTCTTTTTCGTATTTGCCCAATACTCACTTATCGAAGTCAAGTTTTTGACTCTCATATGCTATGGCATGCCCTTCTTGAAGCAAAATAGCTCAAAGGCAATCACCACAAGCATCACATTGGACCTCAAATGTCGTTGAGAGATCTAATAGTGTGAGCACACGTTGAGAGATAAGCTTCTCCTTAAGCTTCTTGCAATTTTGCAGTCCATGAATACTTAACGTTCTTTTTTTGTTAAGTCATGTAATAGACCTGCTATTAGCGAGATTTTTTTATTATGAAGAATCTATAGTATGCACACATACCTATAAAGCTTCGTACCTCCTGTAGATTCCTTGGATTAGGCCATCCTGTTATTATCTCTAACTTTGTTGGATCCATACGGATGCCATCCTTAGAGATAATGTGACCTAACTATTGAATATCTTGTAGGAAAAATTCACTTTTCTTTTGATTAATTAAAAGCTTATTCTCTCTCACAACTTGAAAGATTACTGGGGGGGGTGTCGCTTGTACTCCTCAAGAGAATTTGACTGGCCTGAAGATTTTTGCCCATCATGAGTTTGAATGCGTGTGGAGCATTTGTCAGGCCAAAACTTTGTAAATTATCAAATAGATCTTCTATGCGCGGCACGGGAAATCTATTTTTGATAGTAATCTTATTTAGTGCTCTGTAGTCGACACACATGTGATTTGTGTCGTCTTTCTTTTGCACTAAAAGCAATGGTGAACAAAATGGAGAGGAGCTAGACCTCACCATCCCTTTTTCCACCAATTCATGCACTTGCCTCGTGATCTCCTCTTGTTGAGCTTGTGAAACTTGATAAGGAGGCTTGTTAGGCAGTGAGCTTCCTGGTAGGAGCTCAATTGCATGGTCATCATCCCTCATTTTGGAGGTAGCTCACTAGGGATGTCATCAATGAAAACATTTTGGGATCCATTTAGGAAATTAGACAACTCTAATTACTCTTGATTCCCTTTATTGCAAGGATATGGTGTTCCCCAACTCATTAGCATCTATGTACATGCTCTTTTCCATGTAGATGAAGTAGATTCTCCTTTCAAGGATATTCATGTTGGAAGCCATGCAGTTAAACCATGGTGCCCCAATGATTAACATTCTCATGTTTGAGAGGGGAGATGAAGAAATCCTTTTTGTCCACCTAGCTTTGTACATGAAGCCTCAAGACCTCAAATGGCTTTGAGAGATCTGGTAGTGTTAGCACGGGTTGAGAGATAAGCTTCTCTTTAAGCTTTTCAAAAGCATTGTTCTCCTTGATGGACCATATATACCTAACGTTTTTCTTTGCTAGGTCATGTAATGGTCCCGCAATTTGTGATAACTTTTCTATGAAGCGTCTATAGTATGCACACATACCTATAAAGCCTCTTAGTTCATGCAGATTCCTTGGATTAGGCTATCCTTTTATTACCTCCCCTCTAACTTTGATGGATCCATTTGGATGCTATCTTGAGAGAGAATGTGACCTAAATACTGAATCTCTTGTAAGAAAAATTCACTTTTTTCTAATTAATATAAAGTATATTCTCTCGTAAAACTTGAAATATTACCTAGAGGTGTTTCTTGTGTTCATCTAGTGAATTAGAGTAGATGATTATATCATCAAAGAACACTCCAGTAAAGCTTGAGTGAGTCCTGAATAGCTTCTCCATCAGACGGTTAAATGTGGCTGGTGCATTGGTCAAGCCAAGAGGCATGACAATGTACTCGTAAAGACCAGACGTAGTGCGGAATGTGGTCTTTACAATGTCTTGATCAACTATCCTTATTTGATGGTAGCCACTTTTTAGGTCAATCCTACTGAAGTAGATCACTCCTGTAGCTTATCAAATAGGTCTTCTACCCGTGGAACAGGAAACCTATTCTTGCACTAATAATACTGATGAACAAAATGGAGATGAGCTAGGCCTAACCATGCCTTTCTCAACCAACTCATGCACTTGCCGCATAATCTCCTCTTGTTGAGCTTGAGAAACTTGATAAGGAGGTTTATTAGGCGGTGAGATTCCTAGAAGAAGTTCAATTGTATGGTCTTCATCCCCTCGTTTGGGAGGTAGCTCACACAGGATTTCATCAATGAAAACATCTTGGAATCCCTTGAGGAAATCGGATAACTCTAATTCCTTTTGATTGCTTATATCTTCTTTTGCTAAAACATAAGGTTCATTTTGAGAATCTTTAAACAAAAATCATGTACACGGAAATAGAGCTCTTTATTCACTTATTGAAAGCTTTCTTATGTGCAATGGGTATGGTGCTACCCAACTCCTTAGCATCTATGTACATAACTTTATCCACGTACCTAAAATTTGTTTTTCAGGGAGTTTAACATTGGCAGCCAAGCGATCAAACCATGGTGCCCCTAGGATTACATCCTCATGTTTGAGAGGAGAGATGAATAAATCCTCCTTGTTCACATAGCTTTGGACATGGAGCCTCAATTTCCCAATTAAGGGAGGGACTGAGGCTTCTTGTCCCTTGAAAGCACCATCGGCAGGTAGGACATCTCCCATCTCATAGGCTTGGATGCCTAGCTTGGTGGCCAACTCTGTGGATCTGAAATTGTGAGTAGATCCAGGGTCAAAGATAATGAAAGCATTATGTTCTCTTACCTTTCCCCAAGCATGACATAGAGGAGATCCTTTGTGATGAGCATCCTCTTTTTGAATTTTTACCAAGGTAGCTCTATGAGGCTCATTACGTGTATTCTTGTGGGGGCAAGCACGATAGGCATGCCCTTGCTCCCCACACTTGAAACAACAGTTATCTTTTTGATAATGCTCTAGCTCTTCAGGAGAGAGTTTATTTTTGCCTTTATAAACTCTGTTCTCCTTAGCTTTGTTGTTGTTAGAGTTGCCTTTGGGAGACTTTTGGACGTTGTCCTTCCCCTTAGGCTCACTACGGTCTTTGTTTTCCATGGGCTCAAGATTTCTCTTAGCCCCTTGTTGAGAGTTGATTCTTGAAACCACCATGGTATGGTGTATGACCGCATATATGGTGTGAGCCCTTTAGGAGTTAATATACTCCGCCATATCCTCATATAAACCCGCACAATTTTTTTGTTTTTGCTCTCCAAAATCCATCTTTTTGCAGACAATGGCTTTGAGATGTAAATCCCAAAACTTGTCTACATCTTTGTGAATAGATTCATAGGGAGAGAGCTTCAAGCTTCACCATTCGGTGAGTACTTCGTCTTTGGCATCGCTTGCCAAAACCTGCTTCATGATGGAAGCTCTTAAAGCTTTCCATGTTATGGAGCTTCACCGTTTGCTTGTAGGCTAGACCACCTGCCTGGCGGACTTTTGAAAATGCATAGCTACATGACGTAGCTTAGACGACTCCATGAAGCCCTCATCTCCAAACACCGCATCGAATTGTTGGATAAAGGCCAAGACTTTGTCCGTAGCACCAAAGGTGCCATTGTAGGTAAGGAAAGAGATGTTCTTTCCTCCCTCTTTGAACTTTTTGAGCTTAAAGGACCTTTTCTAGGAGGCATAGGATTTCCTATGGCCTCTTCTCTTGGGCGGTTCAAGAGCTGCACCATCACTTTCTTCAAAAGAGGAAGATGATGAGGAGGATGGAGAAGAGCGTGTCCTCTTTCTCGCCTTTTTCTTCCCTTGTTCCTCCTTTTCTGCACCATCACTTTCTTCAGGAGAGAAAGAGGATGAGGAAGCTGGAGAAGAGGGTGACCTCTTTCTTGCCTTTTCCTTCTCTTGTTTCCTCTCTTTTCTCTTTGAATTATGGTGAAGAGAGGTATGTGATGGTCTTCTTCGTTTAGGGGGTGTTGGAGAGCGTTTTTCCCGCCATCTTTGTGGAGCCATCTCCGCCGAGGTGGTAGGAGACTCGCTTCTTTCTGGTTCTTTTGGTGGGGGCTCTATCGTTGAAACTTGGGTTCTCCTTTGGGAGGGACATGCCTCATCGAGTAATAAGTATGGATCCTCCTCTTCTTCCCTTATCAGAGAGAGTCCTCTTTTGAAAGTCTCACTAGGAAATTTTCTAGGTACTCTCTCTCCTTGGTGGGGAGTTTGGCAAATACCATGGGTGTACAATTGTTGTAGTACTTCACCTTGGAGGGATGGATTTCCCAGGACTTGTTGAAGTCTAGAAACAAGATAGTTTACACGCATAGGGGCATCATTAGTTGCTCTTTCATTAGCAAAATCAAAGCTATTAACATCCATTTCAATCTCTTTTCCCTTTTCAGCCATACTAGAAAATTTTGGGTGTAAACTTTTACTTGTACTTTGGCACTTCAAGCCCTAGTTTATACTCCTCTTTACCTTCAAAGATAAGCACTGAAGAATCTATACCTGTGGCTCGAATATTATTAATTGCAAGGAATAGAAGAGAGGGTTTAACAGAGCCAAGACAACACCGGTTCCTGTCAAGCTTCTATTAGCTCAATAATGGTTAAGGCTTAGGCAAGCCCCGTAGAAATCCATTATTAAGACCATAAATCTCAATAGTATCCCCGCCGTTAACTGCATAAAGCAGGCGTGCTTCAAGGATGAAATATCCCTATTCTAATTACTCTTTTGCAATTAATAACACCAACCATTTCTAGCAAGCTTGAGGACCTCTCTTCTTGAGCAAGAAAAGAGAAACCAATAGCTCTAATACCAATGTAACTTTTAATGCACTAGTAGCTTATATATAGTGGAAAATGATAACATAGTGAGCATTCCATTAAGAATAAGTTCCTAATGAGCATAGAAAGAGTACTTCATTGGACAAAGCAACATAGCAATTTACATCTAGCTAGTTCAGCATAGACAATACTTGAAAAGAGAGAGAAATAGAACAATTGACAACAGTTGAGGACCGGATTTACATGGAGCTGTTCCCCCCTCCAAAAAGGCTTTGTATTATAGCTTCTCCCATCAAAGGAGACTTCTGTACAATACAATCTTTGTGTTCCTTGATAAACTCGTTGGTGCAATGAAGATGGAAGCTTCATACACCAAATTATGCTTGAAAAACACACCTAGTGGGCCTAGCCTTAGTCCCAAGACCTCACACACCTTCAAAAATGGTGAGCGCTAGTAGGAAATGAGGAAAGATTGAGAGGAAGAAGATGTATACTACGAGAAAGAATTATTCTCCTCACATAATCACTCTAATAGCATAGTTAAGCTTAGTAATTAGGATGGTAGAGGAGATGAGTATGCCATCGAAGCTTGGCTCTTGGTTGGATTTGCATTCCATTAGCAAAGAGCTGTTGGTGTAGGCCTCTACTTCTCAATGCTTGGAGAAGGAGATGGAGTTCTTGCTCAATACATAAGTTGTGTGTGTGTGTGTGTATAGAAAAGTTGGTTAGAGTAAAAATGCCAACCTCTCTCTCTCTCTCTCTCTCTCTCTCTCTCTCTCTCTCTCTCTCTCTCTCTCTCTCTCTCTCTCTCTCTCTCTCTCTCTCTCTCTCTCGTTCGACCCCTCTTCCAAAAATCTCTTGCTGGCTTCCCATTGGTTCGTGCAAAACTTAGCCAATAGGAATTAAGAAGCATAATTGATAGCCTTGTGACAAGTGTCCTCCTTTCCCCTTTTGTGAGAGCTTTAGGTAATTAAAATAATTTATTTAAACTCTCGTTGGACCTTTTTGTCTTCTGGCCAATAGGAATCAAGCAAGCCATTAGGTTGTTGGATGCTCATTGGACCCCTTGGTAGACTGTCCAATAGTCTTCTAGGGAGCTTAATTTCTATTGATTCTTTTATCAAGCATTTTTAAATTGATTAGACTAATTTTACTCTAGCCTAATTCTCATTGGTCCACCTCTATGGCCATCCAATAGGATTTGAGGGGAGATTGGGGGCAACTGGGCTAGGAGCGTGCCATGTGTCCATTTTCCCTTTGGGGAGAGCTTGGAAGTGTGTGTGTGTGTGTGTGTGTGTGTGTGCGTGTGTGCGTGTTTCTCTCTCTTCCCCTACCATTAGGGCTCGCCCCCTCCTTCCTAGGGATGTGGGAAGACTTTTTAGTCTTCCCATAACCATCTAACTTTCCCCCACTTTGGCCATTGGACAATTGAATTAAATTTAGGAACTTTAGCCTGTGGAAGTCTTAATGGAGGTGAACCTTAGGTCTTTTAAGCTCCATTGATGCACATTTCTCTTTTGCAGATTGTCCCCCCTTTGGATCCCTATTTTCCCTCCTTTGGATCCTTGTTGAGACCGGTCTTGCAGCCTTACCAATATTCTGGCTTTTACTCCCCTGGTACCTCCCCATATTAAATGATCAGTGTAACATCATTTGGAAGAATTGGATATAAGTTTTTATGACATTCTTTATTTTTTCCAAGAAATTAGCAAAAATAGAAGAAAAATAAGTAAAGTAACTCAAAAAATACCAATTAATCAAAACAAATAAAACACAACACAATGAACTGTTATGTACAGCTATCCATACAATTTTTGGCTGGATTGCTCCATTTTTCTTACTTTTATGCATGAAAATTGATATTTTTACATATATACACACACCAAGAGGCTCATTACTGATG
This sequence comes from Adiantum capillus-veneris, assembly GCF_014529385.1. Taxonomy (NCBI): domain Eukaryota; kingdom Viridiplantae; phylum Streptophyta; class Polypodiopsida; order Polypodiales; family Pteridaceae; genus Adiantum; species Adiantum capillus-veneris. Next base: position 82,541,815 of record NC_140932.1, on the reverse strand, counting down.
TTTGTCCTCATGTCTCTGTTGGATCACATTAGATAAGGGCACATATACTTGGATTTGCCAAATTTTTAAATCAAATGCAATCAAAACCCAAAATCATAGAAAGCAGTTTTCTTTTAGTACTCTTCTTGGTTTCCCATTGAGAATGCCTCCCACCCTTCCAGTAAGAGTCCTCTCGAACAACAGTGTATTGCCCTAGGGTATGTGTTGTGCATAGGTTAACAACTGGTGCTAATGTTGGCTATGTAGTAGGTCCATATATGCATACTCGGTCAATGCACAAGAAAAGTTAATGCTATGCAAGAGGAGGGTATAAGCGATGTACTTATTGGCATTTGATGTGGAGGTTTCTTGTTAAGTCAGTACCAAGAAGATAGCAGTGAAATAACAATAGCTCTAAGTGTGCCGCTCGTTGTTTGATTGACATCAGTTGCTTTGGTACTTCTGTTATGTGTTTTTGGTGTTGTTGATAGTCCTGTTTGAACCCGTAATCCGCATGTGGCTTTTGTGTTGGTCTTTCTTTAAGCACCAAAATTATCGTTTGGGTCTTTGGAGCTTCCTGTAGTTGCTGGGGTACCCAAATTTGTTGCACCATTGATTGTGGATCATATGAATTTGGTTTTGGTGTGTTCTTGATGGTTGATCTCGTAGGGAGTTTCATGTTGTGCCTCTTTGGAATTCAGATTTGCTCTTGATTACCTTGTGCAGCAAGCAATTTCTTTGGCACCCATACATGATTATACCTTTGGTTTAGTTGTCGTAGTTTGTCATTTGACTTTGTTGAGGTAGCTTGACACTGGGTCGGCTGCTTAACTTGTGCAACCGCTTTCTTTTTTACCCAAACTTGCTTCGGTACTCTTAGTGACTGCCGTGGTGGTTGCTGTTTGGTGGTTTTGTTGAATAAATTCTTTGGAAAATTCTCTTTTCTTAGCTTTGCAATAGTAATTTCCTTTGCGCTGCTCTTTGGAATCCATTTCTTATCTGTTGTACGTAAGGGTTGCTTGCCCTTAGTTTGTCGGTTCGTCACCAACGATTGTCGTTTTTTTTTTTTTTTTTTGCAAAGGGAACTACTTGTTTTTTGGTTGCGTATTGAATATTGACTATATTAGAGCTTCAATCAGTTTGTACATTCTACTTTCATTGCCATGGCTGGCCCAGTAACAATGGATGTTGTGCTGGCTTATCTTCTACCACATAAAACTTATATGGGTAGATATATTGATTAACTTGTACACTTATCATCACCCATCCAATTTCTTTGATTGAGTGCTCCGAATAACTTTGAATGCCATGATTTGTCGGTTTAAGCTTCCCCTCAAGTGTCAGCTACTTGTAGAGGCTGTAGGAAATGAGGTTTCCTTGAGATCCGGAATCTAGGCTTGCCTTGGCCTCCACTTGATTATGTCCAAGTTGGACTTTTATTGTTGGGTCCACTATATGGTTTTCTTTGAAGTCGATCACTTTGATCACATTGATTCGTATTGGTGGTCCATGCTGTTGTTGTTGTCGAAGATGCTTCCATTTTTCCATTCGTGCACTGGCTTCTTCTTGAACTTCTTTTACAACCCGTTGCTTTTCTTGAGAGCGTTTCCTTTCCACATGGATTTGTTGAAGCATGTTCTGGGTTAGTGGGAGATGGTATTTTTTAAGTTAGCACCCACTAATCCAATTCGGCATTTCCTCACCCTCCAATGTAGCAAGCTTGACGACTCCACTTGGTGATATATTGGTGATCACCAAGGGTCCCATCCCTCGCTTTTTGAAGTTTTATTGCATGTTGTTCCAATGTGTAAATCAGGACATAGTCTCCTATTTTAAACTCTTTCAAGCCTACATGCTTATCAAAAAACTCCTTTTGTCGCCTTTTTTGAGTGTAGATATAGGCTATGACCTTCAGACGAAGCTCATCTAGTTTTTCAAGGTCATCAACTCTGCCAGACAATTCATGGCATGTCCATCCAAGTTGTTTAGCTACTTGTAAAGTGGGGATCAGGAACTCCAGTGGCAAGATTGCATTAAGGCCAAACACCATGTTGTACGGTGTTGGTCCAATCGAGGTTTTGTATGCTACTCGATAGGATCACAGTGTGGCATGTAACTATTCGTCCCAATCTGCTCTTGAATTAGAGACTATTTTGGTCAAAACCATGCATAGAATCTTATTGGTAGCTTCAACGTATCCATTAGCCTATGGGTGGTATGGAGTAGAATTTTAGTGAACTACCATGAATTCATTCAGAAGATTTTTTATAACTTCATTAAGAAAATGTGTGCCACGATCACTGACAATTTCTATGGGTAAGCCATATTTAACAAAGATATTTTTCGTATAGAAATTATGCAGTGGTCCTTGCATCAACTTTCTATGTGGCCTTAGCTTTAGCCCACTTTGTGAGATAGTCTATAGCTACAATGATATATTGGGCATGAGTTCTGTAAGTTGGGGTGAAATTGGTCTCACCAAATCTATACCCCACTTAGCAAAAGCACTGGCTCCCATCATTGGCCTTAGAGGCATCTCGTCTCTCTTGATCGGTCCTTTGGTACACTGACATGCATTGCATCACATAACATATTTGTCAGTGTCCACGTGTAATGTAGGTCACCATATTCCAGCAGTTAAGACATTTTTTCCATCTTATCCCCTGAGAAATGGCCTCCACTGAGTCCTTCAGTGTTAGAATTAGGGTTGCAGAGAAACGCACACAGCTTGGAGAAGATGAAGAAAGCTTAAGGCACACAATAGAGAGTGTGTTACTTAGTGTGCAATGGAAAGATAGATAGCCCTAGAGTGATGGGCGTATATACAATGCTCGGGGGAAAAAACGTCCTAAAGAAGGAAAAAATGCCCTGGCGGTCCTAGTGTGTTCACACACATCACTACCACATGTACATGGTAACAAATCCCCCCTGGAGTGATGCGGTGAACGAGAGCTGGCACATGAGTAAATGGAAGTGCCATGCTCTGAGGACATGATTAGTCCACAAAGAGGAGTAAGCCCAAAGCTTTAGTCCACAAAGAGGAGTAAGCCCAAAGCTTTGTGGAAAGCTTCAAGCTTCTCACGAGACAATGCCTTTGTGAAAAGATCTGCAAGGTTGTCCTGTGTTGGCACATAAGCCAAACTGATCTCTCCTGCTGAGAGCCTCTCCCTGACGTAGTGGTAATGCACCTCAATGTGCTTTGTGCGAGCATGAAAAAATGGGTTGCTCGCAACTGCCAATGCGCTCTGACTGTCTGTTAGATAGTGTTGGCAGTGTCCTGTCCAATACCCAAATCAGACATAAGGCGTCTTAGCCATACACACTCAACCGTAGCTGTGAAGAATGCCCTGTACTGAGCTTCAAAACTCAAAGTGGCCATAGTAGGTTGCTTCTTGCTCAACCATGACATACATGAACTGCCAAGCATGAAACAAAAACCACTTGTGGACACTCGCGTGTCAAAACAACCAGCCCATTTTGAGTCCGAAAAAGCATGTAAGTCTAGCGGCAATGATCCCCCTTGGGATAAAACAATCCAAGATGTAAAGTGCCACTAAGGTAGCAAAAAATCCTCTTGACAGCCTGCCAAGGCTTAGACCCTGGGCTATGCATAAATCTGCTGACCTGTGAGACTGCAAACTGAATATCCGGCCTCCTGTTCCATACATAAATGAGGCAACCAACAAAAGTTTGATAAAGAGTGACATCAGGAGGATCGCCAGCATCATGTTGACTCCACTTCAAACCTGTTTCCATGGGAGTGGCAATAGGTTTGCAATACTCAAGTCCAAACTTACATAGCAATGTGTCTATGTAGCTTTTTTGACACAAGGCAATACCACTGTCACACTGCTTAAATTGTATGCCCAAGTAATGATGCAATAGCCCCAAATCTGTCATCTTGAAACTAGCATTCAAATCAGCCTTAAATTCAGCAATATGTCTTTCATTTGGTCCAGTGATCAACAAATTACTGACATAAAGAACCACAATGAGAAGTACATCACCCTCACGCTTTACATACTATGTGCTTTCTGTTGGACTGTTTTGAAAGCCTTGTTTGAACAAATGAGTGTCAGCTTTCTCATACCAAGCACAAGGAGATTGCTTCAACCCATACAAAGCCTTCTTACATCTGCACACTTTGTCCTCTTGTCCTTTTATGACGAAACCGCGAGGCTGCGTTACATAAACTTTCTCAAATATGTCACCATTCAAGAAAGAAGTAACAATGTCTGCTTGATGTACATCCCAACCAAAATGAGCTGCCAATGCACATAGAAAACGCACAGTAGTCATACGACAAGTGGGAGAAAAAGTCTCTTCATAATCTATGCCTTTTTGCTATGCATAACCCTTTGCAACAAGTCGAGCCTTATGGCGATCGATCTCACCATCCGACATGCGTTTCAACTTGTAAACCCACTTCGTACCAATGGCCTTTTTGCCAGGAGGTAAATCACATAAAGTCATGTGTCATTTTCTATAGTGCATCATATTCTGATTGCATGGTAGCCATCCAATTTTCTAAATTCTGTGCTTCATCAAAAGCCGGAGGCTCCTCAACATCATGTAAGCTAGACACGGCCAAAGCATAACAATCTGATGCATTAGATGCATGGCGAGAGCCTGAATGAGTACGACTAGACAAAGGTGCATCCAATTTGCTGTCACGCAAACTGTGCACCAGCCATTTTGGCATACCTCTAGCTTGCTCATTTTCAGCCCTTTCCTCATCAAGTACATTATGTACATCTGCATCAGTAATAGGCTGATCTGAACATTTTTTAAAACCGCCATAGGCTGTATATTTGCCTCATTGGAAATTACATTCGTATTTCCACCACTGAAAAGAAACAACAAAGTGTCATAAATGTCTTGTGAGCTTACATTACTGTCTCTAGTGCATGACAGCAAGGGTTGAACAGAATCTTCCACAAACACTACATCCCGTGAAACCAGAATACGCTTTGTTTGCGTATGATATAAACTGTAACCTTTGCTTTCAGCACTATAACCAACAAAAATACATTTGACAGCCTGATCATCCAATTTTTTGCACTGTGTTTGTGGCACCAAAGCATATGCCAAACAACCAAAAACATGCATGTGCTCAATAGAAGGCTTTCTATCATGCCATGCCGTATATGGAGTAATAGACTGCAAAGCTTTCGTAGGACACCTGTTTAGTACATAAGTGGTACACATGATGGCCTCAAGCCAAAAAGAATGCGACAAAGCTTGACTTTTGACCATACATCGTGCCATTTTCGTAAGTGACCTGTTTTTCCTCTCAGCAACACCATTTTGCTGAGGTGTATAAGGCACTGTAAATTGGTGTTTTATCCCACGACTAGCCAGAAATGCATTGAATTCATGGACATATACTCCCCCCCTCGATCGGAACGGAGGGTGCCCACAGTACATTTTGAGACATTTTCAGCCATAGCTAGAAATTGTTTGAAGCACAGCAAAACTTCGGACTTCGCTTTAAGCGGAAATACCCATGCATGCCTGGAGTAATCATCAATGGAAGTCACGAAGTAAAGGTAATTGCCCAAAGACAGAGTTTGCATGGGCCCACAAACAGCACTATGCACAAGATGCAACCTGCATGTGGCCCAAACTGAACGATCCTTTGGAAACTTAGAACGCTGCATCTTACCCAAAATACAACCTTCACAAAAATGTTTTACAGGTGCTTCAAGAGGCGGCAAAGAAGCAACCATATTAGATTTCTGCAAACGCAGCAAACTGGCAAAATTCAGATGACCAAAACGTGCATGCCAAAGTTTTGCATTTGAAATAGCCCTTGAATCTGCAACTGCATTTGCAAAATTTTGTCCACACTTGTCATACAAAGTGAGCTTATACTTGCCCAAATGCAACGATTTCATCTGCAAAACTGAGATCATGATCTGTACATCTGTCATCCATAAATTTGACTACAAGTCCAAGTCTAGCAAGTGCAGATACAGACGAAAGATTCTTCTTGATCCCAGGTACATAAAGTGCATCAACAACTGTGAAAGAACTACCGTTAGCAACAGTAAGCACAATCTTTCCAACTCCCTGAACTGGATAAGAGGCATTGTTGGCACAAGTGACTGAATTCCCATGAGGGACAGACTCGAGAGAGGTGAACAATTCACGATGTGAGGTAATGTGCTTTGTAGCACCACTGTCAAAATACGACACATGTTAATCTGCGGAAACTGACAAGCATGCATCATGGACAGCAGGATTGTAAGTGCACTCTACGCTAAAAGCCCATTCTACATCGACATCAGCATTACAGTCTCCTTTTACAGAAGACTCAACAATGGCTGCATTTTTAGTGGAACCAACATTAGCAGTGGAACCACCCTCTTTCTTCTTAGCCTCTTTGGCCTTCAACTTAGGGCACTGCTTGGTCAAGTGATCATTAGCTTTACAATAATGGCAACACATATTCTTTTTGCCCTTATCACCAGAATTGCCAGAAGAAGTGCTGCCAGTAGAAGCATTGGGAACAGAAGTTTTGCCACTCGCAGCAGAACCATAAGAAGTGGCTGCATTGCTGTTACCACCCTTTCTTTGAGAAGCAATAAAAGCCTGTTCAACATCTAGTCCTGTTTTTTCTGGAAAGTGACTCTTGCAGCAACAATGTGCATAATGCATCAATCTTGACAACTTATAAATTTCCTTGGGTCATAAGTCTCCAATTACTAGCAAAAGTTTGGTAACATCATCAAGAACAGTCTTCACAAGGGAACTGTCTGAAATGACTTCACCTGCAGAAATAAGTTACTCATTGATATCCTTGACACCAACAAGAAAGTGTCCATATTATCTTCCTCATGCATAATCTTCGACTCCAGCTCTTTACACAGCAAGCAATTTTAGCCTCATTGCGGCTTGCATAAAGACCTGCTAGAATATCCCAAGCCTGTTTTGTAGATTTTGCTGAACGGATGTGAGGAACAATGGTGCGCTTCACAGACAACGCAATCAATGCATGAGCCTATGCATCCTTTACATCCCAACGAGATTGTTCTACCGTAGGCAAAACAACTCTTATAGCAGCAATCCTTGGAACAAGACCTGTAACATCCTCAACATTGCCTGTATCCTCAGAACCAGGATGTACATCAATGCCCTGCACAATATTCTAGAGGCCCTTTGACACAAGAACATGTTGCATCATGTAAGCCCACATAGGGTAATTGTCCCCATCCATCCTGTCCTCAGCAACAAACATCTTGAACACATCTATGTTGTTGTCAACCATGGTAAATGCTGCACCTAATGTGAAAACTGCCCAAAAAGAGGAGAAACGAAGCGAGAAGAACACGTGCTATATAGCACAAACTATAGAAGACTGTAAGGCACCTGTTATGTAAAAAAAAAGGCACTGATAGACATTGTGCACAAAATGACGAAATAGCATGTGCAGTATTGCCTGTAGTGGAAACGGAGGCCGAAATGAGCCCGAATAAAAAATCTGAGCAGACTGCGCTCTAGATCTCCCGAAATATTTGTCGACCTGCGAACGCTCGTTAAACCTCACTATAATCGGAGAAAGTGAGCAGGCGTGTGATGAAGCAGCTAGCGACTAAGCCGGAGAGGACGTAACCTGCTCTGATACCAATTGTTGGAATCAGGGTTGCAGAGAAACACACACAGCTTGGAGAAGATGAAGGAAGCTCAAGGCACGCAATAGAGAGTGTGTTACTTAGTGTGCAATGGAAAGATAGATAGCCCTAGAGTGATGGGCGTGCTACTTAGTGTGCAATGGAAAGATAGATAGCCCCAGAGTGATGGGCGTATATAAAATGCTCGGGGAAAAAAACCTCCTAAAGAGGGAAAAAATGTCCCGGCGGTCCTAGTGTGTTAACACTAGGATGTGTCCCGGCGGTCCTAGTGTGGTAGTGATGTGTTAACACACATCACTACCACATGTATATGATAACATTCATATGCCTGCTCTAGGATGGGTAAATACATGCTTTTGGTTGCACACATCTTGAGCTGATTTTCCTTTTCTCTCTTATACAATTGATATTCAATCAATACAAAATCTCGAACCTCTATTTCTATCGCCTAGAGGTATGTTCCGAATATGTTCTTGTAGTCGGATAGTCAACAATGTACTGGCTCCATTTTGGTGCAACTGTCACGTGAAACAATGTAGCATTTGCTATCGATGGTTTAGACCTACAGGATGCACAATAGTAATGTGCTTATGAACATTAGTGCACATATTCGACCAATAAACTCCTAGCCGTTGCAAGTGTTGGTATGTTTTCTATTGCTAGCAATCAAATGCTAATTCCTGAACATGTGCTTCCAAAAGATAACAATCATATTCCTCTAGATTTATGCATAATCGCGCAAAATGTTGTCTGAGCCCACTGATACAAATGTCCGCCAAGTGATTGGAAATATCGTGATTGTTGTCAAACTATTCCTCTTTTACTTTTCTGTCATGTTCTATCAAACTCTCTGCCATAGGATAGTAAATTGACTATCTCCTGAGACCATTTTGGTATCATTTCAACGTTGAAAAGATACACATCAGGGATGTCATTGTCTACCCCTTCTGGAGCTTCTCCATTTGGTAGTCTGGAAAGATGATATGCTCGTAGACACGTCTTTCCTTTTTTACCACAATGATAAAATCAAACTTTAGCAATATGATAAACCATCGTACAATTATTTTGGTATTACATGGTTTGTTTACGCGATATAAGAGGCCCAACGATCAGTGAAAAATAAGAATTTGTTTGCAAGGAGATAATGTCAAAATTTCTTAATAGCATAATTCATCCCTAGCCCCTCTCTTTCCATGGTTGTGTAGTTCTTTTCACCACTATTAAGCTGCATGTTGGCATAGCAGACTAGGAAATCCATATTTCTTTTTCTTGGTTGAGTCAAGATGTATCCAATAGAAACTGCTAAAGCAATCATATGACTATGAAAGATCTTTTCCCAGTCCGGTGCTTTCAAGACTAGAGCGGATATGAGTGCTTTCTTCAACTTTTCAAAGTTACACGCACACTCTTAGTTTTCCATTCTTCTTAGGCACTATCACTATGGAAGATACCCAATTGGTGTGTTCTATCTTGTAGATAAACTTAGCCTCCTTTAATTTACTGATCTCCTCCTTGATGCACTTTAGCGAATGTACCATTGTACATGTAAGATCTCTACCAAATGACTGGGCTTTGCATTAGGATTTAATGGGATCATGTGCTGACATATTGTAGGATCTACTCCCTTCAAGTCTTTAAAGGACCAAGCGAACACATCCTTGTATTCCTTGAGAAGACGTATAAGCTTCTCTTCCGCTTTCGGAATTTATTTCATTGCTATGTAGGCTGGCCATCACTCTTCTCCGTCGGGTTCTACCAAGTCTATCTTCTCTGCATCCTCAGGCCTGTCGTAGAACGCCTTGTCTTTTTGCTCTCGTAGAGGTTGCATCAACACTACCTTTTGATCTTGGATAGTGAGCTTTCTATATGGGATAGAACACACATTTTATCCTTATTATCATCTTCTCCCTCTTCACTTTCTACTTCCATTGTTCACACCTCCCTAAGAGTCTTCTTAAGCTTGCGGTACTTCTTCGTTCTTTCCACCTTGGTCCATTTAGTTTATCCAAACTTGTTTAATGTTGATTCTTTTGTTTGTTTGGGTTTTATTTCAGATTACAACCTTCTGGTTTGCTTTCGGAAGGCCTTTATAGTCTCTTTTGTTTTGGGATCTTGAGCTTTAGAAAACCTTCTGGATATCTTGTTCTTAACACAATCTTCTCCTTTTACAAGCATTCGAAATTGTGTTTTGCCTCTTAGTCTAAGCATAGGGTTCTCTTTTGGTTTGTTTTTAGCTCTCGTTTTCTTGTAGCATTTTTTACGTCTAGGTTTTTTATTTGGAAAATCATAAACCCTGACATCTATTATCGTTTCTTCTTGCTCACTTGGGTTATCGAAACATTCGTCATCCACGTCCTCCTCTCGTTTAAAATGTTTTTGGAGTTGTGAAACTCTACTCCCTCTCTTTTGGCACTTACCAATAAATCATCCTCATCGAGTCCCTCTAGGGCTAGCATCTCATCACTCACTGTTACTATATTGACCATATAGTATGGAACCACATCGTAACCATCTTTGTCACAAAATTTTGTTATGGGGCCATCTGAAATAGCACACACATCTATGGTTGTTAGGATATGAGTCCATTCTAATGGCTCAAGAGCTTCTTCAGGAAAAGGTTCAAGAACATATTCCTTATCTTCAAGCGACCTTTCCACGATACTCTCTTCTCGTTTAAAACTCCCACATTGTGATGCACCATACATCCATAGCTCTTTGGGTTTGCCTAACTAAGCTGGAAGTTCTAATACTGCTATTGTAGCAGAATCAAACTCCTCCATTGGGGTTTGGTTCATGTCTTTGTAACTATGGTCTTTAAGGTTTATGCGCGTCGTTGTTTCCATGTGTCCGAGGTATATATGATAGTATCCCTAGTTTTGAACCATCTTAAGTCGTCTCATAATGGCCGTCCAAAGTATGATGTCGTAATTGTTCTTTTTGTCAAAGTCAACTATGGCAAAGGTGTGCTTATACTCATGCCGCAAGATGTAATAATCATTTTCTCTAGAAGTCCCAGGGGTTTTTCCATGTACCCATTTGCTAGCTGCAATCTCATTCTCGTAGCCCTCAAGGCAGGTTTTTTTCATTTTTTCAAAATTTCCTTGGTGGCGATAGGAACACCAACTCCACTATTGAGAAGTACAATGGTTGTTAAACCTTGGAATTCTATTGGAAGCGTAGTAACTCCATCTTCACCCTCGCAATACTTGCCAACCTTGTTTAATGGTACAGGTCTTTTGTTCAATTGAGGTTTTCTAGCTCTCAATCCCTTCTTGAATCTGTGACGTTGGATCTTTTATCCCAAATTTCTCCAAGCATTTTCCAATAGCTTCCCATTTTGTCTTATCCAAAGGAGCTTTGCTAGCATAATAGTACAAGTCACAAGCGTAGACAATATATCTATCAGCCCCTTAGAGTCCATAACCTTTTTTGACGAGAGCATTTGTGATGGCACTACCTTCACCTATGATTTCATACTCTCCCATGTATGAGGGTAAGGTTTTCAATGATTGAGGTTGACTCTCTAAAGAGTGTACTGACCCCTTATATCCCCAGTATGAGCGAAGGTCTAGATCGACTTGATCATACCTTGAGCTCACCAATAGGTGGAAGAAAAACATCCCTTCCCTTACTGGGTTGGTTGACTCTCTGACTCAATTGTTTTGGATTGTTTGCTTCTCGTATGTGTCTCCAAAGCTTGTCTAATCCATGATCCTCTCTATCAACTTCTGGTATCATAGGATGAAGATCCACAGATGCCTAATCTTTGGATTTTTTGCTTCTCGTGTGTGTCTCCAAAGCTTGTCTAATCCATCATCCTCTCTGTAAGCTTCTGGTATCATAGGATGGAGATCCACAGATGCCTAATCTGTGGTATTCATCACTACTCTGGGCTTTTCTATTTCAATTGTGGATTTCCCAATGGTCCCTATAGTTTCATGCCTAGACGAGATTATCAGTGTCAGAGATGGAACTTCAATCCAACTCTTTGGCTTACTTGCAGGTGGCTCTAGCAAAGCTTGACCGGTTTGGATCATTTTTTGACACATCTCCAACCTTTTCTGTTCTAAATCAGCATAAAGATATGTCAACCATTTTTGCTCTTGGTTTTGCTTAATCTGAAGTTGCGCTTTGTAGGCTTTCAAAAGTGCATCTACAGGTTCATTCACTTTTTCAACTAGTACTGATCCTCCAAAACTTTCACTTTTTAGTATCTTTGTCTCATTAGGCTCTCTTGTCTCAAGGAGTTCCTACTCAAGCCTAGGTTGACTTTCAAATCTCTCTAATCTATCCCTGGTTTGTTTTATCTCCTCTGCTAGGGCTATTTATTCACGTTCCTTTCTAGCTTTCATACGTGTCTTCCTGGCTTTCCAGGTGTTTCGTTGATTGTTTTGTTCATAACCAGACGCAATGTTTAGATTCCTCAATTATGGGTTCTTCCCTTGCTTTCTAATCTTACGCTCTTGTGACGACCTGTATGGGTGTCACCATTTCATTTTCTGAACTGCTACTTGATGGGATCGCGTCCACTATGTTTAATATAGTTTTCACTGTTTTATTTGGGTTTTTTAGGTAGTCAGTAATCAAATGCGTAATGCCGCAATCTGGACAATACACATTCACTCTCATGATCTCAGTGTGAGGGATAGTCTTTCATAAGTTGGTCACCGCCACATTTGTAACACGGTCCTAGGGGTTGGCAAGGCACTCCTAGGGTCGCTCTCTATTGATAGGCAGGTCTTGATCATGCTAAACTCCCATTGCTATGAACAAACAATGTGCATTCATCCAAACTGTATCTACCTTCTCTTGCAGCATGAGCTGTTGTTGGTGGTCCAACATTCCCAATCATGCTCCAAGGTTCAAGTGCTTCTGGATCTTCGGGTGGACAGTATGTTGAACTAGCCCCATATTCACTTGGCTCTTCATAATACACAGGCACATGCACTAAGTCTTGTTCCTCTGATTCCTCTATAATGGGTGTATATTAGACACCCACTGATCACATTCCTGGAAGAGGTGGTTGTTGCCCTAAAACTGGTTGTGACCGTTCTACCCCTCCTGACCCTGGAAAATTTCCTACCACATACCTAGGCACTGATGGTACATGAGGAGATGCTACTTGGGCTGGTGGGGCATACTATCACTCTCTTACATACCCCTTGTTATAACACTCTTCTGTAGTGTGATTTGTCAATTTTTGCTCAATGGCACACCATTTATGTTGCTTAGCTTGTGGCTTAACAAACGGGCTTATTCGTTTGAGAACTTCCTCAACAAGTTTCTCTTTATTCATCGTTACCTTGCTCTTTTGTGCCGACTTTATAGACTTAGCTCTGCTTTGTTGTGATAATGAGTCATCATCTAAGTCTTTGTAGTTGCCTTTCTTCTAGACAACACAATTGTCTACTAGGTATAGAGCCTCCTTGGTCAACTCATTTAGAGTTTAGCTCTTCTTCATATGAAAATCCTTCTGGAAGTTTGCATTTCTCGGTCCTTGGATAAATGTCAGCATGAGTCGGGACCGAGTTGGTAATTCCTTGACTAGGCAAAATTTTACGTAGTGTTTCATCCTTAAAGCTGCCTTTCTAATGGATACTCTCTCTCTTTCTGCTTGAACTTATGGATTTGTGAGACTGTATTATGAGCTATTCCTCTTTGAGATAACTCTTTGATAAACTCATCAAATACCTCCTCCATTGATTCAAAAGCTCTACGTTCAAAAGAGTCAAACCAAGTTGTGGCATACCTTAGCCTTGATGACACGCACAAAGGCTACCACGTGGTCCCTTGGATCTCTATTTCTCAAATATTTCTTGTTAACCCATTTTTGGACTTGAGAGGGTCTGATCCTTTGGTGATCAACCATCTTAAATATAGGATCCTCTATTCCTCCTCCATAAGCCCTTTCTATCATGGGATATGGTACATGATCCTCCCCTAAGGGTGCTTCTAATCCATAGTTCATAACTAGCCTAGCAAGTATTCAATCTTATACTTGACTTATTTCTTCTCGTTTTTGTTGTGGTGTTTCCGTCCTAATTGGATTTAGTGTTCTTGTCCTACTCTCATCTTGATATTGCCGATGGAGTGGTGGTTTTGGTGGTGCTTCTAGCCCTGACACGGCCTGATATCCACCCCCTTTCGTGTTCATGTTTGGTGTAGCAAACTGCTCGAGCCATGCTTGAAATGATAGTGGCGATGCTTGTGAGTTCTGAGGGTTAGGCAGTGGTTGTTTATTTGACTGTGCTGTGGTGTTGTAATCATTTAAAAGGGATTTGTAGGTTTGCTTTTCTATGGGCTTTTGCTTCCCTACCAAAGCTTGTGCCATCAGTTCTAGTGTTATCACTCTCCCTACATTGTCTGGGTGAATTGGCTCGTATTTTCGTCCGTACTTATTGATAAAAATAATATGGTTTATAGTTATCAATTCTTATGAAAAAAACTACAGGACTTTGTCCATGCTTAACTCGTTCACATGGGGCTCCATGCACCGGTAGTAAGAGGTGGCTCTTCCTACCTCTTGTGCGTGCAAATCTTGATGTTTTCATGGATCATCGCCATTCTTTCCACTCTCTTGTCATGAATGTAGCAGGCTCCGAAAAGAGTGAGTTTAGGAAGTATCTTTCGAGTCTCCAAAATCATCTTCCCTTTTGCTACATTGTCTACATATCAATTGTAATTTTCAGGGTCTTTGACAGTGAGATAGTGGTTTCCCTCCTCATCGCGAAGCCTATCACCATCATCAATTACCATGATTATTGTTAATGCTCTCACTGGCCGTTCTTCAATACATATGCATTGAGATCCTCGAACATCAACATACATCAGGGCTCCATGGTCATTGGTTCCCTTAAAAAAGTTTGCAGTGTATTTTGGCATGTTTTAAGGGTTTTTGAGAGGTACTACATCAGGGCTCCATGGTCATTGGTTCCCTTAAAAAAAATTGCAGTGTATTTTGGCATGTTTTAAGGGTTTTTGAGAGGTACTATTCCCAATGGTCCCATGCTATAGGAAACCTCCAAGTGGTCAGTTAGCCATCCAATGATATAGTCCTTCAAAAGGGGTGTCTGTATCACTACCCTTTCTATGATAGGTGCTAAGGGATCTATCCTTGCTTGGTTTACACTCTCTTCAATTGACACTAAGCTAACCTGATCTCCTGCCACTCCCTGTTCTCTTTGAATACACCTTTCGGACCTCAAATTCATTAAATTATTTATACAAACAATATCAACCCAACCTCTTCCCTTAGAAGTTTGCTTGTGGTTTCTCCTTTGTCCTTGTTTGCTTCCAAGTAGCTTTTCAAACTGGTAGAGTGCTTTGCAATTTCAACTGATTACCAATTTGCAAGTTCCTTGTTTCTGGCTATTTGTACAAAACTTTGACTCTACAATTCTTTGTCAAATAAGTCTTTCTCACTTATTACTGTATGTAAAGACAAGATCCTTATATGAGGTCCATATCTTGATCTAATAAGACAAATGGAATGCTACGATATCAGCAAAGGCTTGTGGAGCAGCAGATTCTCAGTTTGAGCTCTAAAATTGGTATGTAAACATCATACAGTATGATGTCTATTCTCTCATAATTGGCTCAAACTTGAACCATGCACTCTCCTTGATGTTTTTACTCCAAACCTAGGCTTACTTTCAAGTTCTAACCCTTGTAGGTAAGTTAATCTCTCCTATGTAGGCCTTGGTCGATCTCGGCTTATCCAAGAGGTTAACTAGGTCAAAACTGATCCAAATTGGGTGAAACTTGGTCCTTAGGCTTGCCTTGAGATGTTTCACACTCTAGTATTCTCTATTGGTAGTTCTCGTCACAAAATATGTCCCTGAGACATCATACGCGTATGATGTCTATCTGGTCAAAATGGAGTGAGCCAAAATGTGATTTCAATACGTATTGTGCTAGAAATGGTGAAATCAAGCATTCACTTTGTTTAACTCCGTCTCTTGGTCTTTATCAGCCTTATATTGCTTCAAGTTCAATGGAACTTGGCCTATTTACTCCCTAGATACTCTTAAACACAATGGCTCACACAAAGCTGCCTTCTAGCCCAAAATGTGGCCTCCCAAACATCATACGCGAATGATGTCTAAGCTATTAGAATGCATTTTTGTTTCTTTCCTAGGTGCCCCTTGATGTGTACATCATGCACAAGTTCTCACAACAAACTTTGGATATTAAAATTGTACCTTATCACCCCTTTTCCCAAAAAGCTTCACGAAAAGAGTAAAACTTTCTCAATATTCAGTTCATATGCCCAAATGAGATGAAACTTGGTGTATATGCTCTATATAATATGCAGACTATGGGTGTCAAGTCAAATGCCCTTTTTTGCTGCTAGAGCTATTATTGAGACATCATACACGTATGATGTCTGCTAGGGGAGATTTGGTACAGAACTCAAGCACAAGATTCCCAAAGTCCCCAATACTGCTTCCAAAACACTCTCACAAATTTTCAATGAAAAAATATGCGCTGAATCACAAGATTCCTATTTTTTCCATTTTCACACTTGACTTTTGTCTTTTTGGGACCAAATGTTGGTCAAAACCTCAGTCCCAAGGTGTACTAGGGGTAAAACACCCCTTTAGAACACTCTGGTGCAGTCTGTTTTGTCAAATCTATTCTCGTGCTAGGCCCTAAGGCATCATATGCGTATGATGTTTGCATATGAAAAATTGTAGATCTCTTGCATATGTATTCTTTTGTGCTCAGCCTCACTCAACCATGCATAAATGTCTATTGAAGCTTGTTTATTGCAAGTTATCTCTAAAAATTGACTTTTCATAGAGTACTTACGCAAGCAAGCATACAAAAAAATCATGTCGATGATGGATAGCTCTAGATCACAATCACATGTCCTATCTACTCATCATGTGGGGTTTTGCAATCGTGGGTAGAAACACACTTTACTGCCACACATGGACTAGTAAGGACTTTCACACCACCATAACCATTCAAACACCAACAATCACAACTATATCAAACTAATTAAACTGTCTACCACGAAAGACCCAGGCGAGATACACAATCCCTAGAACCTCTCTAAAACCTTGAGTCCTACCTAGAGTAATATAACAAGGCTCCGGCGACCAGAGGAACTTTCACCTCGTAGGACTAGTTCAAGGTCACCTACTTAGGGCTCTCATCCCCAATAGCGGTGCCAATGTTTTTGGGACGATTCTTTGCTCACAGTTGCTAGCAAAGTGAGAACTAGGCCAACAAACAAGATGTCAATCAAGGATAGAGCTTGACCTATAGGTGCATGGAAACAAATAGATGGGTGTCAATCATCTACTCGACCTTCTATGGACAATCACTAACAAGGAAAACCAACTCAAAGCACACTATGTATGCATAAAAGTTATCTTAGCTACGACGGCTACACTCTCCAAAATAAAGACCTAACGTTGTTGAATCGTCACGAAACTCAAGGGGTGACCTCTACACACCTAAAGGACACTACCCTAAAGTCTCTAAACCAGCTCACTATGTGCAAACACTTCATGCAAAGATCGTGTATAAAGACATGCCAAAAATTACAGGTCACCGATTCTAAACTGTTGGAATTAGGGTTGCAGAGAAACACACACAACTTGGAGAAGACGAAGGAAGCTCAAGGCACACAATAGAGAGTGTATTACTTAGTGTGCAATGGAAAAGATAGATAGCCCTAGAGTGATAGGCGTATATACAATGCACCGGGGAAAAAACCTCCTAAAGAGGAAAAAAATACCCCGACGGTCCTAGTGTGTTCACACACATCACTACCACATGTATATGGTAGCAAATCCCCCCTGGAGTGATGCGGTGAATGAGAGCTGGCACATGAATAAAGGGAAGTGCCATGCCCTAAGGACATGATCATTCCACAAAGGGGAGTAAGCCCAAAGCTTTGCCGAAAGCTTCAAGCTTCTCACGAGACACTGTGTTTCTGAAAAGATCTGCAAGGTTGTCCTCACATACATGAACTGCAAAGCATGAAACAAAAACCACTTGTGGACACTCGCGTGTCAAAACAACGAGCCCAATCTGAGTCCGAAAAAGCATGTAAGTCTGGAGGCAATGATCCCCCCTTGGGATAAAACAAGCCAAGATGTAAAGTGCCACTAAGGTAGCAAAAAATCCTCTTGACATACTGCCAATGCTTAGACCCTAGGCTATGCATAAATCTGCTGACCTGTGAGACTGCAAACTGAATATCCGGCCTCGTGTTGCATACATAAATGAGGCAGCCAATAGCAGTTTGATAAAGACTAACATTAGCAAGATTGCCAGCATCATGTAGAATCAACTTCAAACCTGTTTCCATGGGAGTGGCAATAGGTTTACAATCCTCAAGTCCAAATTTACATAGCAATGTCTCTATGTAACTTTTCTGACACAAGGCAATACCACCATCACACTGCTTAAATTGTATACCCAAGTAATGATGCAACAGCCCCAAATCTTTCATCTTGAAAGTAGCATTCAAATCAGCCTTAAATTCAGCAATATGTCTCTCATTTGGTCCAGTGATCAGCAAATCATCGACATAAAGAACCACAATGAGGAGTACATCACCCTCACGCTTTACATACAATGTGCTTTCTGTTGGACTAATACAAAAGCCTCGTTTAACCAAATGAGTGTCAGCTTTCTCATACCAAGCACGAGGAGATTGCTTCAACCCATACAAAGCCTTCTTACATCTGCACACTTTGTCCTCTTGTCCTTTTATGACAAAACCGCGAGGCTGTGTTACATAAACTTCCTCAAATATGTCACCATTCAAGAAAGCAATAACAATGTCTGATTGATGTACATCCCAACCAAAATGAGATGCCAATGCACATAGAAAACGCACAGTAGTCATACGACAAGTGGGGGCAAAAGTCTCTTCATAATCTATGCCTTTTTGCTATGCATAACCCTTTGCAACAAGTCGAGCCTTATAGCGATCGATCTCACCATCCGGCTTGCGTTTCAACTTGTAAACTCCCTTCGTACCAATGGCCTTTTTGCCAGGAGGCAAATCACATAAAGTCCATGTGTCATTTATATAAGTGCATCATATTCTGATTGCATGGCAGCCATTCAATTTTCTGAATTCTGTGCTTCATCAAAAGACAGAGGCTCCTCAACATCATGTAAGCTAGACACAGCCAAAGCATAACAATCTGATGCATTAGATGCATGGCGAGAGCATGAACAAGTACGACTAGACAAAGGTGCATCCAATTTACTGTCACGTAAAGTGTGCACCATCCATTTTTGCATACCTCTAGCCTGCTCATTTTCAGCCCTTTCCTCATCAAGTACATCATGTACATCTGCATCAGTAATAGGCTGACCTATAACATTCTCAGAAACCCCCATAGGTTGTACATTTGCCTCATTGGAACTAACATTCGTATTTCCACCACTGCAAAGAGGCAACAAAGTGTCATAAATGTCCTGTGAGCTTACATTATTGTCTCTAGTACATGGCAGCAAGGGTTGAACAGAATCTTCCACAAACACTACATCCCTTGAAACCAGAATAGGCTTTGTTTGCGGATGATATAACCTGTAACCTTTGCTTTCACCACTATAACCAACAAAAATACATTTGACAGCCTTATCATCCAATTTTCTGCGCTGTGTTTTTGGCACCAAAGCATATGCCAAACATCCAAAAACACGCATGTGCGCAATAGAAGGCTTTCTATAATGCCATGCTTCATATGGAGTAATAGACTACAAAGCTTTCGTAGGACACCTGTTAAGTACATAAGTGGCACACATAATGGCCTCAAGCAAAAAAGAATGCGGCAAAGCTTGACTTTTGACCATACATCGTGCCATTTCCATCAGTGACTTGTTTTTCCTCTCAGCAACACCATTTTGCTGAGGTGTATAAGGCATTGTACATTGGTGTTTTATCCCACGACTAGCCAGAAATGCATTAAATTCATGAGACATATACTTCCCCCCTCGATCGAAACGTAGGGTGCCCATAGTACATTTCAAAACATTTTCAGCCATAGCCAGAAATTGTTTGAAGCACATAAAAGCTTCGGACTTTGCTTTAAGCGGAAATACCCATGCATGCGTGGAGTAATCATCAATGAAAGTCACGAAGTAAAGGTAATTGCCCAAGGACGGAGTTTGCATTAACCCACAAACATCACTATGCACAAGATGCAACCTGCATGTGGCCCGAATTGAACCATCCTTTGGAAACTTAGAACGCTGCATCTTACCCAAAATACAGCCTTCACAAACATGTTTGACAGGTGCTTCAAGATGCGGCAAAGAAGCAACCATATCAGATTTTTGCAAACGCAGCAAACTGGCAAAATTCAGATGACGAAAACGTGCATGCCAAAGTTTTGCATCTGAAATAGCCCTTGAATCTCCAACAGCATTTGCAAAATTTTGTCCACACTTGTCTTACAAAGTGAGCTTATACAGTTCACGCCACAAACGGCTAGATGCAACAATTTCATCACCAAAACTGAGATCATGAACTATATATCTGTCATCCACAAGTTTGACTACAAGTCCAAGTCTAGCAAGTGCGGATATAGAAAAGGGATTCTTCTTGATCCCAGGTACATAAAGTGCATCAACAAGTGTGAAGGAATTGCCATTTGCAGCAGTAAGCACAATCTTTCCAACTCCCCGAACTCGATAAGAGGCATTGTTGGCACAAGTAACAGAATTCCCATGAGGGACAGACTCAAGAGAGGTGAAAAATTCACGATGTGAGGTAATGTGCTTTGTAGCACCACTGTCGAAATACCACACATGTGAATGTGCAGCAACTGACAAGCATGCATCATGGACATTAGGATTGTAAGTGCACTCTGCGCTAAAAGCCCATTCTGCATCAACATCAGCAACACAGTCTCCTTTCACAGAAGACTCAACAATGGCTGCATTTGCAGTGGAACCACCCTCTTTCTTCTTAGCCTCTTTGGCCTTCAACTTAGGACACATGATCATTAGCTTTACAATAATGGCAACGCATCTTCTTTTTGTCCTTATCACCAGAATTGCGAGACGAAGTGCTGCCAGCAGAAGCATTAGGAACATAAGTTTTGCCACTCGCAGCGGAACCATAAGAAGTGGCTGCATTGCTGTTACCACCCTTTCTTTGAGAAGCAATAAAAGACTGTTCAACTGCACGCTGTTTAGTCCTGTTTTTTCTGGAAAGTGACTCTTGCAACAGCAATGTGCATAATGCATCAAACTTGACAACTTCTGGATTTCCTTGGTTCATAAGTCTCCAAGTAGTAGCAAAAGTCTAGTAAGAATATGGTAAGGCATCAAGAACAGTCTACACAAGGGAACTGTCTGAAATGACTTCACCTACAGAAATAAGCTGCTCATTGATATTCTTGACACTAGCAAGGAAAGTTTCCATATCATCTTCCTCATGCATAATCTTCGACTCCAGCTCTTTACGCAGCAAAGCAATTTTAGCCTCATTGCAACTTGCATAAAGATCAACCAATATATCCCAAGCCTGTTTTGCAGATTTTGCTGAACGGATGTGAGTAACAATGGTGCGCTTCACAGACAATGCAATCAATGCATGAGCCTGCGCATCCTTAACATCCCAACAAGCTTGTTCCGTCGTAGGCAAAACAACTCTAACAACAGCAATCCTTGCAGCAAGACCTGCAACATCGCCTACCTCCTCAGAACCAGGACGTACATCAATGCCCTGCACAATATTCTAGACGCCCTTTGACACAAGAACATGTTGCATCATATAAACCCACATAGGGTAATTGTACCCATCCAACCTGTCCTCAACAACAAACATCTTGAACACATCTTTGTTGTTGTTGTCAACCATGGTAAATGCTGCACCTGATGTGAAAACTGCCCGAAAATAAGAGAAACGGAGTGGGAACAACACGTGCTATATAGCACAAACCGTAGTAGACTATAAGGCACCTGTTATGCAAAAAACGGCACTGACATAAATTTTGCACAAAATGACGAAATAGCCTGTGCAGTACTGCCTATAGTGGAAACGGAGGTCGAAATGAGCCCGAATCAAAAATCTGCACCAAAGCTCACTGAAATCGGAGAAAGTGAGCAGGCGTGTGCTCGAGCAGCTGGCGACTAAGCCCGGGAGGACGCAACCTGCTCTGATACCAATTGTTGGAATTAGGGTTGCAGAGAAACACACACAGCTTGGAGAAGACGAAGGAAGCTCAAGGCACACAATAGAGAGTGTATTACTTAGTGTGCAATGGAAAAGATAGATAGCCCGAGAGTGATGGGCATATATACAATGCACGAGGGAAAAAACCTCCTAAAGAGGGAAAAAATGCCCCAACGGTCCTAGTTCACACACATCACTACCACATGTATATGGTAACATAAACGTGTTTAGGCCTAATGTGTAGTTCTACTCACTGTGAATGCAATGACAGATAGTAGTCTCTAATCGGATGCACAGTTAGAGAGAAAACTCACCTCAAAGCTCATTGGAGAGCTCTTTGCGAAGAGACCAAAACCATGCAAGCTTGGCATCAACGCGTAGCTCTTGCCATTGCTAACACAATGGTAAAGATTCCTTTGCAATGTAGCATTTGTATCCCACGTAGAGAGTGGAAGAAGATCAATCACTCTCTCACACAAAACTCATGAAGATCATATTCGGTATTTTGGTAAAAATCTCACATTATGGGAATCTCCAAATCGACCGAATTCATGTAATTTGGGAATTTTCCACTTAAAGTGGGAAAAATTGAGGTGTGTGGCTAGTAAATAAAGTGAAAATCTCATAGGATTGTGGTGTTGATAAACACCAAAAGTCAAGAGGATGTACAACACATGGATTTGAATAATAACTATAAATTACATAAAACAAAGGAAGATACAAAAAAGATTTTGTTTACAAATTGACTAGTATAGTCACAATAGAAGCTCCACATAATTCTACTCCACATTTGATACCATATCTGAACTTTGATCCAAGTGTGGCTGATGTGCACGAGTGAGGCCTTCTTTGGCTTTTAGAGCATGTCTTTCTGGAATCTTTATTCTAGAAAATGGTCCTTCTTTGTTGGGTCTCCAGGACCAAACAATTGCATCTATAGTTTCCCACACTTGTGGGTCCTTATAGTTGACAGCCCAATAACCCTTCCAACAATTACTGTAAGCTTGAGTATCTGTCATCCCACTTTTTCTCGCGCAAGGTGCCCAATATTGAATCAAGAGTTTTCTGTAGTTTGGTGATGTAGGCTCATTATCAATGTCAGATAAAGCCATTGCAAGCCACACTGGATAGATTTCTGTGTCACTCGGAACAAGCATAAGAAAGTCACCTTGGTGCACATCAGACATAGGGTCAAACTCTTCCTTGGCCTATCTCGTTGAGGCCCACAAAAATGATCGTTCAACTCTTCAAGGCCTAGGAATCTTTCTGCTCCTTGTTGCAAATTCATTGTAGTGCTTTGTAGATGAGAATATTCTTGAGTTTTTGGCCAAAACATTTCATACAAGACTCCCTCTGATATGATTGCTTTTCCAATCTCTTCAATTACCTTACTCCAATAATCTATCACGGGTCTATAATATCGCGGAATACTTGAACCATTCCCTAAATTTTTCCAAAATTTTATATAGTTCTTTAGCCCCAAAATGACTTCTTCGTGGGCCTTGACATACTCCGCCATTTGTACTAGAGGTGGATCTCCATGTGGTAACATTGGCTTGCCTTCTGTGTCTGTTTTCCAAAGGCGAATACTTCCACTCCAACTTGATACACCTACATGTGCCTTATATTGCATCATTGGTGTCTCATCCTGCATAAAGAACCTGAACTGAAGCGGTTTGGAATGTCCAACAAGTATGTCTTGTCCATCACAAAGATAGCCATCACAATATTGCTTGAAATCGGGATCTTTGTGAGAAAAAATGGAGCTGGAGATGAAGATGATTGTTTCGTAATGTATCCATCAAATGTGGCAAAGTATAGGTTTGTGTAACTCTCAACTTCTCTGAAAACCTACTAAACATGGCGTCTATGTCCTCATGTGTATGCCCAACCATTAAAAATCCCAGCTGGATGGTTTTGAAAAACACCCCTTGCAACAAGCATTGACAAATAGGCAAATAAGTATCGATTTTTGTTTTCCCCTGCACAATTATCCAATTGTAGCAACAAGTTCTCTGGCAATCTGCGAAATGTTGACCCCAATTCCTCTTCTGCAATTTCTGACGACTGCACAATGGGCTCTTTTCCATCACTCAAGTTATGGTAGTCCAAAGCATCCCTTGAGTTCAAAGCATGTAGTAGTGAAATATTGCTCCTTGGAAGTCCATTTGTTACTAGATCACCAAGAGGATGCTTATCTATCCTCTCGAGGTTATGTAAACAATTAGCAATTGAGCCAATTGTAAGATTTGGATCAGCTGGCCACAAACCATTCAAGACAAAGTGTCCGTAATGACCTTCTCCATGTCCATGAGTGATCATGCCAATCAATGCCACCTGCAGATTATATCCTGAATCCACACCCTTGGGAACAATGCGTAATCTAGGAATGGCAGTCTTCTTTTGATCCATCTTATCATGGATTATGCATACATATTTTTGTGGTTGAGTTTCTGAATACGTGCGCCATGCATAATATAGGCTTCTGCAACTCTTTTGTTGTGCCATGTGAACTTCTCTCTCCCTCAAGAGAAGAGCTCTCTCTTCAAGAGAAGGTTTAGCTTCTAACCTTGCCTTGATTGAGCTACAAATATTGCACTTAGAGAACTCACTCGTCTTTGTTAAAGTGACATGTGGGTACTCTTTGTTCCAAATTCTACCAAAAGAAGATTGGGATAGCTTCTTCTCATAGCCCATTTGGTCAAGTGTCGTATTGATTTCACATAAAATATCCACTTGTTTGTATGTTGATGGAATCACCAATTGAGTCTCTCTTGAGCCATCTAGCAGTGTTCTACTTCTATGTGGCATCTTCTCAGAGTTGTTTTCCACAAACTCATTTAGTAGTGCTCTTGCTAAACTAGTATGTTGAAGTCCCCTTCTCAATGTACATGTGTCCCATGTACATATTGGCGCACACCATTTTCAAAGTTCTCCTTGTATCGATAAAATGATGTCTTTGGTATTCCATGTAGCTCATACCATGCTCTACAACAAACAATAGAGCCATTTAGCCTGAATTGGTATCGTGACTTCTCATCTTTCTGATAACATATAGAAAGAACATCATAAACATAATTAGTGCGTGATTTTTGAGACTCTCCCCAAAATTGTTGTCGTAACCTTGTCACCATATCACGATCTGCAAATTGGCAGCATTTTTGTGCACAACAATCAATGCATGATACCCTTTGAATTGATTTGTTTGAAAGGTAAAAAGTCGAAGCTGGTGCTGCTTTTGATTTTTGAGTCCTGTTCATGAAAGTGTATCGTCTCTTCCTTGACAACTGGACAACATTACTCCCATCAAGTTTTTTTCCAACATTGCCATCGTTGGATACATCCTCATATGTAGCATGCATGCCATCAACAGGAACAAAGCGTTGTAATGGGCTCCCATTCAACATTGTTGTCTGCTTGATGGGCCACTTTAGCAAAGTGATGCTACCCACTTCAACCACATCATGAATGCTTGCATTTTCTCTTTCAATACCCACACCCACACAATCAGGACCAAGTTCCTGAAAGTTGACATAATCATGTGGAAATACATATAAGATGGTCCCTTCATTCATGGTTTGCATCATTGTGTCATCTTTTAAAAGGACCCTCTGATTTCTCCAAGACTCTCGAATCATTGCTTCAAATTCTGGGCTTGTCATAGGTATTGCATCTGTAACTAGAGGATCAGAATGATCATGTTCTTCATCACCATTGTAGCTTTCGTGTGGATCAATTAAGTTCCCATTTAATACAAAAGATTGCAAAAGAAGCTTTGACCATCGAACAGCACTCCATAATGAGCCTTGGAGAGATGAAGTATCCATTGTAGGAAAAGGTAGGACCACATCCTTCAAGCATTCCTCCACTAGTATGGAGACATTTCCCAGCCCTATCTTTGTACCACCACAAGTGGAATCTGGATCTGTTCTACACACACAACCAATACCAACGATTTCATTGTCAAGTATCATATGTACTTTCTCCCCAGATTCGAAGTCCATCCTGTAAGTAAAAAGATTACATTGTTAAATCCATAGTTATAGAAAAATACTCTTCAAACAAAAAATCATGCTACAACATGAAAAAGGTTTGCATAGGTTGGACAAGTGGTGAACCTTGAGACCAAATCCTCCTTGCTATATTAATGGAAGCAAGGTTGGACAAGTGATGGACCTTGAAACCAAAGCCTCTTTGCTATATGAGAGCATAGTTGGACAAGTGGTGGACCTAGTTGTAATACCCACTGCCACCTATCAACTACTATAGGACTATGCTTTCCAATGTCCAAGTATCCCTTGAGTCTTTCAAGGTTGAACACGTGGTGGACCTTGAAACAAAAATCCCTTTCTATATCAGAGCATAGCTTGGACAAGTGGTGGACCTAGTTATAATGCCCAATATCCAAGGTGAAATACCTTAGGACTTTGCTACCTTGCTTGCCAATGTTTACGTAGCCCCTCATTTCTTTAATGGAAGTAAGGTTGGACAAGTGGTGGACCTTGAAACCAAAGCCTCTTTGCTATATTAGAGCATAGGTTGGACCTAGTTTTAATACCCACTGCCACCTATCAACTACTATAGGACTATGCTTTCCAATGTCCAAGTATCCCTTGAGTCTTTCAAGGTTGAACACGTGGTGGACCTTGAAACGAAAATCCCCTTTCTATATTAGAAAGGTTGAACACATGGTGGACCTTGAAACGAAAATCCCCTTTCTTTATCAGAGCATAGCTTGGACAAGTGGTGGACCTAGTTATAATGCCCAATATCCAAGGTGAAACACCTTAGGACCTTGCTACCTTGCTTGCCAATGTTTACGTAGCCCCTCATTTCTTTAATGGAAGCAAGGTTGGACAAGTGGTGGACCTTGAAAGCAAAGCCTCTTTGCTATATGAGAGCATAGGTTGGACCTAGTTGTAATACCCACTGCCACCTATCAACTACTATAGGACTATGCTTTCCAATGTCCAAGTATCCCTTGAGTCTTGCAAGGTTGAACACGTGGTGGACCTTGAAACCAAAATCCCCTTTCTATATCAGAGCATAGCTTGGACAAGTGGTGGACCTAGTTATAATGCCCCTCCTTTCTTTAATGGAAGAAAGGTTGGAAAAGTGGTGAATCTTGAAACCCAAACCCTTTGGCTATATATAGAGGATATCTTGGACAAGTGGTGGGCTTAGTTGTAGTATCCAATGTCCAAGGTCCAAGGTGAACTATGTAAAGACCTTACTTCCAAAAACAAAGTCGTACAAGTGGTTCTCCTTGAAACCAAAACCTCCTTAGTGTATTAGAACATAGCTTGGAGAAGTGGTGGACTTAGTTGTAATGGTGAATGTCCAAAGCAAACTATTATAGGACCTTGCTTTCCAAATCAAGTTTGGACAAGTGGTGGATCTTGAAACCAAAACCCCCTTACTCTATTAGAGCATAGCTTAGATAAGTGGTGGACCTAGCTGCCATGGAAAATGTTCAATCTGAACTGCTGCAGGACCTTGCTATTAAATGTCTAAGTAGAGCTAGCTTCTTTAATGGAATCAAGGTTGGGAAAGTGGTGCATCTTGAAACCAAAAGCCCTTTATTGTATTAGAGCATAGCTTGGACAAGTGAGGGACCTAGTTTTAATGTGTGATGTCCAAAGAAAAGTATTACAAGACCTTGCTTTCCAATATTTGAATTGGTCAAGTGGTTAAAACTAAGTATAAAACTTTGACCATTTTCTTCTCGAATTGCCAAAAAGCTAGTTTTAGACACCCCTAAATGAAAATGGTTTAGGGTGGCCTTAAACAATGTTTTTTCAAAGACTTGAACAAAAGGGTTGCCGAAGAGTAATGACAATTTATTGTGGCTTGAAGTGCCTGAGTATGTGAAAACAAGCCTAGGTTTTCCACGAGGCAAAAGGTGACATAATAAGAACATTGGAAACTTAGGATTGACCATGTGGCCTAAACTTTGGCAAGTGAAGTGGTGGCCAAGTTTTGTGGCACAGTGTGCACTTGGTCCTATATGTGTTGACCACTTGGCTAAATCTAGGACCATAAGGCCAAACCTTTGGCACCTTAAATATAGTATGGGACATAATCTAGAACTGCTACAGTAACTTAGTAGTATAGCTAATATGTTAATATTTGTATTATATTTAAGTATATGCTAATATAATTTATGTTCAAAATTTCACTAATGAAGAATGTTCCCATTTAGCACTCCAGATGCGGGGTCTTAGGGCAATGCCACAATGGGGTGACAAGGCAGCGCTTCCACGTGAGGTTTGGGGGTAGCGCTCTTGATGGGGATGTGGAATATAGCGCTCTCGATGGCGGGGCTTGGGAGGTTGATTTTGGGATATTGTTCTGGGCGGGGTCCTGGGGCAGCGCCCCAGGCGGGGTCCAGAACCATGATTTTTTTAATTTTAAGTGAATTCCTAGTATAGAGTTACGCATGTTTTTCATATTTTCAACCATGATTTCTTTAATTTTGGTCGTGTGAATTGGTTAATTTTTTATATTGCTTTTGTTTTTTTTAATCCTATGATAAAACATGGACTTGTAGCATACGTGGCATTCTAATAAACCCTATCAAGATTAGGCACACAGAGAGCGCACGAGCAACGCACACAGAGAAAGCAGGCGAGCAGCAAACACACAAAAAGCGCACACGGATCGCACACAGTTGGAGTATACGCGCGCGTAGAGGAGCAAGCTCGGCATCGTACACAACACACAGGTGGAGTGCACAGGATTGAAAGTTCGCGCACAAGATAAAGAAACAGCAGCGTACACAACGCTTTCCAGAAGGGTAGGATCGGGCAGTCTTCTCGGGAGACACTGCACACCTCACGAATAGAAAAAAAACAGGTATTTCTCTCTCTCTCACTCTCTGTCTTTCTCCATATAGAGAAGATGGTTCTCTGTAACTCTTCTTGCACACACACTCTCTCGTCAAAAGACAGAGATACATAGTTTAAAAGTATCCCCGCACACATACACATATTCCCACACATCGTCTTCCTCTCTTCCACATACATAACCACAGTGAAATCTGTTATCTTGCTGTCTCTCTCTTGAAAATACATGCACATATTCCCACACATCGTCTTCCTCACTTCCACATACATAACCACAATGAAATCTGTTATCTTGTTGTCTCTCTCTTGAAAATACGTGCACATATTCCCATACATCGTCTTCCTCTCTTCCACATACATAAACACAGTGAAATCTGTTATCTTTCTCTCTCCTCTCTCTAAAAAACAGGTATTTATCTCTCTCTCTCTCTCTCTCTATCTATCTATCTCTGTATCTTGCTATCTCTCTCTTGAAAATACATGCTCATGTATGTGTGCGTCTGTGTTATCTATGTGTATGTATGTATATTTGTGTTATTTCATTGTAATACTCATACATAATGCAGATACACAATTACACTTAATTACGATATGCACACATAGTATATATACATACATAAATATCACAAATAACTAACACATTGTAATACTAGTAAAATTGAATGGAAGACTTACTTGCGTGATCTGTTAAAGTCGATTCTTGTAGCGAGTTCTGGATGTATGCTGAGCTGATTTTCCTCTAATCCATTTGTAGATATGATTGTAACTTCTGTTTCTCAAAAATAGTAGTGTTGTTTAGTGATACACCTAATGGACATAAATGATTTAAACTAGGACATGTAGACCAAAAATACGTGTATTTCTTTGGATGAATATATACACTTTTTGGTGACCCTTACCACAAGTGGTGGACCTTGAGACCAGTGGACTATAAGGACCTCCAAACAATACCTTGTACACTCAATCCTTCTTGGTATCTAGGTTGGACAAGTGGTGGACCTTGTTCAAATTCTCTAACCACTCTCTCTAACATGGTGACATAATTTAGGTGTGATAAATTCATATCTATGAAAACTAATATCAGTTTAGGCTTGTTAATTTGAATTTGTTTGAATTTATGTACAATATAATGTTTTGAGGTTTGCATATTTGAATTTAGGTGGTATAATGATATCTTTTTGTGGTAAACTTGAATTTAAAATCAATTTCGCGTGGAATATTTTAAATTTAAGTAGTAAAATTTAAATTTTTATAAAAAAGTTTGAATTTTAAAATTTGGGCGGGATATTTAAGATTTGGGAGGAATATTTTAAATTTAGGTGGGAAGGTTTTGAATTTATAGCGAGATCTCCCTTACATAAGAGAGTATAGGTTGGACAAGTGGTGGACCTTCAAGCTAGAGCATCCATGCTACTGGACATGATAGGTAGGGAATCTAGTTGAATATTGTACGTATAATATATATGTAATAGATCTAGCTTGGACAAGTGGTGGACCTTGGAACAAAACCCCATGTAAAACATATCATGCACATTCCAAGTGGTCAAAAAAAATATCATTTAAGATATAGCCTTATAGGTTGGACAAGTGGTGGACCTTAACACCCAGATATATCTTCATATAATGACATAGAGTGGAAAACTGGTGAATCTTGAGACCAAACCATGCTACTAGCGATAATAGCTTGGACAAGTGGTGGACCTTGAAAGTAAACCCCCCATCTACGAAATATAGTGGGTTTAAGGTATTTCGATGGAGCCTAGCATCTTGGAGACATCGTGCATCTTGCTTCTCTTCATGTTTCAATGGAGCCTATCTTGGACAAATGGTGGAGCATCCTTCTCTCCATGTTTCAATGGACCCTAGCTTGGACAAGTGGTGGACCTTTGCTTCTCTCTATTATTCAATAGAGTTAGCTTGGACAAGTGGTGGACCTTGGAACCAAACCCCATGTAAAACCTATCATGGTCACTCCAAGTGGTGAGAGAGAATAACCTTTAAGATATAGCCTTATAGGTTGGACAAGTGGTGGACCTTAACACCCTAATATTCTTAATATAATGACATAGAGTGAAAAAGTGGTGAATCTTGAGACAAAACCACTCATGCTACTAGCACTAATAGCTTGGACAAGTGGTGGACCTTGAACGTAAACCCCCCATGTTTCAATAGAGTTAGCTTCGACAAATGGTGGAGCATCCTTCTCTCCATGTTTCAATGGAGCCTAGCTTAGACAAGTGGTGGACCTTTGCTTCTCTCTATGATTCAATAGAGTTAGCTTGGACAAGTGGTGGATCTTGGAACCAAAGCCCCATGTAAAACCTATCATGGTCACTCCAAGTGGTAATAAAGAATAACCTTTAAGATGTAGCCTTATAGGTTGGACAAGTGGTGGACCTTAACACGTGCATATTCTTAATATAATGACATAGAGTGGAAAAATGGTGAATCTTGAGACAAAAACACTCATGCTACTAGTGATAATAGCTTGGACAAGTGGTGGACCTTGAATGTAAACCCCTCATCTACGACATATCGTGGGTTTAATGTTTTTCAATGGAGCCTAGCATCTTGGAGACATGGTGCACCTTGCTTCTCCTCATGTTTCAATGGAGCCTACCTTGGACAAATGGTGGAGCATCCTTCTCTCCATGTTTCAATGGACCCTAGATTAGACAAGGGGTTGACCTTTGCTTCTCTCTATCTTTCATTAGAGTTAGCTTGTTTCAATGGAGCCTACCTTGGACAAATGGTGGAGCATCCTTCTCTCCATGTTTCAATGGACCCTAGCTTGGACAAGTGGTGGACCTTTGTTTCTCTCTATGTTTCAATAGAGTTAGCTTGGACAAGTGGTGGACCTTGGAACCAAACCCCCATGTAAAACCTATCATGGTCACTCCAAGTGGTGAGAAAGAATGACCTTTAAGATATAGCCTTATAGGTTGGACAAGTGGTGGATCTTAACACCCTAATATTCTTAATATAATGACATAGAGTGAAAAAGTGGTGAATCTTGAAACAAAACCACTCATGCTACTAGCACTAATAGCTTGGACAAGTGTTGGACCTTGAATGTAAACCCCTCATCTACGACATATCGTGGGTTTAATTTTTTTCGATGGAGCCTAGCATCTTGGAGACATGGTGCACCTTGCTTCTCCTCATGTTTCAATGGAGCCTACCTTGGACAAATCGTGGAGCATCCTTCTCTCCATGTTTCAATGGACCCTAGCTTAGACAAGGGGTGGACCTTTGCTTCTCTCTATGTTTCAATAGAGTTAGCTTGGACAAGTGGTGGACCTTGGAACCAAACCCCCATGTAAAACCTATCATGGTCACTCCAAGTCGTAAGAAAGAATAACCTTTAAGATGTAGCCTTATAGGTTGGACAAGTGGTGGACCTTAACACCCACATATTCTTAATAAAAGTGGTGAATCTTGAGACCAAACCACTCAGGCTACTAGCAATAATAGCTTGGACAAGTGGTGGACCTTGAATGTAAACCCCTCATCTACGAAATATCGTGGGTTTAATGTATTTCGATGGAGCCTAGCATCTTGGAGACATGGTGCAACTTGCTTCTTGTCATGTTTCAATGGAGCCTACCTTGGACAAATGGTGGAGCATCCTTCTCTCCATGTTTCATGGACCCTAGCTTGGACAAGTGGTGGACCTTTGTTTCTCTCTATGTTTCAATAGAGTTAGCTTGGACAAGTGGTGGACCTTGGAACCAAACCCCCATGTAAAACCTATCATGGTCACTCCAAGTGTGAAAAGAATAACCTTTAAGATGTAGCCTTATAGGTTGGACAAGTGGTGGACCTTAACACCCCAATATTCTTAATATAATGACATAGAGTGAAAAGTGGTGAATCTTGAGACCAAACCACTCAGGCTACTAGCAATAATAGCTTGGACAAGTGTTGGACCTTGAATGTAAACCCCTCATCTACGACATATCGTGGGTTTAATGTTTTTCGATGGAGCCTAGCATCTTGGAGACATGGTGCACCTTGCTTCTCGTCATGTTTCAATGGAGCCTACCTTGGACAAATGTGGAGCATCCTTCTCTCCATGTTTCAATGGACCCTAGCTTAGACAAGGGTGGACCTTTGCTTCTCTCTATGTTTCAATAGAGTTAGCTTGGACAAGTGGTGGACCTTGGAACCAAACCCCCATGTAAAACCTATCATGGTCACTCCAAGTAGTAAGAAAGAATAACCTTTAAGATGTAGCCTTATAGGTTGGACAAGTGGTGGACCTTAACACCCACATATTCTTAATAAAAGTGGTGAATTTAAGAGACCAAACCACTCAGGTACTAGCAATAATAGCTTGGACAAGTGGTGGACCTTGAATGTAAACCCCTCATCTACGAAATATCGTGGGTTTAATGTATTTCAATGGAGCCTAGCATCTTGGAGACATGGTGCAGCTTGCTTCTCGTCATGTTTCAATGGAGCCTATCTTGGACAAATGGTGGAGCATCCTTCTCTCCATGTTTCAATGGACCCTAGCTTGGACAAGTGGTGGACCTTTGTTTCTCTCTATGTTTCAATAGAGTTAGCTTGGACAAGTGGTGGACCTTGGAACCAAACCCCCATGTAAAACCTATCATGGTCACTCCAAGTGGTAATAAAGAATAACCTTTAAGATGTAGCCTTATAGGTTGGACAAGTGGTGGACCTTAACACGCATATTCTTAATATAATGACATAGAGTGGTAAAGTGGTGAATCTTGAGACCAAACTACTCAGGCTACTACCAATAATAGCTTGGACAAGTGTTGGACCTTGAATGTTAACCCCTCATCTACGACATATCGTGGGTTTAATGTTTTTCGATGGAGCCTAGCATCTTGGAGACATGGTGCACCTTGCTTCTCCTCATGTTTCAATGGAGCCTACCTTGGACAAATGGTGGAGCATCCTTCTCTCCATGTTTCAATGAACCCTAGCTTAGACAAGGGGTGGACCTTTGCTTCTCTCTATGTTTCAATAGAGTTAGCTTGGACAAGTGGTGGACCTTGGAACCAAACCCCCATGTAAAACCTATCATGGTCACTCCAAGTAGTAAGAAAGATTAACCTTTAAGATGTAGCCTGATAGGTTGGACAAGTGGTGGACCTTAACACCCACATATTCTTAATAAAAGTGGTGAATTTTTAGACCAAACCACTCAGGCTACTAGCAATAATAGCTTGGACAATTGGTGGACCTTGAATGTAAACCCCTCATTTACGAAATATCGTGGGTTTAATGTATTTCGATGGAGCCTAGCATCTTGGAGACATGGTGCAGCTTGCTTCTCGTCATGTTTCAATGGAGACTATCTTGGAAAAATGGTGGAGCATCCTTCTCTCCATGTTTCAATGGACCCTAGCTTGGACAAGTGGTGGACCTTTGTTTCTCTCTATGTTTCGATAGAGTTAGCTTGGACAAGTGGTGGACCTTGGAACCAAACCCCCATGTAAAACCTATCATGGTCACTCCAAGTGGTAATAAAGAATAACCTTTAAGATGTAGCCTTATAGGTTGGACAAGTGGTGGACCTTAACACGCGCATATTCTTAATATAATGACATAGAGTGGAAAAGTGGTGAATCTTGAGACCAAACCACTCAGGCTACTACCAATAATAGCTTGGACAAGTGGTGGACCTTGAATGTAACCCCTCATCTACGACATATCGTGGGTTTAATGTTTTTCGATGGAGCCTAGCATCTTGGAGACATGGTGCACCTTGCTTCTCCTCATGTTTCAATGGAGCCTACCTTGGACAAATGGTGGAGCATCCTTCTCTCCATGTTTCAATGAACCCTAGCTTAGACAAGGGGTGGACCTTTGCTTCTCTCTATGTTTCAATAGAGTTAGCTTGGACAAGTGGTGGACCTTGGAACCAAACCCCCATGTAAAACCTATCATGGTCACTCCAAGTCGTAAGAAAGAATAACCTTTAAGATGTAGCCTGATAGGTTGGACAAGTGGTGGACCTTAACACCCACATATTCTTAATAAAAGTGGTGAATCTTGAGACCAAACCACTCAGGCTACTAGCAATAATAGCTTGGACAAGTGGTGGACCTTGAATGTAAACCCCTCATCTACGAAATATCGTGGGTTTAATGTATTTCAATGGAGCCTAGCATCTTGGAGACATGGTGCAGCTTGCTTCTCATCATGTTTCAATGGAGACTATCTTGGACAAATGGTGGAGCATCCTTCTCTCCATGTTTCAATGGACCCTAGCTTGGACAAGTGGTGGACCTTTGTTTCTCTCTATGTTTCAATAGAGTTAGCTTGGACAAGTGGTGGACCTTGGAACCAAACCCCCATGTAAAACCTATCATGGTCACTCCAAGTGGTAATAAAGAATAACCTTTAAGATGTAGCCTTATAGGTTGGACAAGTGGTGGACCTTAACACGCGCATATTCTTAATATAATGACATAGAGTGGAAAAGTGGTGAATCTTGAGACCAAACCACTCAGGCTACTACCAATAATAGCTTGGACAAGTGTTGGACCTTGAATGTAACCCCTCATCTACGACATATCGTGGGTTTAATGTTTTCGATGGAGCCTAGCATCTTGGAGACATGGTGCACCTTGCTTCTCCTCATGTTTCAATGGAGCCTACCTTGGACAAATGGTGGAGCATCCTTCTCTCCATGTTTCAATGGACCCTAGCTTAGACAAGGGGTGGACCTTGCTTCTCTCTATGTTTCAATAGAGTTAGCTTGGACAAGTGGTGGACCTTGGAACCAAACCCCCATGTAAAACCTATCATGGTCACTCCAAGTAGTAAGAAAGAATAACCTTTAAGATGTAGCCTTATAGGTTGGACAAGTGGTGGACCTTAACACCCACATATTCTTAATAAAAGTGGTGAATTTTAGACCAAACCACTCAGGCTACTAGCAATAATAGCTTGGACAAGTGGTGGACCTTGAATGTAAACCCCTCATTTACGAAATATCGTGGGTTTAATGTATTTCAATGGAGCCTAGCATCTTGGAGACATGGTGCAGCTTACTTCTCGTCATGTTTCAATGGAGACTATCTTGGAAAAATGGTGGAGCATCCTTCTCTCCATGTTTCAATGGACCCTAGCTTGGACAAGTGGTGGACCTTTGTTTCTCTCTATGTTTCGATAGAGTTAGCTTGGACAAGTGGTGGACCTTGGAACCAAACCCCCATGTAAAACCTATCATGGTCACTCCAAGTGGTAATAAAGAATAACCTTTAAGATGTAGCCTTATAGGTTGGACAAGTGGTGGACCTTAACACGCGCATATTCTTAATATAATGACATAGAGTGGAAAAGTGGTGAATCTTGAGACCAAACTACTCAGGCTACTACCAATAATAGCTTGGACAAGTGTTGGACCTTGAATGTTAACCCGTCATCTACGACATATCGTGGGTTTAATGTTTTTGATGGAGCCTAGCATCTTGGAGACATGGTGCACCTTGCTTCTCCTCATGTTTCAATGGAGCCTACCTTGGACAAATGGTGGAGCATCCTTCTCTCCATGTTTCAATGGACCCTAGCTTAGACAAGGGGTGGACCTTTGCTTCTCTCTATGTTTCAATAGAGTTAGCTTGGACAAGTGGTGGACCTTGGAACCAAACCCCCATGTAAAACCTATCATGGTCACTCCAAGTAGTAAGAAAGATTAACCTTTAAGATATAGCCTGATAGGTTGGACAAGTGGTGGACCTTAACACCCACATATTCTTAATAAAAGTGGTGAATTTTTAGACCAAACCACTCAGGCTACTAGCAATAATAGCTTGGACAAGTGGTGGACCTTGAATGTAAACCCCTCATTTACGAAATATCGTGGGTTTAATGTATTTCAATGGAGCCTAGCATCTTGGAGACATGGTGCAGCTTGCTTCTCGTCATGTTTCAATGGAGCCTATCTTGGAAAAATGGTGGAGCATCCTTCTCTCCATGTTTCAATGGACCCTAGCTTGGACAAGTGGTGGACCTTTGTTTCTCTCTATGTTTCAATAGAGTTAGCTTGGACAAGTGGTGGACCTTGGAACCAAACCCCCATGTAAAACCTATCATGGTCACTCCAAGTGGTAATAAAGAATAACCTTTAAGATGTAGCCTTATAGGTTGGACACAGTGGTGGACCTTAACACGCGCATATTCTTAATATAATGACATAGAGTGGAAAAGTGGTGAATCTTGAGACCAAACCACTCAGGCTACTACCAATAATAGCTTGGACAAGTGTTGGACCTTGAATGTAAACCCCTCATCTACGACATATCGTGGGTTTAATGTTTTTCGATGGAGCCTAGCATCTTGGAGACATGGTGCACCTTGCTTCTCCTCATGTTTCAATGGAGCCTACCTTGGACAAATGGTGGAGCATCCTTCTCTCCATGTTTCAATGGACCCTAGCTTAAACAAGTGTGGACCTTTGCTTCTCTCTATGTTTCAATAGAGTTAGCTTGGACAAGTGGTGGACCTTGGAACCAAAACCCCCATGTAAAACCTATCATGGTCACTCCAAGTCGTAAGAAAGAATAACCTTTAAGATGTAGCCTTATAGGTTGGACAAGTGGTGGACCTTAACACCCACATATTCTTATAAAAGTGGTGAATCTTGAGACCAAACCACTCAGGCTACTAGCAATAATAGCTTGGACAAGTGGTGGACCTTGAATGTAAACCCCTCATCTACGAAATATCGTGGGTTTAATGTATTTCGATGGAGCCTAGCATCTTGGAGACATGGTGCAGCTTGCTTCTCGTCATGTTTCAATGGAGCCTATCTTGGACAAATGGTGGAGCATCCTTCTCTCCATGTTTCAATGGACCCTAGCTTGGACAAGTGGTGGACCTTTGTTTCTCTCTATGTTTCAATAGAGTTAGCTTGGACAAGTGGTGGACCTTGGAACCAAACCCCCATGTAAAACCTATCATGGTCACTCCAAGTGGTAATAAAGAATAACCTTTAAGATGTAGCCTTATAGGTTGGACAAGTGGTGGACCTTAACACGCGCATATTCTAATATAATGACATAGAGTGGAAAAGTGGTGAATCTTGAGACCAAACCACTCAGGCTACTACCAATAATAGCTTGGACAAGTGTTGGACCTTGAATGTAAACCCCTCATCTACGACATATCGTGGGTTTAATGTTTTTTCGATGGAGCCTAGCATCTTGGAGACATGGTGCACCTTTCTTCTCCTCATGTTTCAATGGAGCCTACCTTGGACAAATGGTGGAGCATCCTTCTCTCCATGTTTCAATGGACCCTAGCTTAGACAAGGGGTGGACCTTTGCTTCTCTCTATGTTTCAATAGAGTTAGCTTGGACAAGTGGTGGACCTTGGAACCAAACCCCCATGTAAAACCTATCATGGTCACTCCAAGTAGTAAGAAAGAATAACCTTTAAGATGTAGCCTTATAGGTTGGACAAGTGGTGGACCTTAACACCCACATATTCTTAATAAAAGTGGTGAATCTTGAGACCAAACCACTCAGGCTACTAGCAATAATAGCTTGGACAAGTGGTGGACCTTGAATGTAAACCCCTCATCTACGAAATATCGTGGGTTTAATGTATTTCAATGGAGCCTAGCATCTTGGAGACATGGTGCAGCACTTCTCGTCATGTTTCAATGGAGACTACTTGGAAAAATGGTGGAGCATCCTTCTCTCCATGTTTCAATGGACCCTAGCTTGGACAAGTGGTGGACCTTTGTTTCTCTCTATGTTTCAATAGAGTTAGCTTGGACAAGTGGTGGACCTTGGAACCAACCCCCATGTAAAACCTATCATGGTCACTCCAAGTGGTAATAAAGAAAACCTTTAAGATGTAGCCTTATAGGTTGGACAAGTGGTGGACCTTAACACGCGCATATTCTTAATATAATGACATAGAGTGGAAAAGTGGTGAATCTTGAGACAAACAACTCAGGCTACTACCAATAATAGCTTGGACAAGTGTTGGACCTTGAATGTAAACCCCTCATCTACGACATATCGTGGGTTTAATGTTTTTGATGGAGCCTAGCATCTTGGAGACATGGTGCACCTTGCTTCTCCTCATGTTTCAATGGAGCCTACCTTGGACAAATGGTGGAGCATCCTTCTCTCCATGTTTCAATGAACCCTAGCTTAGACAAGGGGTGGACCTTTGCTTCTCTCTATGTTTCAATAGAGTTAGCTTGGACAAGTGGTGGACCTTGGAACCAAACCCCCATGTAAAACCTATCATGGTCACTCCAAGTAGTAAGAAAGAATAACCTTTAAGATGTAGCCTTATAGGTTGGACAAGTGGTGGACCTTAACACCCACATATTCTTAATAAAAGTGGTGAATCTTGAGACCAAACCACTCAGGCTACTAGCAATAATAGCTTGGACAAGTGGTGGACCTTGAATGTAAACCCCTCATCTACGAAATATCGTGGGTTTAATGTATTTCAATGGAGCCTAGCATCTTGGAGACATGGTGCAGCTTGCTCTCATCATGTTTCAATGGAGCCTATCTTGGACAAATGGTGGAGCATCCTTCTCTCCATGTTTCAATGGACCCTAGCTTGGACAAGTGGTGGACCTTTGTTTCTCTCTATGTTTCAATAGAGTTAGCTTGGACAAGTGGTGGACCTTGGAACCAAACCCCCATGTAAAACCTATCATGTCACTCCAAGTGGTAATAAAGAATAACCTTTAAGATGTAGCCTTATAGGTTGGACAAGTGGTGACCTTAACACGCCATATCTTAATAAAATGACATAGAGTGGAAAAGTGGTGAATCTTGAGACCAAACCACTCAGCTACTACCAATAATAGCTTGGACAAGTGTTGGACCTTGAATGTAAACCCCTCATCTACGACATATCGTGGGTTTAATGTTTTTCGATGGAGCCTAGCATCTTGGAGACATGGTGCACCTTGCTTCTCCTCATGTTTCAATGGAGCCTACCTTGGACAAATGGTGGAGCATCCTTCTCTCCATGTTTCAATGGACCCTAGCTTAGACAAGGGTGGACCTTTGCTTCTCTCTATGTTTCAATAGAGTTAGCTTGGACAAGTGGTGGACCTTGGAACCAAACCCCCATGTAAAACCTATCATGGTCACTCCAAGTCGTAAGAAAGAATAACCTTTAAGATGTAGCCTTATAGGTTGGACAAGTGGTGGACCTTAACACCCACATATTCTTAATAAAAGTGGTGAATCTTGAGACCAAACCACTCAGGCTACTAGCAATAATAGCTTGGACAAGTGGTGGACCTTGAATGTAAACCCCTCATCTACGAAATATCGTGGTTTAATGTATATTCGATGGAGCCTAGCATCTTGGAGACATGGTGCAGCTTGCTTCTCATCATGTTTCAATGGAGACTATCTTGGACAAATGGTGGAGCATCCTTCTCTCCATGTTTCAATGGACCCTAGCTTGGACAAGTGGTGGACCTTTGTTTCTCTCTATGTTTCAATAGAGTTAGCTTGGACAAGTGGTGGACCTTGGAACCAAACCCCCATGTAAAACCTATCATGGTCACTCCAAGTGGTAATAAAGAAAAACCTTAAAGATGTAGCCTTATAGGTTGGACAAGTGGTGGACCTTAACACGCCATATTCTTAATATAATGACATAGAGTGGAAAAGTGGTGAATCTTGAGACCAAACCACTCAGCTACTACCAATAATAGCTTGGACAAGTGTTGACCTTGAATGTAAACCCCTCATCTTACGACAATATCGTGGGTTTAATGTTTTTCGATGGAGCCTAGCATCTTGGAACACATGGTGCACCTTGCTTCTCCTCATGTTTCAATGGAGCCTACTTGGACAAATGGTGGAGCATCCTTCTCTCCATGTTTCAATGGACCCTAGCTTAGACAAGGGGTGGACCTTTGCTTCTCTCTATGTTTCAAAGAGTTAGCTTGGACAAGTGGTGACCTTGGAACCAAAACCCCCATGTAAAACCTATCATGGTCACTCCAAGTAGTAAGAAAAGAATAACCTTTAAGATGTAGCCTTATAGGTTGGACAAGTGGTGGACCCTTAACACTTACATATTCTTAAAAAAGTGGTGAATCTTGAGACCAAACCACTCTGCTACTAGCACTAATAAGCAGGGCTCACCATTAAGATATAGTCTTTCAAGGGTGAGAAAGGATAACCATTAAGATATAGTCTTATAGGTGACAAGTGGTGGACCTTAACACCCAAATATTCTTAATATAATGATGAGAGTGGAAAAGTGGTGAATCTTGAGAGCAAACCACTCATGCTACTAGCGATAATAGGTGGACAAATTGTTGACTTGAATGTAAACTCCCCACATATGTATTGGAGCTTTATATTGGTGGAATGGATTACATCCCATGGTGGGTTTGCAAGCTTGAGCAGACATCGTGCATTGACCTGGTGGTTGCAATTTTTACTATTTTTGTTGTTATTTGTTGAGTTTTGGATGCATATGCAATACAATGCTTGGAGGTCCCACTTTATACACTATCTTGCACCAAAAATGGTTTTGGATGCTCTAACTGATTCG
This sequence comes from Adiantum capillus-veneris, assembly GCF_014529385.1. Classification (NCBI taxonomy): domain Eukaryota; kingdom Viridiplantae; phylum Streptophyta; class Polypodiopsida; order Polypodiales; family Pteridaceae; genus Adiantum; species Adiantum capillus-veneris. The sequence continues at coordinate 82,500,662 of NC_140932.1, read as the reverse complement.
TTTATGTCATTTTGCAAAATACAATACCATAAAACTTATAAAGTTTTTGGTTTTTGGACCACTCAAACTTCAAGTGCAAAACAGAGGTCTTCTAGTCACATCAAAGCATGCATAGAATCAATGGAAAGTTAAGCCTAAGTAAAATTAACCCTCAAGATATACAAAATATCGTGGGTTTAAGGTATTTCGATGGAGCCTAGCATCTTGGAGACATGGTGCACCTTGCTTCTCTTCATGTTTCAATGGAGCCTATCTTGGACAAATGGTGGAGCATCCTTCTCTCCATGTTTCAATAGACCCTAGCTTAGACAAGTGGTGGACCTTTGCTTCTCTCTATGTTTCAATAGAGTTAGCTTGGACAAGTGGTGGACCTTGAACCAAACCCCCATGTAAAACCTATCATGGTCACTCCAAGTGGTCAGAAAGAATAACCATTAAGATATAGCCCTTATAGGTTGGACAAGTGGTGGACCTTAACACCCAAATATTCTTAATATAAAACACAGATGAAAAAAGGTGAATCTTGAGACCAAACCCCTCCATGCTACTAGCGTTAATAGTTTGACAACTGGTGGACCTTGATGTAACCCTTCCATGTTTCAATAGAGTTATCTTCGACAAATGGTGGAGCATCCTTCTCTCCATGTTTCAATGGAGCCTAGCTTGGACAAGTGGTGGACCTTTGCTTCTCTCTATGAGAAGAATAGAGTTAGCTTGGACAAGTGGTGGACCTTGGAACCAAACCCCCATGTAAAACCTATCATGGACACTCCAAGTGGTGAGAAAGAATACCCTTTAAGATATACCTTATAGGTTGGACAAGTGGTCGACCTTAACAACCTATATCTTCTTATATAATGACATAGAGTGGAAAAATGGTGAATCTTGAGACCAAACCACTCATGCTACTAGGGATAATAGCTTGGAAAAGTGTTGACCTTGAATGTTAAACCCCACATGTAAACAATATCGTGGGTTTAAGGTATTTCAATGGATCCTAGCATCTTGGAGACATGGTGCAACTTGCTTCTCTTCATGTTTCAATGAAGCCTATCTTGACACCAATGGTGGATCATCCTTCTCTCCATGTTTCCGTGGAGCCTAGCTTGGACAAGTGGTGGACCTTTGCTTCTCTCTATGTTTCCATAGAGTTAGCTTGGACAAGTGGTGGACCTTGAAACCAAACCCCCATGTAAAACCTATCATGGTCATTCCAAGTGTGAGAAAGAATAACCCTTTAAGATCTAGCCTTATAGGTTGGACAAGTGGTGGACCTTAAAACCTAGATCTTCATAATATAACACATAGAGTGGAAAAGTGGTGAATCTTGAGACCCAACCACTCATGCTACTAGGGATAATAGCTTGGAAAGTGACTGACCTTGACGTTAAACCCCACATGTAAACAATATCGTGGTTTAAGTATTTCAATGGATTCCTAGAATCTTGGAGACATGGTGCAGCTTGCTTCTCCTTCATGTTTCAATGGAGCCTATCTTGGACAAATGGTGGAGCATCCTTCTCTCCATGTTTCAAGGACCTAGCTTGGACAAGTGGTGGACCTTTGCTTCTCTCTATGTTTCAATAGAGTTAGCTTGGACAAGTGGTGGGCCTTGGAACCAAACTCAAATGGTTTTACAAGTGTGGGTTACTCCAATGGGTGTGAAAAGAATAAAGTTTAAGATATGGCCTTATAGGTTGGACAAGTGGTGGACCTTAGCACCCATATATTCTTAATAGAATGACAATAGAGTGGAAAAATGGTGAATCTTGAGACCAAACCACTCATGCTACTAGAGATAATAGGTTGGACAAGTGGTGGACCTTGAATGTAAACCCCCCATGTACAAAATAATCATGGGTTGAGGTATTTCAATGGAGCCTAGCATCTTGGAGACATGGTGTAGCTTGCTTCTCTTCATGTTTCAATGGAGCGTATCTTGGACAAATGGTGGAGCATCCTTCTCTCCATGTTTCAATGGACCCTAGCTTGGACAAGTGGTGGACCTTTGATTCTCTCAATGTTTCAATAGAGTTAGCTTGGACAAGTGGTGGACCTTGAAACAAAACCCCCATAAAACCTATGCTGGTCACTCCAAGTGGTGAGAAAATAACCCTTAAGATATAGCCTTATAGGTTGGACAAGTGGTGGACCTTAACACCCAAATATTCTTAATATAATGACATAGAGTGAAAAAGTGGTGAATCTTGAGACCAAACCACTCATGCTACTAGCGTTAATAGGTTGGACAAGTGGTGGACCTTGAATGTAAACCCCCCATGTTTCAATAGAGTTAGCTTCGACAAATGGTAGAGGATCCTTCTCTCCATGTTTCAATGGAGCCTAGCTTGGACAAGTGGTGGACCTTTGTTTCTCTCTATGTTTCAATAGAGTTAGCTTGGACAAGTGGTGACCTTGGAGCCAAACCCCCATGTAAAACATATCATGGACATTTCAAGTGGTGAGAAAGAATACCCTTTAAGAATACCCTTATAGGTTGGACAAGTGGTCGACCTTAACACCCAGATCTTCTTAACGTAATGACATAGAGTGGAAAAGTGGTGAATCTTCAGACAAACCACTCATGCTACTAGAGATAATAGGTTGGACAAGTGGTGGACCTTGAATGTAAACTCCCCATGTACAAAATATCATGGTTTAAGTATTTCAATGGATCTTAGCATCTTGGAGACATGGTGCAGCTTGCTTCTCTTCATGTTCAATGGAGCCTATCTTGGACAAATGGTGGAGCATCCTTCTCTCCATGTTTCAATGGACCCTAGCTTAGACAAGTGGTGGACCTTTGCTTCTCTCTATGTTTCAATAGAGTTAGCTTGGACAAGTGGTGGAAACTTGGAACCAAACCCCCATGTAAAACCTATCATGGTCATTCCAAGTGGTGAGAAAGAATACCCTTTAAGATATAGCCTAATAGGTTGGACAAGTGGTGACCTTAACACCCAATCTTCTTAATATAATGACATAGAGTAGAAAAGTGGTGAATCTTGACATCAAACCACTCATGCTACTAGTGATAATAGGTTGGACAAGTGGTGGACCTTGAATGTAAACCCCCCATGTACGAAATATCATGGGTTTAAGATATTTCAATGGAGCCTAGCATTTTGGAGACATGGTGCAGCTTGCTTCTCTTCATGTTTCAATCAAACCTGGCTTGGACAAATGGTGGAGCATCCTTCTCTCCATGTTTCAATGGAGCCTAGCTTGGACAAGTGGTGGACCTTTGATTCTCTCTATGTTTCAATAGAGTTAGCTTGGACAAGTGTGGACCTTGGAACCATACCCCTATGTAAAACCCATCATGTGCATTCCAAGTGGTGGGTAAATAATACCATTTAAGATATAGCCTTATAGGTTGGACAAGTGGTGGACCTTAACACCCAGATCTTCTTAATATAATGACATAGAGTGGAAAAGTGGTGAATCTTGAGACCAAACCACTCATGCTACTAGGGATAATAGGTTGGACAAGTGGTGGACCTTGAATTTAAACCCCCACATATACAAAATATCATGGGTTTAAGGTATTTCAATGGAGCCTAGCATCTCAAAGACATGGTGCATCTTGCTTCTCTTCATGTTTCAATGGAGCCTATTTTGGACAAATGGTGGAGCATCCTTCTCTCCATGTTTCAATGGACCCTAGATTGGACAAGTGGTGGACCTTTGCTTCTCTCTATGTTTCAATATAGTTAGCCTATATTAGACAATTAGTAGACCTCCAATCTCTCCATGTTGTCTAGAGCTGAGCTTGGACAAGTGGTGGACCTTACTTCTCCCTTCCCTTAGTTTACTAGCTTAAATGATCACTATGTATACTTGCTTAGATCTAGCTTGAACAAGTGGTGGAACTTGTATTCACACAAACTTAATCCATTACAAAAAAGTATATGTTAAAATAACATTTGGTTTTTTTGTTTCAGGAAAGATGGCTCCAAAAAAACAGGTTGCAAGGGTTGCTGTCTCAGTTGACTATACTTGCAATGATCTTAGGAAATGGTATTTGGACATACATGGTATAGAGGGTGCACAATTTCATAAGGTGCATCTATTTATTGCCAAAAAGGAGAATGACAGCTTGTTTGAAGATGTTGGACAAGTTGTGGAAGCATCTGTCTCTGTAGTTGATAGTCATCCAGAGGTGGAATGCATTGACATTCTAGTTCCAATGAATCTAGAATTTCAACTATCTCCAGGAGCATATGCATTGGAGCGCATGTCTAGAAACAAAGAAGAGACAATGTTTTCTCGAGGATGGAAGTTTGCAGAATCAAATCCAAATATCACAGCAGATCAACTTCAAAGCTCCATCATTGCCACACTACAACGAAAAAAGGTGAAAGCTTCACGACCACCATCCACAAAGAAGCAAGCAAAAGTGCAGAAAGTAGAAGCTAAGCGAACTAGTTCCATTTTGGATGTAGACAAGGCATCTTTGGCATCCTCATCAACAGAGGGTTCAATGTCAAAGATGAGAATTGTGGATCCAGATGTTTTAGAAGCTGAGGCCATGAAAGGACAAGAAAAAGATACAGGTGGAATGAATAAGTACATAAATTATTTTCCTTTCCAATATAGGGAATTTGATATCCCTATTCAAAATTGTTGGCTTGCTCCTGATCACTATAATGCACGTATTATGGATAAAAAACACGCTGAAAGTGTGTTATTTGGATTTTCACGGAGTACGACCAAGCCTGCAGCATGTGCATATTTGATGCCTGTTCGAAATGCAAAATCAAAGAAGGGGACTCCTTTGGCAGTAGAAGAGGTAGAGGAGCAAAAAATTAAAGATTATCATTATTGGATTCTTGATGGGCAGCATTCAATCTATGCTGCAAAAGTTTTGCTTCACAATGAACAAAACAACAAAGAGATCTTTGAAAGACTGATTAGCGTGTATAAATTTAGAAAGGCTCGCATTGTTGTGAATGCTCCTCCATTTGTTGCAACTGCTATATCTGCCATTGCAAATGAGGAGGCTCAGGCATTGTATGTCAAGCAACCTTACAGCCAAATATTGAGACATTTACGGAGTCAATGGATCTTCTCAGGACGACCACCAAAGGCAGCAAGTGGAATTGCAGAGGGACATGCATCTCGTGCCGGATGGGATGTAAGTTATTTTCTTTGTCTTTTTGATAGTGTTTAATTAACAAATCTTGCTCAATAGTTTAATTATTTCTCTATTTCTTTTTAGGCTTTTCTTCGATTGGCAAGAATGAGTGCAGCAGCAAGTTGGATTGCTAAACAGGCACACATGTCACCTACTCTGATTTAGTTTATGATTGCTGGATAAAATCATTGAAAATCTAGAAGAGGAGAATAAGAAACCCCCAAACAACTGTATTTAGATACCTTTGTGGCCTTGAGGAATCAGAGGTAAAGACTATTCAAGAAGAGATTAGAGATGAGAAGATTTTACTGTCAAAGAGTGCAAAGGATGGTGATGCAACTGACATGTATGATCGAATCAAGCAGTTGAAGCAAGACAAATTGATTCAAGATGCACTTCTTGAAGGCTTCAACAATTTGAATGAGTCTTCACCATGTAAAGACTGGGAGGAGGTGGTCAAAATGTATAACATCAATGATGTTGTTTATAAAACAATTTTAATGCTATGCGAGGAATGGATCAGATCTAGTTTGACGCGTGGAACAAAGAAAATGGCTTTTCCAGATGGAGCAATAAAATACATGCAATGGGCAATTCACCTTCAAAGGAGAAAACTGAGCCTAGAGATTTGCCATGGTCAATCTATGTGGTGAGCCTACAAATGGAAGGCAATCTCTACTTGATGCGCCACTTCAATAATAAAGTGCCTATTGGCTTATGTGTTTTAGATATGACAAAAAACGTTGGAGGCAATTTGAAGTGGAGTGAGGAGACATTTAACAATGCTTTGGATGGGATCTTGGCTATTGCTGGAGGGTCAACAGATCCTGGATTTGTCTTTCTTGCATTTGTGGATTTCACTAACTTCACAAAATTGCAATGTGCCTTTCACGCCATGGGAGATAATCTGAGCTACCATTGTTGTGGTGCATTGCATCACTTTCCATCAGCTCCTTGCAAAGGAGCAATTCAATTCCTAACAGTTATTGCCTTCTTGGGACAAGGCAATGCATTTGAAGACCTGAGAAGAAGATCAGAGGAACATCCCATGCCAATTGATTGTTCTCTTCTTCAAGTAGCAGATAACGATATGTCAGATTTGCAATATTTGGAGGCAAAAAAAAGAGCTTTGGTCAAGCACTACATTCGTACATATTGTTTTGAAGACCGCAAGCTTGTTGATGTTTTTGGTGATGGCTCCTTGGTTGCACAAGAAGGAATACAACAGAAAAAGAAGTTATCTGCTTAATTGATAGTGTGGAGGAGGCAAAAAGCGTGGAGACCATGCTGCTAGACTTTGTTAAGTCTCATGAAGATATAGAAAAATGGGCTGGACTTCAACAATCCACTTCGCAATCAGGCGACATTGTGCCTGTTACAGAGGAGTGCTCTCCACAAAGAGAAGAAGAACAACAACAACACCATCCTCTGTCAATGGAGGACTTTTTGGAAATGGAGACACGTATGTTTTGAGTTTCTTGTGCATGTTAGTGTTTCTTGTTACTGATTTGATACTCTTAATGTTAGATTTTGCTTTATATAGTATTGATTGAGTTTGTATTTTTTATCTCAAGCATTCAAGGTTTGAATGTAAATAGTAAATTACTTGAGTTTTTGAATGGTGGATCTGTAGACTAAAAACTAAAACATTTAATACTCACAAAGACTTAATTACTTAAGAGCTTGAACTCAATAAGTTTTGGACCTTTTATCAATACCCCCTTGATATGATACATTAGATCGTAGCATGGTTAAATGGTGATGCTTCATAAATTGAACCTAGCTTAGACAGGTGCTGGAGCCTAAATTTAAACTAACCTTGCTAGAAGGGAGCTTATGTTTGGACTTTGAGAACTAGCATAAGTAATCAATTAGAGCATAGATTAGACATGTGGTGGTGGCCGGCCTTAGAGACCAAAATCTTAATGAGCTTGGAAAGGTATTTAAGTACTGCAATTTACTTAGTTTTAGTACTCATTAAATGCATAGCTTGACAAAAGTGGACCTTACATGGATCCTAATTTCAAGAGGTGTGGTAGACCTTCAAAACAAGCTCATATAGCTTGGACATGTGGTAGACCTTGCATGAAGACTAGTTTAGACAAGTGTGGTACACCTTGTAACCAACACCCATTTGTTTATATTAGCTTGGACAAGTGGTGGACCTTGCTTTTATGTTTCAATGGAGCATATTTTGGACAGGTGGTAGACCTTGTTTCTCTCCATGCTTCAATGGAGAGAAACTTTAGCTTGGACAAGTGGTGGACCTTGTTTTTATGTTTTAAAGGAGCATATTTCGGACAAGTGGTAGACATAGTTTCTCTCCATGGTTCAATGGAACCCACCTTAGACAAGTGAAGTACCTTGAAACCAAACCCCCATAATACAACCTACTAAATAGGTTGGAAAATTGGTGGGATATGAAACCATCCATGATAGAGCATAGTATAGGTGAAAACGTAGTGGTCCTTATATCAATTACCCATGCATAGCTTGGACAAGTGGTGGACCTTGATTCTCTCTATGTTTCAATGGATCCTATCTTGGACTAGAGATATATCTTACTTAGTTCCATGCTTCAATGGATTGTAGCTTGGATAAGGAGTGGAACTTCAAACAAAACTCCACAGCATAGCATATATTAACAATTCATGGGTTTTATAGAGATTGTCCTGCCTATTTTGGAGAGTTGGTACACCTTTATTCTCCATTCTTCAATGGATCTGAGGTTGGACAAGCGGAGCTGGAGAAGTGGTCAACCTTAAAATGAAACCTCCCATGCTACAACCCATCATAGATCGTATATGTAGTGGACCTTGAAACTCTTTTATGTCCCTAGCTTAGAGAAGCATTGCACTCTTGATTATCTCCATACATGAAGGCAAGGTTGGACAAGTGGTGGACCTTCAAACCAGAATCTCTATGCAATAATAGGCAAGTGGTGGAGCTTGTTTTCTCCTTGTTCCAATGGAGCCTAGCTTAGACAAACAATGGAGCTTGCTTCTCTCCATGTTTCAATGGATCCTAGCTTAGAAAAGTGGTGGAGCTTTGCTTCTCTCCATGTTCCAATGGACCATAGCTTAGACAAGTGGTAGACCTTGAAAAAACACCCCCTCGTATACAACATATTATGGGGTTTTCATGTTTCAATGGCTCCTAGCTTGGACAAATGGTAGAGCTTGCTTCTCTTTATGTTTCAATGGATCCAATCTTAGCCAAGGGGTGGACCTTGAAACAAGAATCCCCCCCCCCCCCATGTACAACGTATTATGGGTTTTGAAAGCACTGGGAGAAAATAATAGCTTTGATAAGTGGTGGACCTTGCTTCTCTCATCTTCCATCTTCAATGGAGCCGAGGTTGGACACATGTTGGAGAGAAGATGGTTGCCCATGAAAATAAGACCATGCATGCTATAATCAATCATATGTTGTACACATGGTGGACCTTGCAATTGTTTTATATGCCTAACTTGGACAAGTGGAGGACCCTTGATTACCTCCAGATATCAACAACAAGCCAAGTTTGGACAAGTGTAGTACCACCAAACCAGAATCTATATGCTACAATAGAGTATAGGTAGGACACGCGATGAACCTTGATATCAAACCATCCATGCTACTAGAGATGATAGGTTTCACATGTGGTGGAACCTTGTATCAATGTTCTATGTGTAGTTTTTGACTAGTGATAGACCTTGAAACTAATCCCTCTAGGCTACAAGAAAAAAGAGATGGATGAGGAGGCTAGACTACTTTTGTTGCATCAATGCATCCCATGTTACCACATATACTATAGGGTTCTTGGATAAGTGTTGGATCTTGTGTCAATGCTCCATGTCTAGCTTGGACAAGTGGTGGACCTTGGTTCTCTCTATGTTTCAAATGGGCAATAGATTGGAGACACAGTGGCCTTTTTTTTCCAATGATTTTATTTTTTGGAAACCTTGGAGGCACCATGTAAGAGGCACTCTAAGTCTTCCATACAATGGACCTATTGGACTATAAAATAATGATATCTTTCTTTGATATTGTCATTATTTTATGCATAATATTTTCTTCTTTTTGCAGACACAAAGGAGTTAAGTGATATAAAAACTAGATGTATTTCACACTATGATTGGCATGAAGATCCTTTTGGGACACCAACTTTTCCTATTCCCAAAGATGTAATTTTCCATATTAACGGTGTGGATTTTGAAGTGCGACTTTCATGTATTGAAGGAGCTGGTTATGGGCTATTTGTGCATACTACCCTGGAAAGTGGTTTGACTATTCTAAACTATGGAGGGCATAAGTATAGATTTCAAGACTGGAAAAAGATATGCAAAATATTTCCAAGAGCTTATAAATATTCTCTTCTAGAGGATCCAAACATAGAAGAAGAGGAAGATCAATCATACATTATTGGTTGTGTAGAAGAAGGAAACGTGTCGGGCTATATAAATAGTTCTCACAGTACAAATGTCTGTCCCAACGTACGCTATACATTTGATCCAAATTTTCCACCTTGGCATAAATGCACCTCTTCACACATCAAGTCAGAAGAATATGGCCATGTATGCATTGAGACTATTTGTCAAGTTGAAGCAGGAGAAGAGTTGTTTGCTGACTATAACTTTACTTGACATTGTAAAGTATTGTACATGGATGGAAATCTCAAGTACATGCATCATTTTCATTTTTCATGGATGAAATCTCAAGTGAATATAACATTTGATTATTGTTTAGTTTATGCTCAACGAGAATCTAGAGTGCTCTTATGCTTTGTGTGTTGTCTAACATATTTGACTACCTTGGCCATAGAATCTTGATTCTACTCTAGATTTGTGATAAATCTTACCAAAATTTAATCAATGTCTAGGTTGGACAAGTGGTGGGGCTTCAAACATTACTGTCTTAAACAAGTGGAGTTATCTTACTTGAATAAGTGGTGGCCTTTGAATCCAAATCTAAGCCAAATCTCTAATTATTTTCTTGTAGTCTAGGTTGGACATTTGGTGGACCTTGTATCCATGTTTCCTCAACAAGGGTGGCTTTTAGTTTTCACTTTAAGTACTCATCTTTAATAAAGTGTAGGATGGAAAATGTTGAGTTAGTAGACCTTGTATCCATGTTTCCTCAACAAGGGTGGCTTTTAGTTTTCACTTTAAGTACTCATCTTTAATAAAGTGTAGGATGGAAAATGTTGAGTTAGTAGATTGTATTTTAGACAAGTGGTGTTTGGTGTACGAATGCTGAAAATGGTTGCAAGGATTCTAACAACGACTTTACCTTAAATAAATTTCTTACTAGGAGTTCTACATATAAATATGGTGAATAAAATTCTAGTGGTTTTGAGATACCATTTGTGTGTTGTTTTCTTAGATTCACAAACTGGGATGGATAATGCTCCTATGGTTCAGTCAACAACTATAGAATCCATAGATTCTATGGTTTCTAAAGTGCCCAAGATGGATGATATTTCTATACTAGAGTCTAGTGTTGTGCAACTTGAGCAAGCTTCCAATAATGAGAACCAAGAAATCGATGCTTCAAAAATGCAACATACATCAAAAGAGACTGAAAAGTCCACTCACGAGCTATTGCCAATTGGTACTACGTCATGTAGCGTAGATGTTGAGAAATCCATGCTTACAATTATATTGGATTTAAATGGTCTATTGTTGAAACGTTCCCCTCAACCATCCTCACACCACAACTCAGTGCAAATGGATTCAAAAAGATATATTATACTCAGGCCAGGTTGCATCCAATTTTTGAAGACTATTTTACAAAGGTTTAATGTTGCAATTTGGTCGACAGCTACTAGGAATAATGTGTATCAAATCCTTGCAGCACTAAACAACTTAGCTGAGGATACATTGCCTTTCTTTGCAATTTGGTCGCAAGATGTTTGCTACACCGCTCAAACTCAAAAATTGTTTAGACCCGACAATCCAAACGTTGAGGCAATGTTCAAGCCTCTAGCCAAAATTGCCATGCGGTTTGAATGTGATCCACAAAGAACAGTGCTTATTGATGACTCTCCTTACAAGGGATGTATTTCACCAGCAAACAATTGCATTTTTCCACCACAATTTGATGCTGAGAAGATGGTTGACAATATGCTCTTGGAGGAGCTACTGCCATACTTGATTCAGCTTGTTAGGAGAAGGGATGTGCGTGATTTAATTGCTTCTAATCGTTATGGACAACCTATAGTGACAAATGATAGTGAATACAAACAAATCATGGAGTATTGGAAGCAGAAAAATGATGTTTGGTCAGCTAAGGTGTTCTTTACAAGAAGAATACCACCTGCAAAAGGTGACAGAGATGAAACTATCATTGAAGATGCAAGTGACACAAGCCACCGCAATGAAATGAGAAGAGCCCAAATACAAGAGATCTTGGCAAAGGAGCGTACACCCATTGAAAGCATGAAGGCATCACAATTGACCACTTTAGCTAGGCAATTGGGTTGTAACACAAAAGGAGTTTTGAAGGCAACCACAACAAAGGCTTATATAAATAAGGTGAAAGCTGAGAACAATCTTCTAAGGCTGGATAGAAAGCAACCCTAAGGTACTAGTGACATGTCATATATTCTTGATACACATGCTTGAACACTCATGTGCATGGTATCTAACAAATCTTTCTTTTTATTCCTTCTTGCAGGATCTTACAAAGGATACTACTAGATGGAGCTCAATCAATAGAGATTTTGATATTTTTGCTCAAAATAATGAAGCAGTCACCTACATTTTTTGTTTATCAATTTCTTGAGAGACTTTATTTTAGTTTGTAATCATCAAATGAAATGAAAAGTATCCTTCTTATTAAGATTGTTGATCTTTTTCTTGTTCAAACCTTTCAATTGTGATTTATAGTTTTGTTAGCATGAGATTGTGCTTTTTTAGTTTGAAAAAAACTGTCAAAGATCCAAGTCTTTTTGGCTTTACTTAAGTTATTAATTGTGAAAGATCCAAGTCTTTTTGCTTTACTTAAGTTATTGATTGCCTATGTAATAGTCCTTAAAACAATATCGGATGGCTTTCTTGCTCCCATGTCTCACATTGGTCTTTAGGTAAGACAAGTGGTGACCTTGAAAGTATGGTCTCATATCTCGATCAAGTGAAGAGACATGAAGCTTAAATATCACTACTATGTATCTAGTGTTAAACTCCATCGAGACAAAGACTAGATAGCCAAATTGCAGTCGAGTTCAAGTGAAAAATCCATTTGAGCTAAGGTAAAACTTATAGTGCCTCATTTTTCTAGGATTCTACCCCATCAAGGAAGTTATAATCTAGCACAAACCAATTAAGACTCTTTTGGAGCCTAGATAGGACAATTCGTGGAACTTATGAAACTTATTATTGAGTTAGAGTCTAGTTTAGATAAGCAAAAGATCTTCAAACCAGCACTTGGTCTTACTATTCAATATTCAAAGTCCCTTGAGGCTAACAAATTACATACCCACTTGTAACCTAACTAATGAGTAATTATATAGATCTAAGCAAGTATATATAATGAGTCTTCAAACTAATAATCCAAGGGAAGAGAGTAGCAAGGTCCACTACTTGTCCAAGCTCTAGACAACATAGAAAGATGCTAGTTCTACTAATTGTCTAATTATAGGCATGGAGAAATGATAGAAGGTTGACCACTTGTCCAACCTATCATCTCTAGTAAGATGGGAGGTTTGGCCTTAAGATTCACCATGTAACCAACCTATACATCATTGTATTATGAAGAGTAAAAAAGCAAAGCTCCACCACTTGTCCAAGCTAGTTCTAAAATCCACATGGAGATAAGCAAGCTCCACCATTTGTCGAATCTCTCTTCCATTAAAACATGAAAAAACTCATCTATGTTGTACAGGGGGACTTTTTTCCAAGGTCCACCACTTGTCCAAGCTAGGATCCCTAGTAGCACGAGTGGTTTGGTCTCAAGATACACCACTTGTACACTCTATGTCATTATATTAAGAAGAACTATGTATTAAGGTCCACCACTTGTCCAACCTATAAGGTTATATCTTAAATGGTATCCTTTCTCACCACTTGAAATGCCCATGATATGTTTTACACGGGGGTTTCATTCCAAGGTCCACCACTTGTCCAAGCTAACTCTATTCAAACATAGAGAGAAGAAAAGGTCCACCACTTGTCCAAGCTAACTCTATTCAAACATAGAGAGAAGCAAAGGTTCACCACTTGTCAAAGCTAGGCTCCGTTGAAGTATGGAGAGAAGTAACCTCCATCATTTTTCCAAGATAGGTGCCATTCAAACATGGAAAGAATCAAATCTACCATGTCTCCGAGATTCTAAGCTCCATTGAAACACCCTAAAACCATGATATTTTGTACATGGGGTGTTTACATTCAAGGTCTACCACTTCTCTAACGTATTATACCTAGTAGCATGAGTGATTTGGTCTTAAGATTCACCACTTATCCACTCTATGTCATTATATTAAGAATAACTGGGTGTTAAGGTCCACCACTTGTCCAACCTATAAGGGTATATCTTAAATGGTATCCTTCACCACTTGTCAAGGTCCATCACCACTTTTCCAACCTATAAGGTTATATCTTGAATGATATTTTTCCTCATCACTTGTAATGTCCATGCTATGTTTTACAAAGGGGTTTTGTTCCAAGACCCACCACTTGTCCAAGCTAACTCCATTAAAACATAGAGAGAAGCAAAGGTCCACCACTTGTCCAAGATAGGCTCCATTGAAACATGGAGAGAAGGATGATCCACCATTTCTCCAAGATAGGTTCCATTGAAACATTGAGAGAAGCAATCTCCACCATGTCTCCAAGCTAGGCTCCATTGAAATACCCTAAACCCATAATTTTGTACATGAGGGGTTTACATTCAAGGTCCACCACTTGTCCAACCTATTATCCCTAGTAGCAAGAGTGGTTTGGTCTCAAGATTCACCACTTGTACACTCTATGTCATTATATTAAGAAGAAATATGTGTTAAAGTCCACCACTTGTCCAGCCTATAAGGTTATATTTTAAATAGTATCCTTTCTCACCACTTGAAATGCCCATGATATGTTTTACATGGGGGTTTCATTCCAAGTTCCACCACTTGTCCAAGCTAACTCTATTAAAACATATAGAGAAAGAAAGGTCCACCACTTGTCCAAGCTAGGCTCATTGAAACATGGAGAGAAGGAACCTCCATTGTTTCTCCTAGATAGGCTCCATTGAAACATGGAGAGAAATAAGCTCCACCATGTCTCCAAGTTGCTAGGCTCCATTGAAATACCCAATACCCATAATTTTTTGTACATGGGGGGTTTACATTCAAGGTTCACCACTTGTCCAACCTATTATCCCTAGTAGGTTTGGTCTCATGATTCACCACTTGTCCACTCTATGTCATTATATTAAGAGGAATTAGGTGTTAAGGTCCACCACTTGTCCAACCTATAATGTTATAGCTTGAATGGTATTTTTTCTCACCACTTGTAATGCCCATGACATGATTTACATGGGGGTTTTGTTCCAAGGTACACCACTTATCCAAGATAAATCTATTGAAACATAGAGAGAAACAAAGGTCCACCACTTTTCCAAGCTAGGCTGCATTGAAACATGGACCTTAATACCAAATTATTTCTAGTAGCATGAGTGATATTTTGTACATGGGGCGTTTACATTCAAGGTCCACCACTTGTCCAACCTATTTCCCTAGTAGGTTTGGTCCCAATTTCACCACTTATCCACTCTATGTCATTATATTAAGAATAATTGGGTGTTAAGGTCCACCACTTGTCCAACCTATAAGGTTATATATTGAATGGTATTTTTTCTCACCACTTGTAATGCCCATGATATGTTTTACATGGGGTTTTTGTTCCAAGGTCCACCACTTTTCCAAGATAACTCTATTTAAACATAGAGAGAGAAAAAGGTCCACCACTTGTCCAAGCTAGGCTCCATTGAAACATGGAGAGAATGATGCTGCACCATTTATCCAAGATAGGCTGCATTGAAACATGGAGAGAAGCAAGCTTTACCATGTTTCCAAGCTAGGATCCATTGAAACACTCTAGGGGGTTTTATTTCAAGGCCCACCACTTGTTTAACCTATTATCCCTAGTAGCATGAGTGGTTTGGTTTCAAGATTCACCACTTGTACACTCTATGTCATTATATTGTGTTAAGGTCCACCACTTGTCCAACCTATAAGGTTATATCTTAAATGGTATCCTTTCTCGCCACTTGAAATGCCCATGATATGTTTTACATGGGAGTTTCATTCCAAGATCCACCACTTGTCCAAGCTAACCATATTCAAACATAGAGAGAAACAAAGGTCCACGACTTGTCCAAGCTAGGCTTCATTGAAACATGGAGAGAAGGAACCTCCACCATTTCTCCTAGATAGGCTCCATTAAAACATGGAGAGAAGTAAGTTCCACCATGTCTCCAAGATGCTAGGCTCCATTGAAATACGCAAAACCCATTTTGTACATGGGTGATTTACATTCAAGGTCAACCATTTCTCCAACCTATTATCCCTAGTAGGTTTGGTCTCACAATTCACCACTTTTCCACTATATGTCATTATAATAAGAGGAATTGGGTGCTAAGGTCCACCACTTGTCCAGCCTATAAGGTTATACCTTGAATGGTATTTTTTCTCACCACTTGTAATGCCCATGACATGCTTTACATGGGGGTTTTGTTCCAAGGTTCACCACTTGTCCAAGCAAATTCTATTGAAACATAGAGAGAAACAAAGGTCCACCACTTTTCCAAGCTAGGCTCCATTGAAACATGGACCTTAATACCAAATTATTCCTAGTAGCATGAGTAATATTTTGTACATGGGGGTTTGCATTCAAGGTCCACCACTTGTCCAACATACTTTTCCTAGTAGGTTTGGTCGCAAGATTCACCACTTGTCCACTCTATGTCATTATATTAATAATAATTGGGTGTTAAGGTCCACCACTTTTCCAACCTATAAGGTTATATATTGAATGGTATTTTTTCTCACCACTTGTAATGTCCATGATATGTTTTACATGGGGATTTTGTTCCAAGGTCCACCACTTGTCCAAGCTAAATCTGTTCAAACATAGAGAGAAACAAACATGCACCACTTGTCCAAGGTAGGCTCCATTGAAACATGGAGAGAATGATGCTCCACCATTTATCCAAGATAGACTCCATTGAAACATGGAGAGAAGTAAGCTCCACCATGTTTCCAAGATGCTAGAGTCCATTGAAATACCCAAAACCCCTGATACTTTGTACATGGGGGGTTTACATTCAAGGTCCACCACTTGTCCAACCTATTATCCCTAGTAGCATGAGTGGCTTCGTCTCAGGATTCACCACTTGTCCACTCTATATCATTATATTAAGAAAAATTGGGTTTCCATATGTAAATGGATCTTTGCTTGGATAAGTGGTAGACCTTGAGACCTAAATACCCATTCTACACTAGAGCATTGGTTAAGCCTTATACACTTCAAGCATACCTTTAACAACAAGTAGTAGTTATTAGTTGACTTAAGTCTAGTTGAACTCCATGGTATTGAGACTAAGAGAGAGTGTAGCATAAAAAAGAGTCAGGATTTTAATTTGACTTTCTTTCTATTAATGAGTAGATCATAGATGGATTTTGGTATCTAATAAAACCTTAGGGTAGACAATGTAAAAATCATGTCCATTGTTGTGTTTGCATTAAGTGTTCTTGTTCTTTAATTTCAGAACCATTACAGAAAAATGGATTGGCTATATGCTGGCATAAATTGAAGAAAACTATTGAATTACCCATCCAACCTCCTCCAAGACCTTGTCCAAGGAATGAATCACCTCCTTATCACCTACCACTTGCTTTCAAGGACATCAAAAGAGTACTTATCTTGGATCTAGAGGGGTTACTTCTCAAGACAGTTGAAATGAAACATGGAGATTCTATGCCATCTTGGGCTCAGCACATGCGACTTGTGGAGGACAAAGATGAAGTTTATCATGTGGTGCGACCAGACGCACAAAGTTTTTTGGATTTTACTTTGAGCTATGGATATGGAGTTGCTATAACTTAACAAGGGTGCAACGCATCACACAAAAGTGTTTTCCTGAGCAGTATACCAAGTTCAAGGTGTTTATGAGTAACAAAAATTGCCAAAATTCAAATATCATGTTAGGATTTACGAGGGTTTATCACAAAAATCTGAGTGATATTTGGAAGATATTTGAGGATTTGGATGCAAACAATACCTTAATTTTTGATGACACTCCATATAGGGTGATGTGGAACATGCCAGGGACATATTTTATATTTCCAAAGATGTGGAGGCAAACTTCCGAGCAACTTCAAAACTTCTTGCAGAGAACCATAATTCCATGGTTGGTAGGATGGTTGTATGCAAGAGATAAGAGAGTCTATACATACAACACAATTGTAAATCAGTATAGTGATTCTGAGACAAATTATGTCCTTGGTGTGTACTTGTCAACACGAAAGCATTGAATAAATATGGCTATAAGATGCTTTTTTTATTCTAGTGTGTATCTTTCAACATTTGTATAATTTGATATAGTCTTTTTTTTTTTTTTAAAGGTGTGTCAATTTTATGAACACTTGAATGGAGTGCACCCTACTCTAAGGGGACTTCAATGTACTATTGGAGTGCATCCTATTGTAAGGGGACTCTGATGTATTGCTAGAGTGCACCCAAATTTTTGGGGACTCATTTTTTATTTGATTGGAGCCTATGTTGGGTCATATAGTAAAAGAAATTCATTTTTTGTCAATTCATATCAAGGTTGCATTTATTTGGAACTATGAAAGAATTGATGTTTGATGTCAAAATAAAACTTGTAAGTGTGGATCAGAGAATTCATGGACTTTAAATATGTGAGAGGGATCTTTTTCTTGGGCACAAATGTTTGCTTCAAGAATTTTGTCATTACATACTTTATGTGAAAGAGTTTTAGAACCTAAAAGACTTTGAAAACAAAACTATGGAATCTAAGTGCATGTATTCTTGAATGGCTTGAAAGTTGATGTATACATGCATGTCGCCTTGATGAAGATTTAGATCTGACAAGATGGAAAGATATAATTCTTGGACGTTACCTTTGTCAATTTGGTAATAACATATTTAACTTTCTTTTAATATGGGTGGAAAATATATTATTATGTGCATTTGGAAAATATATTATTATGTGCATTTGGAACCTAATTGCTTGACCTTCAAACCAAGATTCCTATGTTATTTTTTCATATACTTTTTTATACTGAATTAAGATTGTGGATGCAAGGTCCACCACTTGTTCAAGCTAGATCTAAGAAAGTATATATACTGAGTCTTCAAACTAGTAAACCAAGGGAAGAGAGAAGCAGGGTCCATCACTTGTCCAAGCTCATCTCTAGACAACATAGAGAGATGTTATGTCTACTAATTGTCCAATATAGTCATGGAGAAATGATAGAAGGTTGATCCACTTGTCCAACCTATCATCTCTAGTAAAATGGGAGGTTTGGCCTTAAGATTCACCATGTAACCAACATATACTTCATTGTATTATGAAGAGTAGAAAAGAAAAGCTCCACCACTTGTCTAAGGTAGTTCCAAAATCAACATGGAGAGAAGAAAGCTTCACCATTTGTCCAAGATAGGTTCCATTAAAACATGGAAAACCTCATATATGTTGTACATGGAAGCTTTTTTCCAAGGTCCACCACTTGTCCAAGCTAGGATCCATTAAAACATGGATAGAAACAAGGCTCCACAACTCGTCCAACCTTTATAGCTGCGAAGTGTACCGGTTGTCTAAACTAGGCATGGGAAAATAATAGAAGGTCCACCACTTATCCAATATATTATCTCTAATAGCATGGGAGGTTTGGTCTCAAGATTTAGGAATTGGCTGACCTGTATTTCATTGTATTATGATGAATTTGGTTTTAAAGTCAACTACTTATCCAAGCTATAATTTTATATCTTGAATGGTATTCCTTCCCATCACTTAGAAAACCAATGATATGTTGTACATGGGAGGGTTTGTTACAAGGTCCACCACTTGTCCAAGCTAGTTTCATTGAAACATGGATGAAGACAAGCTCCACCATTTGTTAAAGCTAGACTCCATTGAAATCTAGAAAATCCATTCTATGTTGTACATGGGGTTTTTGTTTTAAGGTCCAACACTTGTCCAAGCTAAGATCCATTGAAACATGGAGTAGAGAAACACTCCACCACTTGTCCAAGCTAGGCAACATTGATAGTAGTTGGTTTATTTTGAAGATCCACCACGTGTCTAAGCTAACTCTATTGAAACATAGAGAGAAGCAAAGGTCCACCAACTGTTCAAGCTAGGCTCCATTGAAACATGGACAGAAGCAAGCTCCACCATTTCTCCAAGATAGACTCCATTGAAACATGGAGAGAATCAAAGGTCCACCATTTCTCCAAGCCAAGATCTAGTTGTCCAACCTATAAGGTTATATCTTAAATGGTAATCTTTCTAATCACTTGGAATACCCATGATATGTTTTACATGGGGGTTTTGTTCCAAGATCACCACTTGTCCAAGCTAACTCTATTGAAACATAGAGAGAAGCAAAGGTCCACCACTTGTCCAAGCTAGTCTCCATTGAAACAAGGAGAGAAGCAAGCTCCATCATTTCTCCAAGATAGGCTAGCATGGATAAGTGCACCTTGAAACCAACCTTCCTATGAGGCAATAGAGCATATGCTACATATTTTATGTATGCTCCATGCCTCAAATTAAGAAGTTATAGATTAGAAGTGGACCTTGCTTAAATGTCACATGCAATAAATTAAGGAAAAATAGCCAAGTGGATTGTATTCCTCAATGGATCCTTGCTTTCACAAGTTGTGAACCTTGAGTCACTTTTACATTAACTTGGACAAGTGGTGGACCTAGAAACCAAGCTCTCCATGTTGAGATAAGTTGTAGGTAGGACAGTAGAACATAGACAACGATAATGGATGCAATATACTCCTCTCCTAATAATCCAATTGATTGAAACCATGATATTTTAGTTGTTTTCATTGTGTATTGTATGTGCATAAAGTGGAATGAGACCTTAAGAAAACTCAAATTTTTGACAAAATCTCTATATTTTATACATGATATATTGAAAGTTGTCCAACCTGGGAATTGGGATTTTCCCACTTTACCTAATATGGTCTTCATGCCACTCTTAGTTGAACTCAAAAGTTGATTAATTTAAAAGTTGATTAATTCAAAAGTTGTGATTAGGGTTACAAAAATTGGCTTTTATACCTTAGCCTTGGAAGTTCTAACTTCTCAGAATCATCTCCTACTTTCTCCGATGGATTTCGCTAGTCTGCATATTTAGTATATTACAATCTAGAAACTCAATCGAGTCTCAAAAAATAATTACATTGAGTTTGACAGAGTAAATAATACAAAATTGGGCTTTTCTCATATTCAGTGGGTTAGCATACCCATTTCAAATGTGATACAGTATGCACAAACTAAAAAGGCATCTATATCTAGCATCAAGTGGAAGTTTGACTTGATTATTCTACACTTGATCTAGTGTGTTTTAACTACCTCTTTTGAAACAACTTTGATCCCATTTTTTATGAGAAGGTCTCTATCTTAAAAAGTTTCACTTGAAATACTATAATACCAACATACCCACATTAGAAGAACATGTACATAAGCTACCTAGCTTGTCTTGTGCACATATGTATCCTTCATGGCTATAAACACTTCTTGCATGAGCATCAAGGTCAAGGCCGAGGACAATGTGATCAGCTCAGTTTAGTGTAGACATACAAACAAACACACAAGCCATAGCAAAAATAACTACATGAGAATGAGAATGAATAAGATCGAAAAGAAGCTCATGGCCACTAAAGCAAACAAAGTCATAGATGGGCTTCTACTGCTAGGGAATAATAGTAAGCTTCAATACACATGACATACTTGTCTTCCTCGTTTTGAGATTTGAGCTTCTGCTATTCACCATGGTATGAGCATTGAATTGAGGGAAGGATAGAGTGCTCTATTTTCAGTACTACAAGAAGACTAGCCAACAACGCCAAATTTCCCCTCTCTTTGCACATCACTTGTACCTTTCACTGCCTCTAAACTGGCTCCTCTACCCTGCACCAACAACAAGTTAGCCTTGTGCAGGTTATCCTCTCATTCTCCGAAAGCCTCAAAAATTTTCACTTCAATTGACTTTCTTTATACATTGTGGGTTGCTATATAGGGAAGAGTTGCCAGGATATATGTCAATTAATGCTAATTACAGGTTAGCTCAAGATGCTTCTATAGCTTATGCAACCAGAATGATCTAACTACTAAGTACACAGCTTAAGAGAGTTCTAGAAGCATTTACGAAGGATATCTGGTATAGTGAGGCCATTGGTGAAGCGGCGTGAGAAAATTCACTGTTCAAAAGCCATTTCCGTTTGGAAAATTCTTGGGAAGTGATGAAGGAGAAGTGCAAGTAGTTTTTGTTTGTGAGCGTCCACCAAGGATTCTCCAAACACAAAGCTAGCCAAAGTAATGTCCACATTTTCATTCTTGGGGATAGCATCAATGATGGCTGCCTGCACACAAATTAGAGGGTAGTTATGGAGAATCTGGAGCTTAAGGTAGAGATCATTGATGGCATGCATCAGTGCAGCTTGTGCAATAAAACAAGCATGAAACAAGAAAAACATCAAGGAATATGAGTTTCTGTTCAATGTCCAACCAATCAAAGTTGATCCTCAAAATCAATGTCACTTCCCTATTTGCAGGTGCAAGGGAACACCACTCACCTTTGAGGACCTTCATTGTTGCCTCCCAAACGACCATAAAGGTGTGCACCAATGGTCATCAAAGCCAATGTGAGGCCTTGGCATCCTTCTTTTTCAGCAAACTTGAAGTCATGTAAAAAAACATGCAAGCTGAACACCGACAAGATTCTATAATCTTGTTGCTTTGCCCATTGCAAGCAAATCCTGTGATAAGTGTACCATTTGGGTGCACAATGGGAGAGAATGCTATGTAAGACACTCTGCTATCAAAGCATACCACATCTACCTCACATACCATTCCAATACCGTATGTTGATAATGCATATCCTTCTAGTACCCTACATTGATAACGCATCAGAGACTTCCTTTCCTCTAGACAAGCACACAGGGGGATGCCCAAATTCTTTCATCAAAGAAAAGAACTCTTACATGTTGCACTCTCGATTGCTTGGGCTGCACCTTTCACATTGAGCGTGTGTCTTGGCGGAATTTTTCGCAAAGATCTTCTTGACATCAATTTGAATAATATTTTTTGCATCAAAGTTCTTCTGGAAAGGTTTAGTGATAGGCCTAAGGTTGGGTTCACACAGTGGCACAGAAAAAGAGGGTTGGATAGGGGGTTTCCGATAGAAGCATCCCAAGAGGCAATTTCTGCCACCCTTTTGTTCACATGATGTTAGGAGCAAGGGTGGGCTTCCACCCTTGGCCATGAAATATAACCATTGACCTTGCCATGATGGAGATGGAAAAAGAGAGAGATAGAAGGGGAAGATGTTGACACAGAAAGAAAGAGATGGAGACGTTGACATAATTACACATAATAGTACACTAGAAGGATAGGAGACAAACTCTTACACACTCTTACACAAGAAGATGACACACAGAAACTACATAGCATAGGACATAAGTTAAGAGAGAGGAAAGGGAAAATTTTGAGCATCTCACACAAAAATGGGCTAAAGATTGTAGCACCAAACTCCAATGCACCTCTTGTGGAGTTTGGTATTTAATATTTGACATTGCTTATTGGTGCCAAAAATTGGAGACCCCTCTTTTACACTTAGTTCCACTTTAATTTATGAGTGGAGCATGTCACTTATTGCATGACTCACTTAGGGTGAGTTCTCACTATACTATTTACAAAGCATCCATAATGGCTTATTGATAAAAGATCTAAAACATTGTGCAAATGTAAAATGGCCGATAATAATTTATTGCTGACACCTTGTTCTCAAATCCCAGAGCTCCAATCTACACATCATCAACTCACCATTAGTAAAAATAGAAAGACGGCATAGTAATTAACCATTACAAGCCAGCTATCCCAATTGTAGTGAACCACATACGATAGGAGGGTGCCTAATCTCGTAACATCCCTCTCTCTAGGGATATCAACTATCCCTAGTTGCTCAATAGAGAATCAACTGGACCGTGAATGATGGGAATTATGGAGAAAATCTGGGAAGTTTTGGATAAAAAATTCTTACATTCACTTAGCATCGTCTCTAAGGTGGCCTTTAAAAGTCAAAAGATAATGATTGTGAACTATATTTAGTCAGGGATGAGTTGCTCTTCTTGATCTACAAGTGTAGGTGGTTCCTCATATATATGATGTGTAGGTAGGGGTCCTCGAAAGGGTCGTAATAAACTAATGTGAAATTTATTGTGAATGTGCTAGTGTGAAGGTAATTAGCTATTAAAATACATTACAAGGTTAGGTATCCTGTTTAAGTATGCTTGGGCATTACATCATAACCCAAAACATATTGATTATCTAAACATGAGCTAAGGTCTTGGAGAATGGACAAACTCTTAACATTCCTCTTGCCCAGCATATCCTACATTAAATCCATAGAAAGTGGCAGATAGAGTGGCCACAAGTTTGAATATCTGAAAAGAAAACTTTAGAAAAAAATTAGTACCTAATAGGCTAGTAAGCCCGATGTTGCAATGTGAATAATTACAAGATAGAATACCCTATCGATTTTGTTGAATTGCATTTCTTAATCAAATATTTAAATGTTATTATTGAGCGATTGGTGTATTTCATGATACATATTTGTTTCTATCTAGAAATTAAATTAGCATTCTAGTAGTAAATAAGTAACGATGCCATTTTACTAGCAACCCAATAACTTGGCGTATGGCCTTTTCATAGGTAGTGCAAACCATTATAATTGGATACTTATTTGAGTTTGAAGCTCACAATTCTTGAGAGAATTTGTATTGAAGAGTGATTGCCTTTGTGATATGCCAACATTAAGACTAAAAGTGGCCCTTGTGCCTTGATTAGTAGCATGAAGATTGAAAAACATATAACATGGAGTTATCAATGATAAACCACACTTGTCAAGTACCATGACTTAGTTGGTTGCCATTGGCTAGTAAGCATTGTGGATGGAATAGTTTAAAAACAATGACATAAAATTCAAATGAATTTTTCTTTAAAGTGTTAGAGAAGAGCAAGACTTTTACAAATTTGAGCAAGTATATTCAGAGGCACACACTTGAGATACGTATGATCAATCTAGCCCCAATCTGGTAGCTCATCGATTGAATAGCTTCCAAAGATGTAGGGAGAGAAATGGTACGGCTTCCAAATGTACTGGATATGCAGAGGACTAAAGAAGTTAAAGATTATATACAATGTCACCAAGTGACTAAATGTACAAGTTTATGGGTATATAATTTTATGGAATTATGAATGGTCAGAAGATGCTTAGATTTTTGACATTAAACAAAACTGTAAATTGATAACGCTTGTAAATTTCAAAGGATACTTATTAGGAAGTATTTGAATAAATTGCAAAGTTAAAATAAACTCTTATCAATTTATTTCGTATGTAGACTCGTGCTATGATGATCCTTGGCCTGGCATGATTACGACGTCATCATTTTGACTTAAAGTTCCAATTTCCTATCAAAATTTCCTCAAAACAAGACTGCTTTGTCTTGATTAGTAGCAATACGAATATTTTAATATTGGACTATAATCAATAAAGGGAAAATATTAAATAGGAACTTAGTTATGATCAATGAGCGTTTCATCTCTTATTGTAGGATTAATCCATGCAAAAGTGAATTCAAGTGTCTAGTAAGTGATCATAGTTACTAGGAATAAAGTCAGTATAATATACTATTGAAATGGGTATTATTGCCTAGAAGGCTCTTGGAAGGAAACACATTATAAAATAAGATAACAACATAACATGTGAATTAATCTTGTTGTAAAGTGTTAGAAAGAGAGTGAGATACATACACGACTAAACAATGATATGTAAGGATAGACAATCAGTATACCATGTAGTTAATATCTTTCCCATCCGGTGGCGTATGTTTGAGGCCTCATGAGGTGAAGGGAAAAGAGTAGCAAGAACTCCAAATTGTAGGCTCAAGTAATCTTTGTTTGATGTGGCTCTTGATCAAATTTGACCGATCATGTTCAGACTGGATGCAATGAGTTGCCTATAACATAATAAGTCACCTAAAAATACTTCATATGTAATATAAAAGATGAAAATGAGTCTTGTTAACTATATTAGTAAACATGTAAATGTTCAATAAAATCCATACTATGACTTTAGAATAAACTTAAAATTACAGTCTGAGGTTGATGATACTCATTTGTATTGTTTGGGCAAGATTTTGTTCACTTAACCTTCAGGCGGTTGAAAGTTCAGATTAGCTGATATAGCTAATTGACCACACTTATGATACACGTTTCATTACGTTAACTTCCAAGAAGAAAGTATCCTCAATTGATATCCATGGTGAAAATTTGTGTAGCATCATGGATAGAAGGAGCATCTCATCAACAAGGGAGCGAGTGCAAATTGGGCTCCAAAATGTGCTCAAATGTTACGAAATTTTGTAAAATTTTCAAGAAAATGCAAAAAAATGTAATAAATTTAAATTAATTTAACTAGTTGTTGTCAAATCTAGTAGGCTTCCTTGCGAGAAATTGAAAGTTTTCACTTTCGAGCTCCCTTCCTTCGTAGATGGCAATCACCAATGTAATTTGCCTTGTGATGGTTATCCAAAAATTGATGTCGGCTTCAAGTTCTCCCAAAAATGAATGACCAAAAATTTAAGAATTGTGGCCAACTTGATTGTGGTTAAGGTTGAGCAGTCAAAATTTGTGGAGAGTGGGTGGCTAATGGTAGCAAGGGAGGACAAGAGAATTGGGTTGTGGCCTTGTTAAGCGGCCAAAGAACGAGATTAAATTGGGTAGCCAAAGGTGGGCAATTGAAGGAGTTTGTGGGCGGCCTCTTGAATTGGGCGGCCAAGAGTGACTGAGGGTGACTTGCAAGAGGTGTTTCGGGTGGCGAGCAGGAGCAAAGAAGTAACCAGCGGTCCTAAGCGACTAGTTTGTCAGTGTTTTTGAGCATTTTTGTGCAGGTCAACGGGTTAGCTTGGGGGTGTGTAAGTCGGGCTTCACACAATAGGCGGTAGTCGGGAATTTCGCGTGTGTTGAAGATGATCCATAGCCTTTGCATGGAAAGGCTAAGCCAAGGAGAAACTTGATTTACTTGCCCTTCAATTGATCCCTTCTTGATTTCTCTCTATCCAATTGAACCCTTATGGGAATTTCGGATCCAGGCTCGTCGTCGAAATGACGATCACATCCAAAATTACTTCAATTACAACTGTGAACTTGAGTCTTTTTTTTTCTTTGAAAGGAGTGCCCAATGATAATTTATAATTTCCCTCAGCTTGTTGTCAATTATGTGACACCCTTCAGGATTTATTGCATGACTCACTTAGGGTGAGTTCTCACTATACTATTTACAAAGTAGCCATAGTGGCTTATCGATAAAAAATCTAAACCACTGTGCACATGTAAAATGGCCGAGAATAATTTATTGCCGATGCATTCTCCTCAACTTCCAGATTTCCAATCTACACAGCATCAACTCACCATTAGTAAAAATAGAAAAACATCACAAAATTAATCATTACATGTCAACGATCCCAATTGTAGTTAACCACATACAACAGGAGGGTGCCCAATCTCGTAACACATGAGCCCGACGAAAGTAATCCAAGGGGACTTTGACTACCGTCCCATTCACATGGGTGGGATGGAAGAGATCTAGCATGGGGAAAGCTCACATAGAATCTCCAAGTTTGAGTTGTTTGTTAACCAAAAGACAACACTAATCATTTGATTGTAAAAACCACCTGATATCTATTATACTTGAATACTATTAGGTCTCCCCAATCTCAAAAACATAAAAAATCTTTCAAAACATATTAAGTGCATAAGCGAAGGGTGAGTTTAGAAAATGAAAGACATATGAAGGTAAAAAGTCAAAAGAAATATGAAGGTGGAGAGTCAAAAGACCTTTTGTGACCATGAAAAAAGATATTTCTCTTCTCCTTCATTTTTCCTTTAGCATTTTCTTCTCTTCTCTTTAGCATCTCTCTCTCTCTCACGTGCGCAATGTTGTATCCGTCCTTTCCAGCTAATACTATTGCAAATCTACATGGTTTGTTATTTCCCGTTGTTACGTGCTATAGACTAGCGCATCGTTTTTCTTGTTGTGAGGGAATCTTGAATTAGGAATACCTTTTAATTTTTTGAAGCCATTAGGAATATCTTTTAATTTTCATATTATTATACCTAATACTATTAGGTCTTCCCAATCTCTTAAAAATAAAAAATCTTTCAGAACATCTTTTTTTTTTTTGCAAAACTCACAAATGTGAGTAGATTGAATTAATACCAAAAATAATTACAAAAATTTCATGCTCACATCGAGCCAGGAGACCCATAATCTAGCAAGTTCATCACACGGGGAGCCACCCTCGCGATTACATATCAATTCTTGGTTGCCATGGGCAGCAAACCCCCCAACCACAGGGCACACAACTCGCCAAGAAGAAGAACAAGACTACAACAGGAAGACTATGTAAGCGCAAACCAACACACCTATTGCCACAAAAGGGTATCATCAAGATCAACCAGATCCACCCGGAAGATGAAGAGCCAGGTACCACCACTTGAACAATAGAACCGCACGCAGATCCAACGAAGCCACCAACCAGTAGCACAAGTATAACATCAGATGAAACAACGCATCCACCATCCGACCCCACTGTGAAACTCCACCCCACAGACCCAAGTCATCCTACAGAGCAACATTAGTAGCCCTTCTACAAGATCTCATAGGCCCTGCACATTAGCCCTTCCAGGAGCCCACGAACTAAAATGGAAGGTATTTGCTCCCTGTAAAGGGTCCTCCCCTTGCGCACGGCTCCCCATGAGCCAAAAGGCTCTACCCTGGCCAAGACAAAGACGGCTTGCCCTGCTCAAGCGCAAGAGGTCCCCTAGGGGCCTAATCCCAGCTACGATTGAGAGTCACCCTGTTGTCTGCAAGTTCGCCAGAGGCCCCCCCAAGCCATGCAATGCTCTGTAGGCAGAAACCCTAGCCCCACTTGCCGTTATGGCTTTTTAACTTTCAAAACATCTTTAGTGCATAAGTGAAGGGTGAGTTTAGGAAATGAAAAGACCACGAAAGTGGAAAGTCAAAAGAAATTTTGTGTCCATATAAAAAAAGAGACTAGTATGTTATCCGCAGGTTGCTGCGGCCAGAAAATGCATGTCTTCTATTCTTACAACTACATAGGTGGAAAATTATATAGATTCTATTCTTCTACATGTATACACTCTCTTGCATTTCAAAAAAAATGATTCACACCTCCCTATGGATTCTAAAAATGATTTATACTTGCAAGAGGATACAAACATTCTTTTAATACCAAGCTTGGCAGGTTCTCACACGTTACATAGGATTTTCTAGCCCTTATTCAATGGATCTAGGAGTGCTTTATAGATATTGAAGAGAGAGAGAGAGAGAGAGAGAGAGAGAGAGAGAGGCATTAATATTTATATTCTACTCCTACTCCTCCTCTTTCTCTCTGTTTAATTGGATAGTTCTCTAGGTTTCTTGCAGTCATTTTATTTGTATTCTTCTCCTCCTCCTCCTCTTTTTCTTTGCTTAATTGGATAGTTCTCTAGGTTTCTTGCACTCATTTTATTCTCTCTCTCTCTCTCTCTCTCTCTCTCTCTCTCTCTCTCTCTCTCTCTCTCATTGCCTTAAAAAAACTTTAAATACTAAATTCCTTCATACTTTGTAAATTTTCTTACCTTCTAATTTAAAATTCAAAGGTAGCGTTTCAAATTAGAGGTGAAAAGAAGCACAGCTCATGTTTGCTCATTGGATGACTTATACATCAGAGTTGATATTCTTTTAGGTTTACCTCTAAATTCTAGATTTGACGATGATAAAACCTACAAAGTTTAAATAAATTAGCACGAATGAATTACAGATCAAAGGAGAGGCACACACTCATCATCATACACGCAGATTAAGAAATTCAGATATAAAAACTTTCAAATGTAGTAAATTTGTCTCTAGAATTTTATTATAAGTAGGTTTTTATAATTTCAATTTTTTGTAGGATTCTCCAAGAGCCCTTGATGGCAACCTTAAAATTTCGTTAAAAAATTCAAATTTTAAAGACAAAGCTCCAAATTTTATAGGCGAAATCTAGGAAAATCGTGTAAAGACCTTCAAATATAATATTCTCACATGTAGGTTTTCCAAGTTTTTGAAAAAGAGCACTATGTATTCAGGTGCTCAAAAAAGGGTTAGGTTTAGTGTAATCCCGTCGACAAATTTTAAATTCTAGATTTGAAGTGAGAAATCCCATAAAGTTTATAGAAACTTAGTGTAAAAACACTTAAATATACACTAAATCTTGAGATGAAAGTTCTCATATGTAGGTTTTCTAAGTTTTTGGGAAAAAGCGCTATGTATCCAAGTGCTCGAAAAAACCTAGGTTTGGTGTAATCCCACCTAAAAATTTTATGATTTACCTATAAATTCTAGTTTGAAGGTGAGAATGCCTATGAAGTTGATAGGGAAAAACCTAGGTCTAGTGAAATCCCACCCACAAATTTTGAGATTTACCTTTGAATTCTAATTTGGAGTTGGGAACACCTACAAAGTACACAGAAATTTAGCACAAAAACTTGTAAACATAGTCAAATATTTACTCCGCCTTCCGTTGTTGTTAACTTGCAATTGCTCGTCACCCGCCCTAGATTTTCTCCCTGTCTTGGATTCCTCAGCATGGGCTTACTCGCCTTTGTTCGTCATTGGCTATGGGACCAATTGCACTCTCTCTCTCTCTCTCTCTCTCTCACACACACATCATATCTTTACATTGAGAGTAAATTTGACAAAACTCCAAAGAAAGTAGTCATAGTAGGTATTCTTTAGTTTTTGGTTAAGTTGTGCCTTGCATAGATTAAAGAGATCTATCTCATCGTAACTCAATAGTGAATTTGTGGGTGCAATTCCACAAAACTACAATGTAAATAAGATACTGCCTACCTTGAGGCTCTCTTAGAATATTCATGTTATCACACATGAACTTGATGCATGATAGTTAAGCCTTGCATGTCAGCTACAAAAGATATGCCTTGCATAGATTTAAGGGAAATGTCTCATCAACATAACTCAATTATGAACTAGTATGTGACCCGCGCGTTGCTGCGACCAAAGAAACATGGCCACTATTCTCATAGAGCTATCTTTTCCTCCCAGTGGAACACCATCAATACTCTATTCTACATGTATAGTCTGTTGTATTTTTAAAAGTGATGCATGACACAACCTCTTGACAAATTCTAACAAATATGAATATGTAGCTGCAAATCATTTTTTAATACGAAGCTTGGGAGCTAGGCTCAAAGAAATTATTTTTTGTGAGTTGTTAGCCCTTGTTCAATAAACTTCTATTAGGTTAGAGAGAGAGAGAGAGAGAGAGAGGGAGAGAGAGTCCTCCTTTTTGTGTGTTTGGGTCAAGCAATGCTACAAAGCTTGATTATATAGCTTAGATAAGTTAGCATGGTGTGAAAAAATTGAAAGCTAAGAGAATTCCAATGTGATCATAAAACTTTGTTTGAAAATGGATTGGATTCTATAGAATTGGTTTCAACAATGGAAACAAAATTGGTTTCAACAATGAGTGGGTTCAATAGAATTGGTTTCAACAACGGGAACACAATTGGATTCAATGTTTTGACTCCACTCTGTTACTTGCTTCTATCCTTGCTTCTTTCTTGTGAGAGCAAGGCATGGCAGTAGTGCACATCATAACCTACTATATAGTAGGAAGGACGTTCCCCTTGGTCTACCTAGGGTTGATAGAAGTGCTACCAAATGAAAAAGTACAAACTGAGTAAGTAAGCAAGTTTTTAAATATGAGTTCCCATAACTAGTACAATGTGTAATCATAAAACTTTTCATGTCTAAGAGTGGAGTTGTGAAAAAATTATTAGGGCTCATAGTTTCCAATGTAGCAAGAGAGCTTCAAGTTTCAAAGAGATGAGTTAACTTTCTTTTAATATCAAGAATGTGATTGGCCCTTCCGTCTATGTTTCTCTATAGATGAATAGTGTTCATCATATCATAACGATGCATAAGTAGGTTAGTACGTGTACACTATTTGTTCATGTACACTTATGCACCATCGGCACCTTCAAATGTTATAGAAATGAAAGTAAAATAAGGTCACCTAATAGTTTATGTGGATGCTCTGGGCCTTCCTCAAAAATTTTAAGCTCCACTATATATAGTATAGAAGTTGTATCTGAATGCTCAAAGAAAATCTAGATTTAGTGTAATCCTACGTACAAATTTTGAGATTTACCTCTAAATGCTAATTGAAGGTGAGAAGAAATCCTGATTTTACCAGAATTCCACATATAAATTTTGAGATTCACATCTAACTTTGCCCTCCCACCTCGGATTCCTCGTGCTGGTTTGGATTCGGTCACGCCGCCTTGGGTTCACTCACCTTCTGCCTCGGTTTTGCTTGTGTTCAACGTTAAACCTCGGATTTGTTTTCAAATACAAAGCTTCCAATGCTCATATAGTAGAAGTAGATTGCGTCTACAATTTTTCATATGCATGTTTACCAAGTGTCTCAGCAGAAGCATTGTGTATTCATATGAGTGGCTATCAGATTGCTCGAAAGAAAAACACAAGTTTTGTGTATTCTCACATATGAAAATTTGAAATCCACCTCTAAATTCTAGTTTTGAAGATGAGAAAACCTAAAAATTTTAGGGAAAAATCATTGATGAAACATAGCAAAATTGCCTTTAATTTTTCAATAAGTCGGTTTTTAAACTTTTTTGAAAAAACATTGTATTGTGTGCAAATGCTCAAAGTAAACTTAGGTTTACCTATAAATTTTGAGATTTAGCCATAAATTCTCTTTTCTTTTTGCTATACTCACAATTGTGAGTGAGAGAATTTATATTAACGTGACAGGATTGTATTCTTTTGAAGTTAATATAGATTTAGCAACAAAATTCTAACTTGAAGGCAAGAAAAAAAACCAAGTTTAACACAAAGCCTAAAGAAATTTAGTGTAAATTTTCTCTGCCTCTTGCCTTTGCCACCTCGGTTTTGCTCGTAAAACTTCAGATTCGTGCATGTTGTCTTGGGTTCGCTCCCCCTTTTTGCCATCTCAAATTTTCTCGTCACATCGGATTCGTGCATGCCGCCTTGGGTTCCCTAGCAAAAACACTTGTCTTTCACATTGATTTTGCTCGTCTGATTTGCTGTAAATTTTCCTATATGTCGGTTTTTAAACTTTTGTGAAAAAAGCATTGTATTGTATGTGAATGCTCAAAGTAAACTTAGGTTTAGTGTAATCCTACCAATCAATTTTGAAACTTAGCCATAAATTATACCTCGAAGGTGAAAAAAAAACCCAAGCTTAGCACAAATCCTAGAGAAATTCAGAGTAAAAACCTTCACTTATCATCAAGATTTTTCTCCTCGTTCCGCTTTTGCTACCTCGGATTTGCTTGTTCCACTTTGGATTTGTGCACACACCGACGTGGGTTTGCTTGCCTTTCTCCCACCTATTCCCTCGCTTTGGATTCTTCGGATTGGCACACCCCACCTCGCTTGTCTTTCGCTTTGATTTTTCTCGCCTTCAACGCTTTCCTCCACCCCTCGTCTTGGAATCAACCTCTTATTATCTCTCTATCTCTCTCTCTCTCTCTCTCTCTCTCTCTCTCTCTCAACACCACTGCTGGCTCGAAGGATGAAAATACACCCACATACGATCCTTCTCGCGTCAAATTTTTGTAGAGCTCTCTCTCTCTCTCTCTCTCTCTCTCTCTCTCTCTCTCTCTCTCACACACACACACACACACACACACATAATAACTCAGAACTTTAGAAGTTGGCACCGGGTAGTGAGTCTCTCTCTCTCTCTCTTACTCTCTTATATATATATATATATACACACACACACTTAGGCTCGTCATAATTGAGAGAATTTATGAATTTTAAAGGGTGGCACATAGTTTAACTCCTAAAAATAGAAGGGGATAAAATATATTTGAACAGGTAAAAGGCCTGTCAGCTGGGCAATCTCTCTTCTCATTTGGGATGCTAGTGTCACAGCTGATTTTTTACGTACATTTTACCCATTTTAAGGTATTGTTTTGTTTTCTATAGGAGAAAATGTTAGCCACTCTCTCAAAAATACACTATAATTCCAAGAAAATAATAATTTCTTGGAAATTGGCAAGGGTCCCCTTGGTGAGTAGGAGTCCCCATGAACTTGATGGAACGATCTCTCTCTCTCTCTCTCTCTCTCTCTCTCTCTCTCTCTCATGACCAATGACGTGTAACAACCCCATCATTTGCATGCATGTCCCCAAAGCGATACAGAATGAAGTCGACTCACAAATAGACCAACCTTCTCCTTTTTTTCTAGGGATAGATGTTTGACATTAGTTAGTGTATATATACATATGTGTGTGTGTGTGTGTGTGTGTGTGAAAATTTATAGATTTTTTAGGGTGGCACAAGGTTTAACTCTCAAAAATCAAAAGAATCAAACTGATAAAAGGCCCGTCAATTGGGAATCTCTCTCCCCATTTGAGATGCCAATGTTAGGGTTGGTTTTTTGTTAGACATTTGACCCATTTTAAGGCATTTTTCATGTTTTGTGTGAGAAAAAATGTTAGCTACTCTTTTAAAAGTACATGATAATATTAAGAGAATAACAATTTCTTGGAAATTTGAAAGGCAAGGGTGTCTTTGCTTAGTAGGAGTCCCCATGAGCTCAATCATAAAATCTCTCTCTCTCTCTCTCTCTCTCTCTCTCTCTCTCTCTCTCTCTCTCTCTCATGGCCAATGACATGTAAAACAACCTATCATTTGCATGCATGTCCCCAAAGCGATACAAAATGAAGTCGACGCACAAACAGTCAAACCTTCTCCTTTTTTTTTAGGGATAGATGTTTGACATTAGTTAGTGTGTGTATGTGTGTGTGTGTGTGTGTGTGTGTGTGTCCATCATAATATAGAAATTTTATAGATTTTTTAGGGTGGCACATGGTTTAACTCTCAAAAATAAAAAGGATTCAATAACTCTAACTTGATAAAAGTCCCGCCAATTGGGAAATATCTCTCCCCATTTGAGATGCCAATGTTAGGGTTGTTTTTTTTCAAACATTTTACCCATTTCAAGACATTTTTCTTGTTTTATATGGAAAAAATATTAGCTACTCTTTTGAAAATACATGATAATATGAAGAAAATAACAATGTCTTAAGGACAAGGGTGTCCCTAGTGAGTAGGAGGCCCCATGAGCTCAATCGTAAAATCTCTCTCTCTCTCTCTCTCTCTCTCTCTCTCTCTCTCTCTCTCTATAATGTAGATAAAAATCCCTACCTTTGAATGGATGCCCTCAAAGTGAGACCGACCTAAATTGATGCGCGGACATGCGAACCTTCTCCTTTTCCTCAACCGCTCTTAAAAATAAAAACTTACACAAATTTATAAAAGGTATCAATATTGGTATTGAAAAAAGCCCCTTGATAAAACAAAGCCAAATATATCATTAAAAATCAAATTTTTATTAAATAACAAAATCTCCACCAAAATTATGTTTACTTGCCTAGGTGGAGTGAAACTAAATTTATACATTTATTCTAAGTATACTTGAAAGTCTTTTGGTCTTTACATTGTACATTTTGAAAGGCTTTTCATTTCCCTATGCATGTCAAATCTGACCCTTCACTTTTGCATTTTACATTAGATGTTTGGTCTAAACTTTTGTGAAGTGAACCATGCATGACAGGTGGATGTCTTCTTCTTGCTTGAAATTTTTAAGCTGCATAAGTATAGTATAGATATGTCAATGCAAGTCCATAGAATGACAATGGAAACAATATATTTCCTACTTTGAGGCTCTCTTAAAAGGTTCATGTTATCACATAAGCTTGTTGCACAAGCCATGGCTATCGACCACTATAGAAGAAAAGTAGCATGCACCTTGAGTACATGACCAATTATATATATAGTGCCTACAAATGCACACATGCACAACTATGCACAATGGTCTCATCATGAAAGATGCACAATAGGGGCACCACCTAACTTGGGATGTGGCTATGATGTAGACACAGACGGCCAAGATGATAGAAATGACACACCGTCTAGCTAAGACAATGAGAAAATACTTTAGGATACATGGAGTAGGAGTACACTTAACACAGTGATATGTGCGGCACATGTGAGAAGTGAGATGTGCTAGGAGGACCCAGGAGTAGAACGGAGTCTTTTTCCATTTCCTTGGAGTGCTCATAGTGCCTTCAAGCTCTTGCCTACTACCTTAGTGCATGTTTTTTGTGTGCATGCATATGGCATGTGTGGTCATGAATCTCACTATGTTCCATGCTTCCTCTTTGGCGTCTCATGTCATGCATCATGTCATTGCAGTGGTGTGTTATTTGGCGATGTCTCTCTCTCAAAGTGGTAGTGTGATGATGATGTTGTGTATTTGATAATCTCATGATGGTGATTGTGTCCTTGAGAGTGACCTCTAACCCTCCTTAAGTAGGTGGAGAGAAAGAATCTTCCACTACTTTTAATGCCAGACAAAGAGGGCCCTAGCACATGGCTCAACCCCCCTAGGAAGACCATTGCCCTGACGTTATTTAGGGATTATAATGCAAGCTAGATTCTCTCTAGTTGGTGGGTGGCCATTGCTAGAGAGAGAAGGAGAATATATGTAATGAATTTGGGTTTTCTAAACTTACAGGAAAAAGATAAGGGTGATGATAGGTAAAGTAAAAAAGAGAAATTTACAAGTGGTCGTGCCATCAAAGACAATGCCAATGCCTCTGCAAGAGGGTTGTAATGTGCCTGTTGATGCTCAATTTGGTGATGTGAAGTTTGTCCGAGTATGCCTCTAGCATTGCCATGTTGTCTGTAGCAATCGCGTGCTTTAGTTGTTATCATCATAGTCCCCGTCGTTCTTATTGAGACCCTCATTGGGGAGTGTGTATGCATGCAAGTGTGTGCAAGTATACAAATGAGGTATGGCTGAAAATATGTTTTTCCTTACTCATGGGTTGACCCGCCAACATTGCCAAAGAGGGAGAGGAAAATAGATGTTAAAGTTTCATTATACAAGCATTTAACCACCAACAACGAGATCATAGTTGAAATTTGATGCATTTGCACGAGTAGAATTTTGACAATTTTCTTCAAGTTAGCTTTTGATACAACCAAGATTTTGAATTTTATTTGGTTACAAATACAATGGTTTATTTGTCGGGAATTGTGCCCAATAGGGAAGGAAAATAGATGTTAAAGTTTCACTAAACAGGCATTTAACCACCACCAATTGAACCGGCATCGTAAGTCCAAGAAAAATCTGATCAAGAGTTAAATATGGGAAAAATTACCAAAATATCCCTCTAATTTGTGGAAATTGTTGGGGTTAAGGCCTATGTGCCTTGACCGGTCGCCCAGATCATGGGCGCCTGCCCACTGTTACCCTATACTTATAGTGAGTATACTGTATAGGGGGAGCTGCCACTTCACTGGCTCCCCGCCCATATCTGTGTGTCGTGTGTCTCCTTCTCTCTCTCTCTCACTCTTCGTCTGTGGTGCTCCCCGATCCCCTTCAATTGGTATCAGAGCGTAGGTGCGGAGGGAGCGCGTGTGTGCACAGTCACGACGACAGCGGAGAGCCAGTTTCATTCCCGAAATCGCGTCCACGCGCGCGCGCTTTCAAGAGTGCAAACAGGGTTTCGACTTCGGCATCGGCAAATTCAGCTTTTCGAGAGCGTTTCCATCAGGTGCTCTACCGTTTCACCCCCCTTTCGAAGCCATTCGAGCCATCAGAAACCTCATTCGAGCTACGGTTGAGGAGCAGCATTTTCAGCCCTCTTTTGGCAGTTTATGCTGCGTTTTTGGGTCGAAACAAAGGTTTTTGACATAGCTTTCACACCCGGACTGAGATACATGTGATCCAGGAGTCTACCTTGGGGTTTTGGCACGCTCCGGACGCACTCGTCATATCAGAATTTTAAAATTTTGAACGCTGAATTTTCTGCAGCAGCAGTTGTTTATTGTGTGTCGAGGATTCCACACATGGTTTGCTCTCAGATGTGAGAGTGATATTTGCTGCAAGTTTCCTCACAGGTGGGAGGATACAATGTATGCCTTATGTGGCTTGATGCTCAGGGAGACTAATGTGATTGCATTTTGAGCTCAGAAATGTATGCCTCGAGCATGTTTTTTGGCAGTCACAGGTAGAGAAGATATTTGTGTACTAGATTTGCAAGTGTTTGCAATGATGTATGCAAAGTGTGGAGATTGGTGCATGCATTTGGAGTGCGGTTTGATGCGCTTTGGTTGCTCTTTGACAGTTTAGTGGTTGAGTTTACTCCCACTTTGACAGGTGATTTTCAGTCATCATTTGGTTGGAGTTTGGAGTCACTTGTGTGCCGTATTTCGCATTGCGCATAGCGACAGATCTTGCAAGGTTTTGCGAAATGTTGCTATAGTTATCTGGCAGACATTTGGTCATCGATTGAAAGGTATTTTGGCAGCAATCATCACTCACATGTATGTCATTTGAGGTGCCCTTGAGTGGTACTCCGGCAAGAGCGGGTATGCTCATATGTA
This sequence comes from Adiantum capillus-veneris, assembly GCF_014529385.1. Taxonomy (NCBI): domain Eukaryota; kingdom Viridiplantae; phylum Streptophyta; class Polypodiopsida; order Polypodiales; family Pteridaceae; genus Adiantum; species Adiantum capillus-veneris. The sequence continues at coordinate 82,462,722 of NC_140932.1, read as the reverse complement.
TGACTTTGTGAGGTGATTCCGGTCGAGTTTATTCCCGGATTGGCCATCGTGGCATATATTATTGTCTCTTTGAGGTTTACTGTTGAGATTTTGCTCCAGTTACAAAGGAGACTCTGCCAAAATTTTGTCAGATATTTATGCGGATTCGAGTCATATTGGCTTGTGATTTTGTGCAAGGTTTTGCACGGTTATTGGTGCAACTTTGCATCAGATTTAACAGCCATATTTGTAGACTTTTGTTGATGCGATTCGAGCCAGTTTAGAGCTGACTTGTATTGACATTGTGGGAGCTCTATTTTGGAGTGTGTCTCACAGGTTTTACATTGTGTTTCTGGCCATATTGGTATACAGTTTTCAGGTGTTGTTGGTGAGGTGATTTTGCTTTCTAGTTTGCTACATTGTGCTCATGGCAGAGACAGGTGATCGATCAAATTGTGACCTCTCACAGATGCGCATGTTTGATGGGTCAGACTTTGCGGCATGGAGAGAGTGTATGCTTGATGCATTGACACAGCGAGGGGGGCATCGACATCGACCATTGAGTGGTGATGTAGGTTGACCTTCAAACATGTCTGACGATCAGTGGCAGGAGCTAGAGGAGATGGCACTATCTACGCTCTCTTTGCACCTTGCGGAATCTGTATATGCTCTTGTTATGTATGAGACTACTTCGAGAGCACTTTGGCACAGATTACATGATATGTATGATAGATCTGAGTCATCACGGACTCGTGTGAGACATGTACATTCACGAGCACGCCGACAGGTGACATGTTGGTATTGTGGTCATTCTGGACACGTTAGACGGCGTTGTTTTCGTCGTATGCGACATCGTAGGAGACATGGCAGTCTCAGAGATGTATGTAGTGATGCCATGGACTCAGTTGCTTTGACAGTTGAGGCACATGTAGTGTCGGAGTATACTAGTGATGGGGATGTCACTTTTACCTCGAGCTATGCACGAGATGCTATACATGTGGATAGTGCACTCCCTTCGCAGTGGTTGCTAGACGCAGATGCTATGTTTCATGTCACGTCGCATCGTGAATGGTTTTGTAGCTATTCTAGCGGGATGCTTGGCAGTGTACGTTTGACCGATGGATCGGTGCATGCGATAGCAGGTGCAGGAGATGTGAGACTGTCATTACCGAGTCGTGCATCTTACTTGTTACGACATGTGCGTTATGTGCCAGATCTGAGACGGGATTTGATCTCAGTCAGACAGTTACGAGATAGTGGATGTCAGATTTCGCTACGAGAGCGAGATTTTGTGATGCATTTGGGTTCGCTAGTCATTACGAGAGGTGCCATGAGTGGTACAAGTTACCCATTGCATGTGGATCACGGGAGAGACGGTGTTGTCTCTGTGATCATGCAGCCAGGTAGAGAGCGAGAGAGCAGGCGAGTCTCTTTTGCTTGTGGGTTGCAGGATGCTTTGCATGGAGTGCAGAGCACTGACCTTGTTGTGCAGGTTGCGTCTACGGATGCACAGGTAGAGCGGGACAGCTCTAGTGAGTCACAGCAGGATGAGTCATCAGAGGTGATGACAGAGATGACTCACATGGATACTGAGATGTCGGCTATTGTGGAGTCATTTCTTGATATGCTTATGCCAGAGCTTGATGCAGATTCAGGACATATGGATACACTTGGTACACATGTGATATGTGGTGGGCACGAGGAGTCAGTCCAGAGCTCGGAGTCAGAGTGCCATGGTCTCTATGATAGGGGACAGTATTGCCATGAGTTGAGTTCTGAGTTGGAGGTGGCAGAGGTTGCCAGGGTTACATCAACGTTCGGTGTCCTCATGTACGAGATGTTGATCTCGAGGCCCGACATAGCAGCTGCAGTGGGAGCATTTGCAGCAGGGTTGATTAGTTGTTCGATGACTGATCTCGGCATAGAGCATAGGGGAGGTTTGCAGGTATTGGACCGATACTTGCAGGAGTGCATGAGCTCTTGTAGACTATTTGCAGAGCTTGGAGCTAGCTCTATGTGGCTTCCGCAGCAGCGGGATGTTTGTTTATCAGTAGAGCCGGATGCACCAGCTCATCGAGAGTCAGTGGGCATAAGTTGAGAGAATATCTCACCTTCTATTAGTTGTGCACTAGTAGATCTTCCTTAAAGGCACATTGGCCTTTAAGTGGGAGGTTGTTGGGGTTAAGGCCTATGTGCCTTGACCAGTCGCCCAGATCATGGGCGTCCGCCCACTGTTACCCTATACTTATAGTGAGTATACTGTATAGGGGGAGCTGCCACTTCACTGGCTCCCCACCCATATCTGTGTGTCGTGTGTCTCCTTCTCTCTCTCTCTCTCTCACTCTCCGTCTGTGGTGCTCCCCGATCCCCTTCAGAAATTTCCAAAATACCCCTCAAATTTAAAAAATTCCTAGAATACCCCCAATATTTTGTCATAAATTTCCCAAATGGCCTTCAAATTTTTCAAAATTCCCAAAATACCCCTGGTTGTGAGATTAATTTTTTCCAAAAATAAAAAAAATTGTAGCTTTTCATAAGCACACTGATTGTCTATCAATACAAGATGTTAAAACTAGAATTTGAGTTGGTTATGTAGGCTTCAAAGATGAATTGCTTCATTATTTTAGACATAGTTGTCTTTTTTTGCAAGGTAATTTGTGACAAATTACATGCTAAGCACTGATCTCGATTGTAAAAAAGAAATAAATATTAGAAAAGCTTGAGCAATCCAACCAAAATAGATACAAGGGTATTTTGGGAATTTCCACAAATTAGAGGGGTATTTTGGTAATTTTTCCTTAAATATGTGATTTCTCAAGTACCAAACCATCCTTACATTTGTAGTGGACCAGTGATTTAGTAGAGGTAAATTGACGTAATTAATTTGAAGGTTTTTACACTAAATTTCCTTAAATTTTGTACTTTCCTAATTTATACGTGGGATTACACAAATTCTAATCTTTTTTCGAGCACTGTCGTGCATCCGCAGCGACCTTCAGTCTCCATCGCCGGCCCAATTTAAGCAGTATCTCCCTCAGGCGCCATGCTTCTTCTCCTCCAGCTATCATCGGCGATATCAAAGGTAGCTCGGTGCTGGCTATATTCTCCTGGTGCCCATTCCCCGCTGCCTCTTCCATCGTCGGCATCGTCATGGCCCAGCTCGAATCATCTGCTTCTTGGGTGCTACGGTTGCGCAGATCGATTGCTCTTCCAGACCCTTGTCGTGTCTGATCTGTACTTGATTGAACGACAGAGCTCGCAGACGTTCGTCTCTGGCAATCTGCTTTAATTTCCAAATACTGTGCCTCTGTCATTTCGATGGCCTTTAAAACTCTCAAAGTTGCTTCCCTTTCCTCGTCGAGAACAGTATTTGGATCATCTGCTGAAGTAGACATCTCTCTCAAAAGTGAGTTTCTATCTAGCACTTTCTTGCAGCACCTGGCAGTGCAGACTGCTGCGAATAGGCAAAGAGATGACGTTATGGCTGCAGTGACGACACGGAATTGCGATTTGTATTTGGATCTGCCAGAAAGTAGATAGACAACCCTCAGATGCTCATTCTCGACGAAAAGATCGCCGGAGCCAAGATCCCATGTGGAGAAAGGTCTCTCTCTGTCTAGCTCACTCAACACGGATTGTAATGCTGGCAGGAAGGAGCTGCAAAAGCCTATCGCCACATTGAAGATCAATGGGAGGAATGAAACTCTGATCACTTGGATCCAATAGAATATACCATTGCAGCTTGGGGCATGCTCGAGGTATTTGTGGCAAAATTTTCTCAGGAGAAACTTGGTGATGGTGTGGAGTACACTAGGCAAGCCAAGGAACACTGAGATGACTATGGCTGTGAATAAAACAAGGATGAGTTTGAAGTCTGTTGGGGTCCCTCGGTCCATGGTAAAAGCTATATTGTGCTCTGTCAAAAAGCTCCTGAGAGCAGCTCTAGCGCGGATTTGTAAGAGATTGAGAAAGAAGGATTGACCGGATATCGACAGCTTCGGGACAATTCTGATGCAGGGGCTTATGCCTCCTGCTCCTATATTCATGTTGTGGGGAGCCTCATTGAAGTCTCTGGTGTTGTGACCCTTTGAAGACATCCAGTTGCTTTTTGGGCTAATTGTGTACCAGGCATGCCTCCCGTGCATGTTTATTTTTTGGTAAACTTGAACAGATGCTTTGCACTGAACTTTTTGTAGAGAAGAATCAGAGAGTATGCAAGCAACATTAAGAAACTCTCCCGGAGAAGGTTTAGCTTTCACTGGCTGGTCTGTATCTGCATCTTTTCAAGCGTTTGATAATCTGACAATGAGTCGCAGAAACCCTAGGTGCTGAATATAGACAAAACGCCGACCCTGCTCATTCTCAACGTATGCTGTGCAGTTGACGGTAGAAAGATCACCTTCTACACAGATTCCCTCATAGCAGAGTACTATATTCTCTGGTGCCACATCAGCGACAGAGTGCTTAAGCACCGCCTCCTTAGAGCAATCTTTGATCGGCTTCCTCTCCCAGTAGCCACTTGTCATGTTCAGTGCATGAAGAAGCCTCTCAGCGGTGTGCAGAAGAGAGTCGTCGGCATTTGTTGCAGTAACATTATTTGGAGGCAGATTTAGGTTGATGAGAAGTGTGAAATCAGCGAGAAAACCAGCTATTTGTGTCGATGGCGGCCTGAAGAGGATGCAGCTGAATCCTGGTGTAAGGCCATAAGAGGCATCAAGAAGAGACCTGTAGCTAAGTATGGCAGCCGGAGGACACAGAGGGAGATTGTCGTGGATGTTGATGGCAATTGACAGATACGAGTCAGCATCTATGGTGGTTGCTGCTGCAGGGATGCGCTGCTGGGATATCTTTGCACTTTCAAGCAGGGAGGATGGAAGGGCATTGACAAGCAGGGTGGGGTTGAGGGGGAGCCAAACAGTGTGATACGCAAAGCGTTCTTCTTTGTCTTCATTGACATCAGCAGGCTGCGGTGACACCGGCTCACCAACAGGCAATAAATTACTAGCTTCGACATGAGCACTCGCTGCGTGGGTTAGGATAAGGGGAACCATGTATCCTTCATTGCAGCTGCTGTCTGTCCTAGCTATAGCACTAGCTATAGTACAGCGGAAGAAGATTGTCCACATTGATGCTTTGATCTTGCCAGTTCCCTTGACTGATTCACTCATCCAATGATGTGATATGGCGAGCCTCTGAAGCAAATCTGTGAGGTCAATTGGCCAGGTCACATTCTTGATCCTTGATGCCACCCAGGATTGGTCGACGCTATTTCCGCTGCTTGATGCGAGTTTGTCCATCTCCTCTGCCCCCAGAGGCCCTGCTTTGAAATATCTCAGCAAGGCCGAGTCATGCCAGTCAGCATTTGCAAGCATCCACCATGCCTGCTGATCTTGGCCTTGGCTGAGCTTGGCAACTGCCTTCAGGTCTGCTGCCTCGGGGGTGAGTGTCCCTTTTTCGATGTTGTATCCATCGACCATGAGGTCTCCGCCAACCAGTCTGAAGACACCATTTTGGGCTAATATGAAGAGGATGAGACGCACTGGTAGTGCACTCAGTGTCCTGTGTGTGTTTGTGAGATTTTCAATAAAACAAGGGATAAAATCACGAGGCCTGCCCATTAGAGCTAGTAATGCTAGGATTAAGAGCCAGTAATGCTAGGCTCTATATTTATACTTTTATATTATACTATATATATCTATCTATATGTATTCTGTAATAGCAGCAAGAGTGCCCTTTACACGTGTCAAGAGCTACGAGCTGAAGGCCAAAGTCTAAAACGAGCCTCTGTGCACGATAAAGACGGAGAGAGAAAGAGAGAGAGAGAGGCCACCGAAGGCGGCCGGCCGTACTAGTATATATTATGGAGCTTAAAATTGAATCGCCCTTCCGGAGCTTGAAATTGTCAAGGAAGGAGAGATCAGCCTCCACGTGTCATTCATTTGGTCACTTAAAAGGAAACCTTACAAAAGAAACCTTACAAAACATCTAATCTAAAATGTGAAGTGAAGGGTGAAATTGTTGTAAATAACAGCTTTCTAAAACAATAAAAAAGTGATAAAATTTTTAGGTTGAATTTAACTAGAAATTTCAGTGTTCTGGAAAGGATTGCCTCAGGTTAGCCTTGAACCGATTGAAAACAAGACTAGCTAATTGCAAACCATGCTAAAGGGAAGAAAAACGAGTGAAATATGTGAGAAAATAGTTCAAAATTCCTTCAAATTTCAAAATTTTTGCTAGTATTTACGGTTTCCTTCATTGCGAGGAGGAAACTCAGCCGCCAGTGTTCAGGAAAGGTGTGCCTCAGCTTAGCCTTGAGCCGGTTGAAAATCGAGATTAGTCGGTTACAAGCAATAGTAAAGGAGAAAATTTCTATAAAATATACGAGAAAATAGTTGAAAATCTTGCAAATTTTGACATTTCTACTAGTAGTTCCGGTTTGTATCCTTACATGCAAGAGACTCGACCATTTAGAAAAAGACTTTTTCGAACATTGTCGGTCACTTGATAAAAGAGACTTTCTCGAACAATGACTTGAATTAAGCTATAGAATGCAAGAAAAGTCAAGTCATGTGAGACTGTGAAATGAAAGGTGAAATATAAAGAACTCATTAATATGCGTGCGTGTGTGTGTGTGTGTGTAGAATTATCTAGAATTAAGCAAGGTCAAGCTTCAATTTGGCATTTTAAACAAGAGAATGCACGAACAGTCCATACATGTCAAGGATGTGAAAGGAAAGGTGAAATAAAAGATCCATTTTAAAACCCAAATAACATCTATCTATCTATATCTATACTTCTATATCTATACTATACATAATGCAGCTTAAAAATTTCAAGCAAGAAGAAGGCATCCACATGTCATGCATTGGTTCACTTCACAAACGTTTAGACCAAACATCTAATGTAAAATGCAAAAGTGAAAGGTAAGATTTGACATACAGATGCAGATGCAGAGGAAAATGAAAAGCCTTTCAAAATGTAAAATGAAAGACCAAAGACTTTCAACTATACATAGAATAAATGTATAAATTTAGTTTCACTCCACCTAAGCAAGTAAAGATAATTTTGGTGGAGATTTTGTTATTTAATAAAAATTTGATTTTTAATGATATATTTGGCTTTGTTTTATCAAGGGGCTTTTTTCAAAACCAAATACCTTTTATAAATTTGTGTAAATTTTTAACTTTAAAAGCGGTTGAGAAAAAGGAGAAGGTTCACATGTCCATGCATCAATTTAAGTCGGTCTCGCTTTGAGGATATGCATTCAAAGGAAGGGGTTGTTATCTACATTATTGATAGAGAGAGAGAGAGAGAGAGAGAGAGAGAGAGAGAGAGAGAGAGAGACATAATGCATCTTAAAAATTTCAAGCAAGAAGAAGGCATCCATGTGTCATGCATTGGTTCACTTCACAAAAGTCTAGACCAAACATCTAATGGGGACTCCTACTCACCAAAGACACCCTTGCCATTCTCTTAATACTAGCTCGCGCGCCCCGCCTACCGGTGGGCCTCGCTCGCTCTTACCACCTCACTCTGTAAACAAAACAAATAAAAATAAAAAATAATTAAATTGAAATAATATTTAATCAAAACATTTTGTATCAGTTTGGTCTCATAGGTCATTTTGGCCTTTTAAAGACGTTAATAGCATTTCATTTCTTTCTCTCTCTCTCTTGTACTTTTATGAATGAGTTTTCGCCATAACATTAATTTAACAAAACAGCTCATTTCATTCACAATTTTGAAACAATTTGGTCACATAGGTTTTCATTAACCTAATTTATCTAAGTTTGGGTCAATTATAATCTCTCTCTCTCTCTCTCTCTCTCTCTCTCTCTCTCTCTTTGATTGCATTTCATTCCATTTCACAATTTTGAAACAATTTGGTCGCATAGGTGACTTTGGCCTTTTAAAGACATTATTACAACATTACATTTCATTTCATTAACCTAATTTACCTAAGTTTGGGTCAATTGTAATCTCTCTCTCTCTCTCTCTCATTGCATTTCATTCTATTTCACAATTTTGAAACAATTTGGTCGCATAAGTGACTTTGGCCTTTTAAAGACGTTATTATAACATTATAACATTTCATTTCATTCTATAATTTTGGTCATTTTTGTCATTTTTGTAAGAGTTTGGTCGCATAGGTCCATTTCATTTATTTGTCTCTATCTTGAATTTACCTAGCATTAATTTAACAAATCATTTCATTTCATAGGTGACTTTGGCCTTTTAAAGACGTTATTATAACATTACATTTCATTTCATTTCATTCTGTCATTTTTGTAAGAGTTTGGTCTCATAGGTCCATTTCATTTATTTCTCTCTATTTACCTAGCATTAATTTAACAAATCGTTTCATTTCATTAACCTCAACCTAATTTACCTCATAACATTAACCTATTTTAACTCAAAACATTCACAATCATTTTGGTCTTTTAAATTCATTTCATTTCATAACCTAGTTATATTTTATTTCACTTCATTTCATTAACCAAAGCATCTCTCTCTCTCTCTCTCTCTCTCTCTCTCTCTCTCTCTCTCTCTCTTTCTTTGAGTGAAAAAAAATGATAATAAATCAAAAATTAACCAAAAATAAATAAAACTAGACCAAAATATTTACCTGTTGAGCGACCTCGTTGAGCTTCACGCCTCGCCTCCGCTTGCACACTCTGTTGTCTCTACAATAAAAAAGAGAGCGTTAACCTTGCCTATCTCTACAATTTAAAAAAAAGCATAAGAGAGCAGGGGTGGGCACACTCAATTGAATACAACAATGCAGAGAACACACTGCGGCCAATGGAGGTAATGGTAGTCTAAAATTTTAGGTGAGTGGTGTGGGCATTGAACGCCCAATGGATCTCGAAAACCCTAATGAAAGTGTCATTTCTATATGTTCTTCTTTTCTGTATGGTTTAACTTGCAGACTTGAGCATTCTATGCTTCGTACAGCTGCGTCATCTTGGACGCATTGTTGTACCCTAGCATTGGCAACGGAAGGTGAGGGGTTGTGTCTCGAAAACATGGGTTTAATGCAGATAAGGCATGCGATGAATGTTGAAAGCATTAGCGGGCAAGAAACTTAGTTGCAAGAAAGCTTTAGATACTAAAGATGTGTAAACCAACTATACAGAAAGTTACATTCCTAAATTTTTGGAGATCAGAGAATGCATGGAGCTCATCGCATATTTACTGTGCAATTTAGTGTTTTGATCATGTGCTAATGCAAGCAACAGAGGGCATGCTAGAGCACTCTGTAAACCCTAAATGTGAAACCCTAAACTTTAAACCCCATTGCAGTTGGCCGAACTGTGCTACATAGTGTAGAGCATCAGCAAGTTAAACAGTTACAAAGACACAATTGGGCTTTTCTTACCAGCCTTTCTGTCTTGGAGTTGTTGGCAGAAAGTTGAATGCACCCTATATTTTTAAAGTTTGAATGATTTGTTTTGATGCTACTCAGGATGCGTTCAACTCCTATTGTATGCTCATCAAGCGGCATGCTCTCTCTCTCTCTCTCTCTCTCTCTCTCTCTCTCTCTCTCTCTCTCTCTCTCTCTCTCTCTCTCTCTCTGTACGCCTCGTCTCCACAAGGGATGTCTATTTTTCCTTTTTTTTGTTGTAAATACATAAATCGCAACTCCGCTATTTTATTCCATCCATTAGGCATAATTTTCTTAGATTCCGTTTTTTCAACCTCTATCCATGCCAATCAAAAACTCAAATGCTAAAGTCCGAAACGAGCCTCTATGCACGATAGAGAGAGAGAGAGAGAGAGAGAGAGAGAGAGAGAGGCCGCTGAAGGCGGCCGGCTGCACTAGTATATATTATGGAGCTTAAAATTGAATCGCCCTTCCGGAGCTTGAAATTGTCAAGGAAGGAGAGATCAGCCTCCACGTGTCATTCATTTGGTCACTTAAAAGGAAACCTTACAAAGGAAACCTTACAAAACATCTAATCTAAAATGTGAAGTGAAGGGTGAAATTGTTGTAAATAACAGCTTTCTAAAACAATAAAAAAGTTATAAAATTTTTAGGTTGAATTTAACTAGAAATTTCAGTGTTCGGGAAAGGATTGCCTCAGGTTAGCCTTGAACCGATTGAAAATAAGACTAGCTAGTTGCAAACCATGCTAAAGGAAAGAAAAACTAGTGAAATATGTGAGAAAATAGTTCAAAAATCCTTCACATTTCATAATTTTTGCTAGTATTTACGGTTTCCTTCATTGCGAGGAGGAAACTCAGCCGCCAGTGTTCAAGAAAGTTGTGCCTCAGCTTAGCCTTGAGCCGGTTGAATATCGAGATTAGTCGGTTACAAGCAATAGTAAACGGGAAAAAATCGATAAAATATACGAGAAAATAGTTGAAAATCTTGCAAATTTTAACATTTCTACTAGTAGTTCCGGTTTGTATCCTTACATGCAAGAGACTTGACCATTTAGAAAAAAGACTTTTTCGAACATTGTCGGTCACTTGATAAAAGAGACTTTCTCGAACAATGACTTGAATTAAGCTATAGAATGCAAGAAATTCAAGTCATGTGAGATTGTGAAATGAAAGGTGAAATATAAAGAACTCATTAATATGCGCTTGTGTGTGTGTGTGTCTTGGAATTAACTAGAATTAAGCAAGGTCAAGCTTCAATTTGGCATTCTAAAACAAGAGAATGCAAGAACAGTCCATACATGTTAAGGATGTGAAAGGAAGGGTGAAATAAAAGATCCATTTTAAAACCGAAATAACATCTATCTATCTATATCTATACTATACATAATGCGGCTTAAAAATTTCAAGCAAGAAGAAAGCATCCACTTGTCATGCATTGGTTCACTTCACAAAAGTCTAAACCAAACATCTAATGTAAAATGCAAAAGTGAAGGGTGAGATTTGAAATCCAGAGCGAAATGAAAAGCCTTTCAAAATGTATAATGTAAAGACCAAAGACTTTCAACTATACAAAGAATAAATGTATAAATTTAGTTTCACTCACACATGCAAGTAAAGATAATTTTGGTGGAGATTTTGTTATTTAATAAAAATTTGATTTTTAATGATATATTTGGCTTTGTTTTATCAAGAGATTTTTTTAAAGACCAATATTGATACCTTTTATAAATTTGTGTAAGTTTTTATCTTTAAAAGCGGTTGAGAAAAAGGAGAAGGTTCACATGTCCGTGCATCAATTTAAGTCGGTCTCGCTTTGAAGACATGCATTCAAAGGAAGGGGTTGTTATCTACATTATTGATATATATATATATATATATATATATATATATATATATATATATATATATAGAGAGAGAGAGAGAGAGAGAGAGAGAGACATAATGCAGCTTATAAATTTCAAGCAAGAAGAAGGCATACACGTGTCATGCATTGGTTCACTTCACAAAAGTCTAGACCAAACATCTAATGTAAAATGCCAAAGTGAAGGGTGAGATTTGACATGCAGATGCAAGATGCAAGATGCAGAGGAAAATGAAAATCCTTTCAAAATGTAAAATGTAAAGACCAAAGACTTTCAACTATACATAGAATAAATGTATAAATTTAGTTTCACTTACACATGCAAGTAAAGATAATTTTGGTGGAGATTTTGTTATTTAATAAAAATTTGATTTTTAATTATATATTTGGCTTTGTTTTATCAAGGGGTTTTTTTCAACACCAATATTGATACCTTTTATAAATTTGTGTAAGTTTTTATCTTTAAAAGCGGTTGAGAAAAAGAAGAAGGTTCACATCTCCGTACATCAATTTAAGTCGGTTTCGCTTTGAGAATATGCATTCAAAGGAAGGGGTTGTTATCTACATTATTGAGAGAGAGAGAGAGAGAGACATAATGCATCTTAAAAATTTCAAGCAAGAAGAAGGCATCCAAGTATCATGCATTGGTTCACTTCACAAAAGTCTAGACCAACCATCTAATGGGGACTCCTACTCACCAAAGACACCCTTGCCATTCTCTTAATATTATCATGTGCTTTTAAAAGAGTAGCTACCATGTTTTCCCACACAAAACAAGAAAAATGCCTTAAAATGGGTCAAATGTCTAACAAAAAACCAACCCTAACATTGGCATCTCAAATGGGGAGAGAGATTCCCAATTGACGGACCTTTTATAAGTTGAGAGTTATTTGATCCTTTTTATTTTTGAGATTTAAATCATGTGTCACCCTAAAAATCTATAAATTTTCACACACACACACACACACACACACACATATACACTAACTAATGTCAAACATCTATCCCTAGAAAAAAAAAGGAGAAGGTTGGTTTGTTTGTGAGTCGACTTCATTCTGTATTGCTTTGGGGACATGCATGCAAATGATGGGGTTGTTACACATGTCATTGGTCATGAGAGAGAGAGAGAGAGAGAGAGAGAGAGAGAGAGAGAGAGAGATTGTTCCATCAAGCTCATGGGGACTCCTACTCACCAAGGGCACCCTTGCCAATTTCTAAGCAGTTTAAAAATTTCAAGCAAGAAGAAAGCATCCATATGTCATGCATTGGTTCACTTCACAAAAGTCTAACCAAACATCTAATGTAAAATGCAAAAGTGAAGGGTGAGATTTGATACGCACACGGAAATGAAAAGCCTTTCAAAATGTATAATATAAAGACCAAAGACTTTCAACTATACATAGAATAAATGTATAAATTTAGTTTCACTCAACACATGCAAGTAAAGATAATTTTGGTGGAGATTTTGTTATGTAATAAAAATTTGATTTTTAATGATATATTTGGCTTTGTTTTATCAAGGGGTTTTTTTCAAGACCAATATTGATACCTTTTATAAATTTGTGTAAGTTTTTCATCTTTAAAAGCAGTTGAAAAAAAGGAGAAGATTCACATGTCCGTGCATCAATTTAGGTCGGTCTCGCTTTGACGACATGCATTCAAAGGAAGGGGTTGTTATCTATATTATTGATAGAGAGAGAGAGAGAGAGAGAGAGAGAGAGAGAGATAATGCAGCTTAAAAATTTCAAGCAAGAAGAAGGCATCCACTTGGCATGCATTGGTTCACTTCACAAAAGTCTAAACCAAACATCTAATGTAAAATGCAAAAGTGAAGGGTGAGATTTGACATGCAGAGGGAAATGAAAAGCCTTTCAAAATGTAAAATGTAAAGATCAAAGACTTTCAACTATACATAGAATAAATGTATAAATTTAGTTTCACTCCAACTAAGCAAGTAAATATAATTTTGGTGAAGATTTTGTTATTTAATAAAAATTTGATTTTTAATGATATATTTGGCTTTGTTTTATCAAGGGGCTTTTTTCAAGACCACTAGTGATACCTTTTATAAATTTGTGTAAGTTTTATAAAAGCGATTGAAAAAAAAGAGAAGGTTCGCATGTCCACGCATCAATTTAGGTCGGCCCTCGCTTTGAGTGCATCCGTTCAAAGGAAGGGGCTGTTATCTACATTATTGATAGAGAGAGAGAGAGAGAGAGAGAGAGAGAGAGAGAGAGAGAGAGAGAGAAATTTTATGATTGAGCTCATGGGAACTCCTACTCACTAGGGACACCCTTGCCCTTCAAATTTACAAGATATTGTTATTTTCTTAATATTATCATGTATTTTCAAAAGAGTAGCTAATATTTTTTCCATATAAAATAAAAAAAATGTCTTGAAATTGGTAAAATGTTTGAAAAAAAAACAACCCTAACATTGGCATCTCAAATGAGGAGAGATATTTCCCAATTGGCGGGCCTTTTATCAAGTCACAGTTATTAAATCCTTTTTATTTTTGAAAGTTAAACCATGTGCCACCCTAAAAAATCTATAAATTTTCTATATTATGATGGACACACACACACACATATATATATACACACTAACTAATGTAGACTTCATTTTGTATCACTTTGGAGACATGCATGCAAATGATGGGGTTGTTTTACATATCATTGGCCATGAGAGAGAGAGAGAGAGAGATTTTATGATTGAGCTGATGGAAACTCCTACTCACCAAAGACACCCTTGCCTTTCAAATTTCCAAGAAATTGTTATTCTTTAATATTATCATGTACTTTTAAAAGAGTAGCTAACATTTTTTCCCACACAAAACAAGAAAAATGCCTTAAAATGGGTCAAGTGTCTAACAAAAAACCAACCCTAACATTGGCATCTCAAATGGGGAGAGAGATTCCCAATTGATGGGCCTTTTATCAGTTGATAGTTATTTGATCCTTTTTATTTTTGAGAGTTAAACAATGTGCCAACCTAAAAATCTATAAATTTTCACACACACACACACACACACATGTATATATATATATATATATATATATATATATATATATATATATATATATATATATACACACACTAACTAATGTCAAACATCTATCCCTAGAAAAAAAAAGGAGAAGGTTGGTTTGTTTGTGAGTCGACTTCGTTCTGTATTGCTTTGGGGACATGCATGCAAATGATGGGGTTGTTACACATGTCATTGGTCATGAGAGAGAGAGAGAGAGAGAGAGAGAGAGAGAGAGAGAGAGAGATTTTTCCATCAAGCTCATGGGGACTCCTACTCACCAAGGGCACCCTTGCCAATTTCTAAGAAATTATTATTTTCTTGGAATTATAGTGTATTTTTTAGAGAGTGGCTAACATTTTCTCCCACAGAAAACAAAAAATTACCTTAAAATGGGTAAAATGTACGAAAAAAATCAGCCCTAACACTAGCATCCCAAATGAGAAGAGAGATTGCCCAACTGACAGGCCTTTTATCCTATTCTAATATATTTTATCCCCTTCTATTTTTAGGAGTTAAACTATGTGCCACCCTTTAAAATTCATAAATTCTCTCAATTACGACGAGCCTAAGTATATATATATATATATATAAGAGAGAGAGAGAGAGAGAGAGAGAGAGAGAGAGAGAGAGCCTCACTACCCGATGCCAACTTCTAAAGTTCTGAATTATTGTGTGTGTGTGTGTGTGTGTGTGTGTGTGAGAGAGAGAGAGAGAGAGAGAGAGAGAGAGCTCTACAAAAATTGACGCGAGAAGGATCGTGTGTGGGTGTATTTTCATCCTTCGAGCCAGCAGGAGTGTTTACGATAGAGAGAGAGAGAGAGAGAGAGAGAGAGAGAGAGAGAGAGAATAAGAGGTTGATTCCAAGACGAGGGGTGGAGGAAAGCGTTGAAGGCAAGAAAAATCAAAGCGGAAGACAAGCGAAGCCAAGGTGGGGTGTGCCAATCCGAAGAATCCAAAGCTGGGGTGTACCAAACCCACGTCGGTGTGCACAAATCCGAAGTGGAACAAGCAAATCCGAGGTAGCAAAGGCGGAACGAGGAGAAAAATCTTGATGATATTTGAAGGTTTTTACCTTGAATTTCTCTAGGATTTGTGCTAAGCTTAGGTTTTTTTCTCGCCTTCCAGGTATAATTTATGGATAAGTTTCAAAATTGATTGGTAGGATTACACTAAACCTAAGTTTACTTTGAGCATTCGTATACAATACAATGCTTTTTTCACAAAAGTTTAAAAACCACATATAGGAAAATTTGCGATAAATCAGACAAGCAAAATCAATGTGAAAGACAAGTGTTTTTGCAAGGGAACCCAAGGCGGCATGCACGAATCCGACGTGATGAGAAAATTTGAGATGGCAAAAATGGGGAGCGAACCCAAGGCAGCATGCACGAATCTGAAGTGGCACGAGCAAAACTGAGGTGGCAAAGGCAAGAGACAGACAAAATTTACACTAAATTTCCTTAGGTTTTATGTTAAACTTGGTTTTTTTTCTTGCCTTCAAGTTAGAATGTTTTTGCTAAATCTATATTAGCTTCAAAAGAATACAATCCCGTCACGTTAATATAAATTCTCTTACTCACAATTGTGAGTATAGCCAA
Source organism: Adiantum capillus-veneris (assembly GCF_014529385.1). Classification (NCBI taxonomy): domain Eukaryota; kingdom Viridiplantae; phylum Streptophyta; class Polypodiopsida; order Polypodiales; family Pteridaceae; genus Adiantum; species Adiantum capillus-veneris. The sequence continues at coordinate 82,446,869 of NC_140932.1, read as the reverse complement.
AAAAAAAAAAGAGAATTTATGGCTAAATCTCAAAATTTATAGGTAAACCTAAGTTTACTTTGAGCATTTGCACACAATCCAATGTTTTTTCAAAAAAGTTTGAAAACTTATTGAAAATTAAAGGCAATATTGCTATGTTTCATCAATGATTTTTCCCTAAAATTTGTAGGTTTTCTCATCTTCAAAACTAGAATTTAGAGGTGGATTTCAATTTTTCATATGTGAGAATACACAAAACTTGTGTTTTTCTTTCAAGCAATCTGATAGCCACTCATATACACAATGCTTCTGCTGAGACACTTGGTAAACATGCATATGAAAAATTTTAGGCGCAATCTACTTCTACTATATGAGCATTAAAAGCTTTGTATTTGAAAACAAATCCGAGGTTTAACATTGAACACAAGCAAAACTGAGGCACAAGGTGAGTGAACCCAAGGCGGTGTGCTCGGGGGTTCACTATGTGTAAAACTACCATATCACGTGCGTTCAAGACATGTTTGTAAAACCCCTTATCTGTGAATTTTGTTAAGAATATAATGTACCCTTTTCTTTTAAAATATGTTAGTTTTTTTCAAATTTGAAAAAATAATTCCCTTATATATATATATATATATATATTTCTGTAAGTTTTAAGAACTTTAAATACCCTTCTGTTGAATTCACGTGATAGGTTACATTTTTATTGGGTGACCTCCCTGGGGCGGTGTGACTGAATCCAAAGCAGCACGAGGAATCCGAGGTGGGAGGGCAGATTTAGATGTGAATCTCAAAATTTATATGTGGAATTCTGGTAAAATCAGGATTTCTTCTCACCTTCAATTAGCATTTAGAGGTAAATCTCAGAATTTGTACCCACTCTCTTTCTTTCTTTGCCTTCGTCTCCAACTCCTAGCCCCCCTCCGAGCCATTTTCTTATGTCACATAGTAGGGGCCTCCAATGTGCCTTAGATATAGTTGATAAAATTTGTAGGTGGGGGCTACACTAAATCTAGGTTTTTCTCGAGCACTCGGGTACACAATATTTTTATGCTATTATTCAAAAGTCCATCATCTATACTGTTTATAATGGAGTTGGAAAACCAGAGGAAGGAGAGGCATCGCCTTTTGGTTGATTTGCATGGCGTGTTTGATCAACGTCAAAATTGAGCTACTAAGTCCCTGCTGGTCATCCTCTTTGCCATAGATACATTAAAGAACTTTCCAAAATTGCATAAAGTAGTTTAGATTCTATGCAACTCCATCATTTTGCAATAGTCAAAATCGAACGTCAAACAACCTGTGTGGGTATGTGTGTGTGTGTGTGTGTGTGTGTGTGTGTGTGTGTGTGAGAGAGAGAGAGAGAGAGAGAGAGAGAGAGAGAGAGCCCCACAGATTGTGCAAATCAAACCTTTTCCAACAACGTGAAAATGATCATGAGATATTTATCTACATGTTATGGTGGTGATGTAGCAATTGAAGTGAAAAGTCAAAATGGGTCTTTTCTTGCAATGGTGAATCAAGAAGACCTTAATTGGGGATCCAAGAATGCAGTGTCCTAGCATTGGATACATCTGGGCTTCTTCGATGGATAGCATTGTTGTTTTATCTTCTGGGAGCCACTACCTCTGACTACTTGAGCTACACATATTTGGAAAAGATGAGATGCTTTGCATCCATCCCAAGGCGTGTGTGTGTGTGTGTGTGTGTGTGTGTGTGTGTGTGTGTCTGAGAGAGAGAGAGAGAGAGAGAGAGAGAGAGAGAGAGAGAGAACATAATTTTTAACAACATAGGAACAATCAAAAGGGACATTGAAAATTTAGCAAGAAAGTCTTGAACTCAAGACTTGGTATGAGAGAGAGAGAGAGAGAGAGAGAGTATGCTTATGGAGTCATTTTGAGGTATACAAAATATATTGAACTTATATATATATATATATATATATATATATATATATAGAGAGAGAGAGAGAGAGAGAGAGAGAGAGAGAGAGAGAGAGAGAGAGTCTTTCCTTGGCAACCTGGTAGCCCTCCAAAAGTGACTCCGGCCACCAACAAGTCTTTAACTCAAAAGAATCAAGAAAGGGGGAAAAGAAAGTGAAAAAAGAGATAGGGAAGAAAGATAGAGAGAAGGTATACCTAACCTATATATGACTTTGTGTGTGTGTGTGTGTGTGTGTGTGTGTGTGTGTGTGTGTGTGTGTGTGAGAGAGAGAGAGATCCAATTTCCATGCTTTTTTTGGCCGCAGCAATGCGCGGGTCACATACTAGTTTAAGGTAAGTCTCAATCGTCACTTAAAACATTGAAAGTATGCCTAACTATACTCTCCTCTAGGCTTCTTTTAAGGTGATTATGCAAAATAATAATGTGTGTGCGTGTGTAGGTGGTGTGTGGCTGTGTGCCATGTGTATGGATGATATATCTTTACACCCCAACCAATAGATCATTTTAATTTTTCACCACATGGGGGGAAGGGAACCGACAGTGGCAGTGAACACAGGCACCTCTCTCTCTCTCTCTCTCTCTCTCTCTCTCTCTCTCTCTCTCTCTCTCTCTCGTGCGTGTCATGTGTGTCCCAGTGTCATCAGGCTATAGAGCTCACTGGCAAGAGCAATTAGCTTGCGACACATGGTAGGTGGGGATGGGGGTGGCGGACAGAATCCCTTCCCTTTTTATATATCCTATAGATATAGATAAGGGCTGAAGGTTTTTACACTAAATTTCTCTCCATGATGTAGGTTTTCTCACATTCAAATTTAAAACTTAGAGATAAATCTCAAACTTTCTAGGTGGGATTATATTAAACCACGTTTTTTTTTCAAGCCCTGTATCGACTCAAAAAAATGCATCTAAAGTTCTCTTTCCCCCTTTATTTGCCTACTTCTCTATTGATGATGGATCTGTAGAACAATGCATCAATTCCTCCTCCTAGTTAAACTTGAGTTGTCTCTGTGTTTTATTGGCTGCAACAGCAATGAAGCCACCTCTACCTCTCTCTCTCTCTCTCTCTCTCTCTCTCTCTCTCTCTCTCTCTCTCTCATGCCGATTTAAAGTTTTCCATTTCCTTCTTTTTACTCATCAATCGTTTTCTTTGTCGCTTCCCTTGCCAATCTCCGTCCCACTATAGTCTGCTCTCTTCAACCCAAGTATATATTCTCTGTACAAAATTAGGCACCTTCCTTCTTCACTTGTTCAAACCCTCAAATCTTGTCGTGTTCTTGCCTCCAAAACTCTCTCACAACATACATACATTGCATTTCGCATGCAACCCCCCCCCCCCCCCCCCCCCTCTCTCTCTCTCTCTCTCTCTCTCTCTTCTCTCTCTCTCTCTCTCTCAAGATTGGTATGGAGCACAAAGTTCTTCTTCTACTCTCTCATATATGAGACTTGCCATCAGTGTTCGGGAAAAATGTCTCACCTTAATATCGTGTCGTTTTCAATTTCAAAAATGATGGTTGAGGGCGAGGGGAAGAGGTGAAATTCCACTCTGAAATACAGAAAAATAGTGCAAAAACCCGAAAAAATAACATAATTTTCTATAATTTTTCTCTTTGGGAATTCAAGGAAAGGAATTTTGTATGGAAAAATGATTTTTTTGAACTTTGCTTGCGATACAGGGAGTGTGCACTGCGTAAAAAATGCATTTAATAGGAATCGCCAACTCTGATGCGGTCCAAATCTTGGCCTCCCATTGGGGCATGCAACACAACGGGTTTCTACGCACATGTGCGTGCACGTGCGCACACACACACACAAAGTGAGAGAGAGAGAGAGAGAGAGAGAGAGAGAGAGACGCTAAGAGTTTATTTAGCTGGTTAAAGGGTGTTTCAGATCTCGAGTGTGTATCAGCTTCTGGAATGGCCATAGCATGCAGAGAGACTCAAGCCAACACCCCCCCTTATCTCTCTCTCTCTCTCTCTCTCTCTCTCTCTCTCTCTCTCTCTCAGTCCCCTCCATACGTTACCGGTGATTATGAAGTCTTCTGAGACACACAATGTGTGCATGCATGTGATGTCTTGAGTAATAGAAACCTACATAGGCTGATTTGGGTAATCTTTTGAAACTTTTGTCAAACAAATTTTCTTGCAGAATGGGATGACCCTCTTTGCAACTTCAACTGCACGAAATTGAAAACAATTGGCCGTCTCAACCACCCATTGTCTCCTTCAGCCATCTACAAAAGCTTCTTTGAATGTGCCGCTGCATGTTTCAAGTCTTGCATATTTATGCTTCTCTACGGCCCATTGTGCAACTCCTATCGGCCCATTGTCAATTATCCAACGACATGGCATCATGAAAGCTCAGCAAGTTCTTGCCGCTGTTCAACACCCCTGGTGGCATCGTTGAGAGAGAGAGAGAGAGAGAGAGAGAGGGAGAGAGAGAGATTCTCTTGTTGCACTGCTAGACATGGTGCAATGAAGAACCCACAGTACTAAGATCAGGGATGTGACTCTCTCTCTCTCTCTCTCTCTCTCTCTCTCTCTCTCTCTCTCTCTGCAATGAAGAACCCACAGTACTAAGATCAAGGATGTGACACTCTCTCTCTCTCTCTCTCTCAAAACTCTCTCTCTCTCTCTCAAAAATTCCAATTATAGCTTACCCCTTTGAGAAAGGTTGGTTCTAGCCTTGGCACTCACTTGTGAGTCATACCCATGTAAACCAAAATTTCAATAGTCATTCGACATTCAAACTCCACAACTAACTATCCTATCCTGAGATATAAAAAAATCTGAACGCTTGATAAGAGGTAAGTCCACTTATACCTTCTGTGCGGTGCCTCGGAACGCTCTTCACACGCTCAGACGGAATGCTTGTGTGCGGTGTGTCGGAAAGCTCCGCACACGCTCAGACGGACTGCTTGTGTGCGGTGTGTCGGAAAGCTCTGCAGGTGCTACATAGAGAGAGAGAGAGAGAGAGGGTCATGTGCGACATCCACAAAGTATTCTTGTCAGTCCAAAGGAGGCCAACTCTTCAAACAGAAAGGGGTGACACACCCAGAGAAAGGGGTGATTCCATAAGCCTTGGTATGCAGGTATGTTCGGACGGTCTTGCGGTCACTGGATGGGGATGGCAGTATGTTACAGTCTCAGGAGCTTGTCTCATGCTCTGGTTCGGATGTCCATATGCCTGAAGGGCCCCTTTCATAAGTATGCACAGTGATGAAAAGAGGCTAGAGAGACGGAATGTGGGGGCTATATGTACTTTGAGTGGAATAACTTCTGCAAGAGAAATTAGCCAGTGCTCTGTTATAATTAGAGCTTGTCACCTTGAGAGAGAGAGAGAGAGAGAGAGAGTCCTGATATTTTGCAGAATTGCTGCATGCGCACCATGATCATGCAGCTCAGCAGAGGTGATCATGTAGCACAACAAGGATGAAATCTGGCATGAGCTTGGACGTGGTTCAGTACTGTTGCCACATGACAAAGCTGGCATGAGCTTGGTGGTTCAGCGCTGCCCGCACATGACAGCTTCTTGCAGTAGATATATTGCGATTCGAGGATCAGCGTGCATGCACGCTTCTGTTGCGGTTGCTACATCTACAGAGAGAGAAGCTTGTAGCTTGTGAGAATATTCTGCAGTGGTACTGCATCGCTGGGATTAGCTGCATTGAAGCAGAACTCGACAGTTACATAGCCTCAGCAAGCTTCGACGTTTAGTACAATACACTGCACAAATCCTCGTCCTGACTCTGCATGATGGTGCAACTGCCATCAGTAAGCTCGCTAAAAGAGACGGATCGCTACTGCATGACTCACGACTACCTTAAAAAACATGCAAATGAAATTATGGAGTATACGCACCGACCCTGAGCCATGCTCGAAAAACGTTCAAAAAAATGCAGGTACTCAGAAGGTGTGAGGATGTCGACGCGGAGGACCTCTGCGTATATGCACCTGGGGAAATGTTGCGGCTTCCTTTGAGTGTTGTTTATGTCGCTATGGAGAGCTCTTCGAAGGTGGAAAATGCCTCAACTGTTCACCTCTCAAGAAGTCTCTCTCTCTCTCGTACCCACGACTTGAAGGGAGTCGCATCATACAATTCTCAGTTTTCTCTCTCCCTCTCTCTCTCTCTCTCTCTCAACTGTTCACCTCTCAAGAAGTCTCTCTCTCTCGTACCCACGACTTGAAGGGAGTCGCATCATACAATTCTCAGTTCTCTCTCTCTCTCTCTCTCTCTCTCTCTCACCCTCAAGACTAAGTAACACCCATATTTAAGAGGACTAAGTAACACCCATATTTAAGAGGGGGAGGCGATGGGATCAAAGGCGGAGAACCTTACGTGTGAAAGTCGAGAAGATCGCAATCCCAAAAATCAAATCAAAAACTAAATCTGAACACGCACTAAACCTGAACAGCATGGGAAATGCATTTTATTTTATAATATAATGTTGTAAAAAGGGTTGTGAGTACATAATGCGTGCGCCGGTGAGGTGGTTAGCCTTTGAGACCCTAAACTCGAACGGCCAGGTCTTCGGTTCAAATCGCCCCGTCGTGCCTCGTTTTTGCCACTGACCATGTTTAATGCGCCTCGCTTTTTTGACGACGCGCTTCATTTTTCTCGGCCAGGTGTAGTGCGTCTCGAGATTTCGCCCCATAGCCCCGATCAACGATCCCATTACTCCACTCCGCATTTAATATGGGTGTCACTTAGTCCCAAGGCACACCCTCAGGACTCACCACTTAAAGCAAGCCTCGTGCGAACTAAAGAAGGTAGGGAGTTTCAGTCCTCTCACCAAATGATTGGACGTTAAGTCTCTCTCTCCCACACCCGATGCACAATGTCTTTTAGCCGGCATTACCTAAGCGCTCTCTCTCTCTCTCTCTTTCTCCTTCTTTTCTCAAAGGGAAAATTACCAAAATACCCCTCAAATTTCAAAAATTCCCAAAACACCCCCAATATTTTGTCTCAAATTCCCAAAATCCCCTTCAATTTTTCCAAAATTCCCAAAGTACCCTTGGTAGTGAGATTAAATTTCTTGAAAGTGAGATTAAATTTCTTGAAAGACTAAAAAATTTGTAGCTTTTCATAAGAAGATTGATTGTCTATCAGTACAAGATGCTAAAACTAGAATTTGGGTAGATAGATAGATGGTATTTTTAACTTTTAAAAAATAGAGAAAGCATCCCATGATTGAGGGGCATCCCATGCCCTCACGACAGAGAGAGAGAGAGAGAGAGAGAGAGAGAGCGTGCTTCGTAGTTTTCTTTCATCAGACGCATGATCAAAGCAACGAGAAACATAGCTTGTGCAAATGAACACTCACAAAGCAACCAAGGGAAGTAGCACTACTAAGAGCACGAGTATGAAAACCGCAAGGAGTATAATGCACACACAGAAGTGGAACGCAAGCTGTTAAACACAAGCGCCATACACAAGAAGATTTAAAAATTTTCTCATGTAGGAAAATGGAGTCTTTTCCAAATTTTTTCATACAATGAATAACATCATGAGCTTCTCCTCCAGAGGCACCGCATACCTAACTAGGTATGATTGGGAGCAAGGGACCACCGGCCCCCCCACCGGGCCGGCGGTCCCCTGCCCCCAATCGTACCTAGCTAGGTATGCGGTGCCTCCCTCATAGAAGCTCATGATAGTGAGGTAAGTCACAATGTGGGAATTATTGTGAGAATTTGTGTAAAACTTCTTGTGATAGCGGTGAGGTTGACACAGGAATCAAGTCGATGTAGTCCGGCAAATGAGTACCTACCTGCTCTCAACATAGTAACAGAAGGGCTTTGTGAACATCAGAGAGACAGAGAGATTGGCTTGGTCAACAGATTTGACATGCCTTTCTTTCACAATTCTGGTCGAGTATTTGGGATCTAGGTATCAGCATACACATTTCATACTTCATGTGGATGCTAGCCATGAGGGACTACCTGTTCAAATGTGGCCATGACCCGACTTGTCAATGATGTACATTACGGACTGTTGGAATGCTCGTGACATTGCTATTGTGTATGCACGCCTACTCATTTTGTTTGGCAATGCGTTTGCATGCTTTTATGTTGTGCTAGTTTGCAGGATGGCTTGTTTGTGACTTGGGGTGATATCACTTGCCTGAGGGATTTTCTAGGGTCGCACTTGTTGTATGAGAGGGCAACAACAGATCCCCTTTGTCATAATAATCAATATCTAATTCTCCTAAATGATTTTCTCATGTTAAACTGATCATTTAATATGGGGAAGTGCCAGGGGAGAAAAAGCTAGAATATTGGTTAAGCTAGCAGACCGGCCACAGTAGGGATCCAAAGGAGGGAAAATAGGGATCCAAAGGGGGGGCCATATGCAAAAGAGCAATATGCAACAATGGGCTTAAAAGACCCTAAGGTTTAAAAGACCCTAAGGTTCAGCCCATTAAGACTTCCAAAATACTAAGGTTCCGAGATGAAAGAGAAGTTCACACACACACACACACACACACACACACACACACAAGATCCCTATACACAAGGGGAATGAGGGACACAAGTCCCAGATGCCCATAAGGTGTACTCAATTCCTATTGAATGGCCTTGGAGGTGGACCAATGAGAATTAAGCTAGAGTAAATCTAGTTTAATTAATTTTAAAATAGTTAATAAAAGAACCAATAAGAATTAAGCTCTCTAGAAGACCATTGGACAGTCTCCCAAGGGGTCCAATGAGCATTCAGCAGCCCAATGGCTTGCATGATTCCTATTGGCCAGGAGGCAAAGGGTCCAACGAGAGTTTTGGAATTAAATAATTACTAAAAGCTTTCACAAAAGGGGAAAGGGGGACACATCTCAGAAGGCTATCACTTATGCAGCTTAATTTCCATTGGCTAAGCCTGGGGAGCCTCCAATAGGGCTGTAGCATGAGCATTTAGCAAGGGGGTCGACCAAGAGAGGGGGGGGGGACTGATTTTTGCAAGGCATTATCACACACACACACCCACACAATCTCATGTGTGAAGCAAAGAAGACTCTCTCTCCTTCTCAAGCTTTAATGGAAAGCTTACCACCTACTCCAAGCTTGTGAGAAGGGAGGCCTACACCAACAACTCTTGGCTTTGTGATGCAAATCCAACCAAGAGCCAAGCTTCAATGCATGCTCATCTCCTCTGCCATGCTAATTACTAAGCTAAACTATGCTAACATGAGTGATTATGTGAGGAGATGTACATCTTTCTCGTAAGAATACACTTTCTTCCTCTCAATCTACTCTCATACCCCATTAGCTCTCACCATCTTTGAAGGTGTGTGAGGTCTTGGGTCTAAGACCGTGAGGGAATTGATGTTGTGTTTGATAAGTGTTTTGCTTAGTGCATGAAGTTTCCATCTCCATTGCACTAGCTAGTATTGAAGGAACACAAAGAATTGTATTGTAAAATGTCTCTCTTGATGGGAGAAACCATAATACAAAGCCTTTTGGAGGGGGGACCGGCTCCATGCAAATCCGGTCCTCAAAAGTTGTCAATTGCTTAATTTCTCTCTCTTTTGAAGTATTGTTTATGCTATCTAACTAGGTGTTATGACTTTTGTTGCTCTCTCCACCCAAGCACTCTTGTTATTCTCATTAGGAATCTATTCTAATGAAATGCTCATTATGTTCATGCTATTTTCCGCTACACACAAGTTACTAGGCCATTAAATGTTACACCCTTCCTCAAATCTGACACATTGGTTGAGGTATGGTTGACACTTCTGCACACTTTTTGCGCTTCTAGGATACATCAATTGGCTCTTCTAGAGTATAGCAGGAGAGATCCACAGAGTTTTTTTGAGGCAGTGAGTCATTTTACATTCTTCGTACATGCCACTGTGATGTACAGATAGTTTGTGCACAATGGCTTCTTTCACAACAGTATACTTTCTTCGAACGATAGGCTGACGAGAGAGAGAGAGAGAGAGAGAGAGAGAGAGAGAGAGAGAGAGAGAGAGAGGAAATGAAATGATATATTAGCGTCTTCAAAAAGGCCAAAATGACCTATGAGACCAAACCGTTACAAATTGGTGAATCTGATACCAAGTCTGGGTACAAAAGTTTATCCTCATATGCACTCTAGATGTCGAGGTAGTATGGCTCGAATCCTCTGCTATAACTTGTCGATGTTGAGAAGCTCCTCTTCTCAATCGTGGGCGTCTCCATCTCCCTAGCTTCGATGCTCAATCGATGAGAGTCTTGCGACTGTGGGTCTAAGCTGAGCTTTGCACTCACGTCTATCCCTCTGATTGTACAGTGTTTGGTGTGAAGAAATCAGTAATCTGTCTCTGGGATTGTCTCTCTCCATATCTCCTCAGTAGATTGTCTCTATACATGTGTTACTAAGTAGATATAGTCCAAGACATCTCTGGTACTGATATCTCATGACTCTAGAGAAAGGTCCGAAGTCTTCTGAATAGATAGTGGAAGTGACCCCGTATCTCGTAGTACAATGTACGCTGACATATATAATGCATCTCTGTCTTTGCCTCTATATGGCATAGGAGGCATATCCTATTGGCTGCTGGTATTCCTCTGAGTCTACCAATCTCAATCTCAAGCTGGTGAGAGGATGTCTGTATCTAACCAACGGCACACCGTAATTGTCACGAGGACATGGCAACTGCTAACCTTAGTTGTTGGTTTCTTTCCAATGATTTTTGTTTAATTTTTGAGACCCTCGTTTTGAAGTTGCAAATGGTCGGACATTGTATGGCCAATGTGAACGGTAGTTTCACCCACAGACGGGAAGTTGGTCACCACTAACTCGTAAAGTAAAAGGATGTCTAGGCTCAGTTTAAGATCATGTAGGTCCCCCCGCCGCACTTAGCAAGTTGGTGGATCCTAGGAAGCGAACTCAATAAAGGTACAATGTCAAGGTGGGGTCACCAAAGGAAAGTACCCGAGAACTCGGCTCATTGCATTTTTGGATGCGGTCCCAGTGGGCATTGATGGTCAGATGACAAATGGAAGCCCAACAGAACAATTTCCTAAAATTTAGGGAACTGCTATTTTGGGCCATGAAATCTGTTCGCGTCATTAGCTTCAAAATGACAAGCGGAACGTTTTATTACTCTGCTACAAAGTCAAGTGGGCCCAATGCGGGAAAATTGCATGTATGAGTGCCAAGTGGCAACTTTTAGCCAATTTACCAAGTCTGGGAGAACAGAACTCGTAACTGACTTTTTGGAGCAGTTTGGGAGGCTGATAACTCTGATTTTCAACCATTTCTCTCCATTTTTGAGCTTCCCATATCTTTAGCTAGGTCCAAGGAGCTCATTTTCAGCATTGGAAGGCATCGGATGCGTGTTTACAAGACTGTTTTGTTGTGTTTTTAGCAATACGTAGGTTTTGGCAGCCATGGAAATCTTTCCCTTTTGCATCTATTTGTTCACAGATGCATTACAGGTCAAGTGCAGAAGAGGGGGACGCTCGATCTATGCTGGGGGGATGCCAGTGGAATTGGGTTTCAGCAGGGGAATTGGTTTCGCGCAAGTTTCGGGGCTGTTATGTTGCCGAAATTTGGCAAAACTAGGTGGTATCTAGCGGGATATAGGTAAAGGATTCCCAGAACTCTACTTTGTAATTTACCCTCTCAAAGAATAAAGAAATACCAAAAGGGGCGCCAATTTTGGGGCCTACAGGTTGTTGGCGTCTGCACGGAGCATTCTACCTTCTGAGCCGTCTGTGTGCTTAAGTGTTAATTCCCGCCGCAAGTTCCCTTTGCAAAGTTCTATGTGTGTGTGTGTGTCTAAAGTAAAGAATTTTGGGTGAAAGCCAACGCCTACCGCCCTACGGGCCAGTTTCAAGGTTCCATTGCCGGGACATCAATCACTTTTTCTTCAAGAAGTGAGCCTCGGTTGTTTTAAGTGAAGACAAAGAGTACAGGAACGCGGGATTACACTATGACCGACAAAGGGAAGGGCATTATGGAAGAGGGTTCCTCTTCACTAGACAAACAGGAAATTCCGCAAGTTCGCCCTGCCAAAAAGTGGTCAAATTAGGGGTGATTTTCTTCTGCGTTTTTAAGGTTTGCAAGTATGAAACAAGATGAGATAGTGAGAGGTCTCACGGTGGTAGATTGGCCCTAGATCTACTGCGAGAGTGATATGGGTCTGCCAGGTCGCGGGTTTTCTGAGGCGATTGCTTGAATTCTTTGACGCATTGGTAAATCATCTTGAAATTTGAGCTTACTTGGTCGTGGGTAGTATGCTAGAGTGTTGTGGAATTATGATCGTTTGCAGAGGCAAGAGCCTCTTGCATAAGTAAAAAGTTAAGGGACAGGTTGCAAGTTGCTATGTGGTGAAGTTCAAGAACTATCTACCTATGGATGGAAAGTGGATGGAAGAGCATGAACTGTCAGAGTCACCAAATGTATTGCAACTTTACCTTGAGGTCCTTGGGTTATAGCCTACTTATGCCCCAACCCAACGTGTGCACAGGAGGGACAATGATAGAGCTAGCACATCATATGTACATATGAATTCAATGTAATAGATGGAAATGACAAAAGTGTGAAGGTCTCATTAAGTCATTTGTTTCTATGTGTTACGACCTTTCTTGCGGATACATGCGATGATAAAAGAGTGCTAACAACACAAGATTATTAGTGGCATGTATTTATGGTATGCAATCGAGGACGTTTGCGATTTCAAGAGGGGGGTATGTCACGAGGACGCGGAAACTGCTAACCTTAGTTGTTGGTTTCTTTCCGATGATATTTGTTTAATTTTCGAGACCCTCTTTTTGAAGTTGCAAATGGTCGGACATTGTATGGCCAATGTGAACGGTAGTTTCACCCGTAGAGACGGGAAGTTGGTCGCCACTAACTCATAAAGTAAAAGGATGTCTAGGCTCAGTTCAAGATCATGTAGGTCCCCCTGACGCACTTAGCAAGTTGGTGGATACTACGAAGTGAACTCAATAAAGGTACAATGTCAAGGTGGGGTCACCAAAGGAAAGTACCCGACAACTCAGCTACATTGCATTTTTGGATGCAGTTCTAGTGGGCATTGATGGTCAGATGACCAATGGGAGCCCAACGAAAGCATCTCCTAAAATTTAGGGAACTGCTATTTTGGGTCATGAAATTTGTTCGCGTCATTAGCTTCAGAATGACAAGGGGAACATTTTATTACTCTGTTGCAAAGTCAACTGATGCACCAGTTAAGAGTTTTTTATGCAGGAAGCCCAATGCGGGGAAATTGTATGTATGAGTGCTAAGTGGCACTTTTTGGCCAATTTACCAAGTCTGGGAGAATAGAACTCGAAATTGACTTTTTGGAGCAATTTTGCAGGCTGATAACTCTGATTTTCAGCCATTTCTCTCCATTTTTTGAGCTTCCATAACTTTACCTAGGTCCAACGAGCTCATTTTCAGCATTGGAAGGCATCAGATGCATGTTTACATGGCTATTTTGCTGGGTTTTTAGCGATACGCAGGTTTTGGGAGCCATGAAAATCTTCCCCTTTTGCATCTATTTGTTCACAGATGCATTACAGGTCAAGCGCAGAAGAGGGGGACGCTCGATTTATGCTGGGGGGATGCTTCATTGAGAACCTGCACAGGTTAAGAGCTATGGAGTGCTTTCTTTCCCTCTCATGTACAGTGTGGTGCTAGGAGCGATGCCCTCCATACTACACATTGCTCTCTCTCTCCCCTACGTGCAATGATGTGATGCCCCACAAGAGGGCTCTTCATTTGACTGATGTACAGCTGTGTCGTTTCATGCTTTTGTGTTGAGGCAACAGCCTCCTTGAGTAGGAACACGGGTAGCTAATTGCTACTCCAAAGCAGGCACCGGTGAGGGTCATAACCTCACCGTACAGGTGAGTTTTCAGCATTGTGTATGCGCTGTAAATTGACTGTTTTTCAGCCATACGGACGCCAGAACCATTGGGAATAGTACCCCACTGGCAAAGGACAGTTAGGGGACTGTTTGGGACTGAAAACAGGGCAAAGACCAGTAAATACAGCGTGTTGAATTTACTAATTTTGGGCAGAAATCAGAGGGTATATGCCAGTGGAAGTGAGTTTCAGTAGGGGAATTGGTTTTACGCAAGTTTCAGGGCTGTTATGCTGCCGAAATTTGTCCAAAATAGGTGTATCTAGCGGGATACAAGTAAAGGATTCCCAGGACTCTACTTTGTAATTTACCCTCTCAAAGAATAAAGAAATACCGAAAGGGACGTCAATTTTGGGGCCTACAGGTTCTCGACGTCTGCACGGAGCATTCTAGCTTCCGAGCCGTGTGTGTGCTTAAGTGTTAATTCATGTCGCAAGTTCCCTTTGCAAAGTGCTTTGTGTGTGTCTAAAGTAAAGATTTTCGGCGCCTACCGCCCTACGGGCCGGTTTCAAGGTTCCATTGCCGGGACATCAATCACTTTTTCCTTGAGAAGTGAGCCTCGGTTGTTTTGGGTATAGACACAGAGTACAGGAACGCGGGATTACACTATGATCGACAAAGCGAAGGGCATTATGGAAGGAGTATGGAAGAGGGATATATTTCACTGGACAGTCAGGAAATTCCGCAAGTTCGTCCTGCCAAAAAGTGATCAAATTAAGGCTTATTTTTTGCTACGTTTTTAGGGTTTGCAAGTATGAACCAAGATGAGATAGGGAGAGGTCTCGCGGTGGTAGATAGGCCACTAGATCTCCTGCGGGAGTGATATAGGTCTGCCAGGTGGCACGCTGCTCGTTGATTCCCTGAGGCGATTGCTTGGATTCTTTGACGCATTGGTAAATCATCTTGAAATTTGAGCTTGCTTGGTCGTGGGTAGTACGCTAGAGTGTTGTGGAATTATGCTCGTTTGCAGAGGCAAGAGCCTCTTGCACAAGTAAAAAGTTAAGGGACAGGTTGCAAGATGCTATGTGGTGAAGTTCAAGAACTATCCACCTATGGATGGAAAGTGGATGGAAGAGCATGAACTGTCAGAGTCACCAAATGTATTGCAACTTTACCTTGAGGTCCTTGGGTTACAACCTACTTATGCCCCAACCCAACGTGTGCAAAGGAGGGATAATGATAGAGCTAGCAAATCATATGTACATATGAATTCAGTGTAATAGGTGGAAATGACAAAAGTATGAAGGTCTCATTAAGTCATTTGTATCTATGTGTTACGACCTTTCTTGCGGATACATGCGATGATAAAAGAGTGCTAACAACACAAGATCATCAGTGGCATGTATTTATGGTATGCAATCAAGTACGTTTGCGATTTCAAGAGGGGGGTATGTCACGAGGACATGGCATCTGCTAACCTTAGTTGTTGGTTTCTTTCCAATGATTTTTGTTTAATTTTCGAGACCCTCTTTTTCAAGTTGCAAATGGTCGGATATTGTATGGCCAATGTGAACGGTAGTTTCACCCGTAGAGACGGGAAGTTGGTCGCCACTAACTCGTAAAGTAAAAGGATGTCTAGGCTCAGTTCAAGATCATGTAGGTCCCCCTGGCGCACTTAGCAAGTTGGTGGATACTACGAAGTGAACTCAATAAAGGTACAATGTCAAGGTGGGGTCACCAAAGGAAAGTACCCGACAACTCGGCTACATTGCATTTTTGGATGCGGTCCAGTGGGCATTAATGGTCAGATGACCAATGGGAGCCCAACGGAAGCATCTCCTAAAATTTAGGGAATTGCTATTTTGGGCCATGAAATCTATTCGTGTCATTAGCTTCACAATGACAAGGGGAACATTTTATTACTCTGCTGCAAAGTCAATTGATGCACCAAGAGATTTTTAAGCAGGAAGCCCAATGCGGGAAAATTGCATGTATGAGTGCCAAGTAGCACTTTTTGGCCAATTTACCGAGTCTCGGTGAACAGAACTCGTAACTGACTTTTTGGAGCAGTTTTGAGGACTGATAACTCTGACTTTCATTTATTTCTCTCCATTTTTTAGCTTCCCATGACTTTACCTAGGTCCAAGGAGATCATTTTCAGCATTGGAAGGCATCAGATGCGTGTTTACAAGGCTATTTTGCTGCGTTTTTAGCGATACGCAAGTTTTGGCAGCCATGGAAATCTTTCCCTTTTGCATCTATTTGTTCATAGATGCATTACAGCTCAAGTGCAAAAGAGGGGGACGCTCGATTTATGCTGGGGGGGATGCTTCATTGAGAACCTGTCACACAGGTCAAGAGCTATGGAGTGCTTTCTTTTCCTATCATGTACAGTGTGGTGCTAGGAGTGATGCCCTGCGCACTACACACTGCTCACTCTCTCCCCTACGTGCAATTATGTGATATCCCACAAGAGGGCTCTTCATTTGACTGATGTACAGTTGTGCGGTTTCATGCTTTTGTGTTGAGGCAAGAGCCTCCTTGAGCAGGAACAGGGGTAGCTAATTGCTACTCCAAAGCAGGCAGCAGTGAGGATCATAACCTCACCGTACATGTGCGTTTTCAGCGTTGTGTATGTGCTGTAAATTGATTGTTTTTCAGCCATACGGACGCCATAACCATTGGGAATAGTGCCCCACTGGCAGAGGACAGCTAGGGGATTGTTTGGGGCTGAAAACAGGGAAAAATCAGTAAATACAACGTGTTGGAATTAGAGGGTATATGCTAGTGGAAGTGAGTTCCAGTAGGGGAATTGGTTTTGCGCAAGTTTCGGGACTGTTATGCTGCCGAAATTTGGCCAAAACAGGTGGTATCTAGCGGGATACAGGTAAAGGATTCCCAAGTCTCTACTTTGTAATTTACCCTCTCAAAGAATAAGAAATACCGAAAGGGGCGCCAATTTTGGGACCTACAGGTTGTCGGCGTCTGCATGGAGCATTCTAGCTTTCGAGCCGTGTGTGTGCTTAAATGTTAATTCCCGTCGCAAGTTCCCTTTGCAAAGTGCTCTGTATGTGTGTCTAAAGTAAATAATTTCAGGTGAAAGCCAACGCCTACCGCCCTACGGGCTGGTTTCAGTAACCCATGAGATAGATGTGTATCTATATAGCTGGGCCAAATCATAAACCCATATTCTGTGAGTTGGAGAAGATGCTCTTTATAGAAATCCATCTTCGTGCCTAACTCCTATGTCGGCTCTATCTATATCCTCCTGGTGTCCAACTGGGTTTGGCGAATGAGTCTAGTAATCTCCATCTGTGTACGAGACAACGATGGTCCATCAAGGGAATACTGAAAAGGAGATAACATGTCCATGTTGAAGCCATGTATCTCGAACCATAAGGACATTTGTGCTAATGTATAGAGGACTCAAGGGCCAATCTGGCATATTTGTCTCTGGTAGTATCCCATAAGCTATGCAGAAGGAAACTGATATGTAAGCGCCTCTATCTCCACAGGGCGGGCTGCTAACTTCGCTTTAATGACTTCGTTTAGCACGAAGGCCTCAGCCCTAATCTCTCCACCCATCCCGACTCACCAAGGGTCCCCAAACATGAACCCCATAGAGCATAGCTAAAGCTACCAAGGTATCAAAAATCTAGAGCTTTGTTCGGGGTTCCTAGAATTGAACCTGCGAACACATCCTCTCAAATCCTCCGAAGACTGCATGTGCTCTACTCATGAGTCTCTACTGCTCTCTTCAAAGAAAACCTTGGCCCGACGAAGACTACCCCAAGATAAGTCTGCATTTGTATAGTCCACAGTCTCCTGGCCATAAGTGAATGTAGGTATTGATCTCCTGATCCACAGCGGTGTGGTGTTAAACACCATGACCTTGGTTTTACCAAGGTTCATAGACAATCCACTATCATCTGCAAAGCTATGTAGTGCATCCATATGTTGTTGCATATTGTACGGTGAATCAAAGATCAATACAATATCATCAACATATAACAACAATGAAATCCATGTCCTTGTCAATTGATCGCCTACGTCACCCTCTCTGTCAACGTAAACAGAAACCTCATCTATATACATACCAAATAGGGTAGGAGACAATGGACAGCCTTGTTTCACTCCAATAGTGGAGTGAACTAAATCAGATATCCCCTCTAAAGTGCGTACATGTCCCACCACTGATCTACATAGAGCCAAGATCCCCCAAATCAACTCATTGGGTGCTCCCATCTTGCACATCAATTTGGCTCTAGGCACCATGTCAAATGCTTTGTAGAAATCCATAAAGCTACAAGAAATCTGTCTCTTATGTGCCATACCCTCCTCAATGATGGCTCCGAGTGTCAAAATATGGTCAAGTGTGGAGAAGCCTCTATAAGAACTAGGGAACTAGACCTTAGGATCCTCCTCCCAACCTCCCATTATATAGGCGGGATCCTATCCTCTTGCCCTAGACGGATCCCCTGTCCACATTGTCTAGCCCGGCCGCTTGGCCGTAGTCCGTGACCACCCTAGTCCTTAGGTTTGGGCCATGCCCCTTAGGTTTGTGACCCCCTGGCCTTATCCCTACGGGACCCTTGTCCTGACATTACTCTCCCCTTAAGAAAGAGTTTTTGTCCTCGAAAACAAAAGTGGGAAACTTCTTCTTAAGAGCACTAATTTTTTCCCAAGTGGCTCCTTCCTCGTGTCGAATTTTCACTTGATTATAGCTTATCCACGTTCATGATGACGCGTACGCAGATCATGATAGTCAAAATCCACTCAGGTTCATGCGGTGGGGTAGGAGGTTCAACGAAATCGCCCAAAATCTGTTGGTCAATGACATTGTCGTCCCCATGTAATTGCTTACGTAAACGGCTTACATGAAATACCTGGGTAACGATAGTTTGTAGGCATGATCACCAACTCGCTTGAGTATTTTGAAAGGCCCACAATATCGTGGAGATAATTTAGGTGTTGGCCTAGTCTTTAGACTTTCTGAATGCTATGGCACACGCAAAAATACTTCGTCCCCTTCCTCAAAGGTAACTTGCCGACATTTCTCATCAGTGTACTTCTTATCCCGATCCTGTGCTTGTCGGACATTCTGACGAGCGAGTTTCAGCATATCCATATGGTCTTGGAGAAATTTCTTAACCTGCTTGAGTTTTTCGATTGCCAAGCCCACCGTAACGGGTGATTTAGGATGAAAACCATAAATGAGTATGAAAGGACTAAATCCAGTCGTGACATGTTTAGCATTGTTGTAAGCAAACTCAAGAAGAGGTAGATACTCTTCCCATTCTGTTTGTTTCTTGCTAACGTATGCGCGTAGCATATCCTCTAGCAATTGGTTAATTCGTTCACTCTGACCATCCGTTTTTTGATGATCGGCTATACTGAGGTTGAGTTGTGTACCCAATTATTTAAACACAGCCCTCCAAAAATAACTATTAAACTTAGGATCGCGATCACTTACAATGTTACTTAGCAAGCCATATAACTTATACAGATTGTCCACAAATAACTTAGTTAATTCTAGAGTCTTAATCGTCGACTTGGTTGGAATAAACTTGCATAGTTTAGTCAACCGATCTACGACCGGGAATCTCCAAAGGATGTAAGAGTCCTCCTGCCTTCAGGCGCTCTACTTTGTTAACTTGACATTTTTGACAATGCAGACATAATCTTAAACAAAGCCATGTAAACCTGGCCAGTAAAACTGTCGTCATACGAGAGCATAAGTCTTTTTAATACCCGGGTGCCCTGCACTTGGACTATCATGACATTCATAAAGAATTTGGCGTTGAATGTCCGTGTCCGTCGGTACACAAACTCTCCCCTTGTGGAGTAGGTACCCATGGTCGATGGAAAAATTCTTCCATCGCTGAAGTTGATCACTCGACAAAGGAGAACTGTGTGGAGGTTAACGACACACTACCATCATTGAAGTGAGAAGGATCCCTCATTTGCACATGGCTCCACACTTTGATATACGCATCATCATGATCATATTTGCCCTTCAAAGAGTCCAAAAATTCATTGCGAAGTTCCGTGAACAAAAGGGAATTGATCGCAGGCATACGACTAAGAGCATGACCCACCACATTGAATCGTCCTTTACGATACCAGAGCTTTTCGTCATACTCCTAAAGGATCTCAATCCACCTGACTTTTAGACCCTTCAAGTCGGTTTGTTGTGTAAACCATTTAATGCTTTCATGGTCAAACACAATCTCAAACTGAGCTCCATACAAATAATGTCTCCATGTCTTCAAGGCAGACACTATTGCATAGAGTTTGCGTTCATAAGCAAAATAATAGTGATGTGCTCAATCAAGCTTTTTGCTTTCAAATGCAATTGGCCTCCCTTCTTGTAGAAGAACTGCTCCAATAGCACGGTTACTGGCATCAATTTCCAAAACAAATGGTTTCAAAGGATCTACAATAGTGAGAATAGGAGTTGTAGCTAATGCATCCTTGAGTGTATCAAAACTATGCTGTTGAGCGGGCCCCCACCGGAAGGTCTTGCTTTTGCCTTTCAGTTGGTTCGTCATGGGAACATCAATATTAGCATAGTTTTTAACAAAGCTTCGATAAAAACCTGCAAATCCCAAGAAAATCTGTAACTCTTCTAGAAAAAGACCACCTCTGAATGGCATCCACTTTGGATGGAACCATATGCAGCCCAGTAGCTGAGACAACATGCCCAAGGTAGTGAATTTTCTCCTTGAGAAAATCACATTTAGATGCTTTGGCGTATAATTGATTTGTTCGTAACAATTTAAATACCTATCTCAGATGTTGTAAGTGTTCTTCCTTAGAAGCACTGTATACAAGAATGCCATCGAGAAAACCGATAACAAATTTGTCCAAGTACTGTCTCAAGACACTATCCATGAGTGTCATGAATGTTGCGGACGCATTGGTTAACCCAAAGGACATAACCAAAAGCTCGTAATGTCCAAACCTTATTCGGAATGCAGTTTTGGGTATATCAGCAAGTCGAATACGTACTTGGTGATAACCCGATCGCAAGTCTATCTTCGTAAAAATACAAGCATAAGTGAGCTTGTCGAACAACTCATCCACGTGTGGCAATTGGTAATTATTCTTAACAATAACCGCATTCAATCCATGGTAGTCTACGCACATGCGCATACTACTATCCTTTTTCTTCACTAATAGGATAGGAGAAGCCCATGGTGAAGAACTGGGTTGAATAAACCCTCTGCTAAGATAGTCAGCAAGCTGACGTTCCACCTCAGCAGCTTCAAAATAACTCATTCTGTAGGATGGTTTACTGATTGGTTTACTGCCTGCAACCACGTCGATGCCATGTTGCACAGATCGTGTCGACAGTAATCCTGATGGCAAATCACTAGAAAAAACATCGTGAAATTTCTTTAATAATTTTTTTAATTCACGAGCAACCTTTGCTTGTTAAGAAGTAGTCATTGGTAGAAGAGATAAGAGAGAAGCATGCGGCGTTTAGGAATATTCAACAGATTCAACATTGAAAAGAAAATGACACAATGAGTAACACAAGAAAACTTCATCTATTTTATTATCAGAAACAAACTTCATAAGCTCTGTTGTACATATCAATGGTGAGGAAGGTACATCTTTCTCTCCTAGCAACAACACATGTGCACCATGGGACTCAAGCATTAGGTTGTTGTGCTCATAGCTACGCTTCAGTGATGGTACTACGCTATGCAATCACTCCCTACCAAGTACCACATCTGTCCTCTCCATATTCATCACTTTGAAATCCAAGGATGTGGAATAGCCTTGTATTTTCGATGGTATAGCTCTGACTTGAGTATCCCATATTTCGGCATCGTAACCATTCATCATTGCTACCTTGTAGCGATAGGAACTCGGAGTTTGGAGCAATTTTTCACTAATCCATAGTTAATGAAATTGTGAGTAGCACCGTTATCTACCAAGATGCGCACCTTGTGCCCTTGAAGAGATCCGTACATACGCACTAACTCATGTGGACCGAAGGCCTGTTGCCACATGGAAGCTGTGATACAACATTCATGCACCACCTCGGTGTGTGTTACTTCCATCGTAGAGAATCGTAAGGAAGACTCAAGAGGCAGCAGTTGCATCATGTGCATAACTTTCTCCTTGCCCTGAGCAACAGATATCCCCTTGGGACAATCCTTCTTGCCATGGCCGCTTCCCAAGCATTGAAAGCATTACTTCTCTTTTTTAGCCTTCTCAAATTCCTCAAGAGAGAGAGGACCACGAGACCCCTTGGGTTTTTTAGCTGCTTCAAAATTGGTTACTATAAATTTTCTTTTATTGTGCCCATATTGTGTGCGTGTACTACCATGTGTATTAGTAGGCACGTGATTATTATGTGATTTCTTTTCATCTGGATCATCATGAATGTGTGCTTTCACTATGGTCTCCTCAAGTGTTTTAGGGTCCTGAGTCTTGCCGTGCTTCTTAAGCTCGAGCGTCAGACCACACATAAACCGACGTACTTGCTGAAAGGTGTCTAGCCCTTTCAACTTGAGAATAACATCCCGATAGTGAGATATATATTCAAGCAATGATGGGTGTTGACGCAAGCCATCCAATTTCGATCTGCCTCATTCGTAGGCAAAAATTCTTTTCGAAACATAGCCTCAAAGGCTACCCAACTCTGTGGTATAATATTCTTCTCCTTGAGAAACATTCACCATTTGTAGACCTTGCCTTCCAAAGTCAGACTTGTCTGTAGTGCTTTGACTACATCCGGAGTACGCCGTAAGGCGTGAATTCCATCCCACTTGCTGAGAAAGATATTCAGTGCATCCTTATTGCGATCTCGATCCTCTCCCTTAAAAGTTGATGGCTTGGTGTTTTTCAACAACTCGTCCACCTCCTTTGCAGTGAGAGAGTACAGAGAATCCGGAGATGGACCTTGTCCATGACCAGAAGGGCCTTGCGCCTGATCGGCAACGTGCTCATCCATGTGTATGTCAACAGGGCCCTTGGCCTGCTGCTGCATAAATTTTATCACTAAAGTGGATAATTTAATGACATTTTCATTTAGGGATGCAAAATTTGTTTCCATTACTGAGATGCGTGTTTGAAGTACTCGAAATTCCTGGATATCGAGCAATTCATAAGCGTCATCTCCTCCCGTAGCGTCGCGGACACCCTCCGTGAGAGTATGCGGCCGCGAGCCATCATGGGAAGGATCAGGCATATTATGCTCAAAATTAGAGGTCATATTGACATCTGAATCCATGGCAACATCGTGCAGTGTAAGAAAGAGAAAGAAGAATACCTTGATTCGAAAAACAATCTCGTAGCCGTAGTATGCACCGTAAACGGTGAGAATTAGCCGTGCTAATTACTTTGTTCGTCAAAGCTTGGTCAGCCCGTAAGTCCACCCGTTCACTTACACCGCTTGAGCACGTCACAGTCGATTCGATTTTCCGAAGAAACAAGTGGTGTTGGATACTTGTTTGAAAACCTTAAAGCCATCATAAATTAACCTTGACACATTGCTGCAATTTTTGCAATTTTGGAGAATTTGCAAGAAATCGACGGCCTGTCGAAGAGTTTCTCGATCCTTGTCGGCGAGGTTATGTTGCACTTGGCCGACTACAAAGTTAATGTTCGATCCGGAGGTATTGCCGTACATTAGTTTCGTGCAAAACTATGCAACTTCAATTACTAATGGATGGTCCAAATATACACCAAGAAGCAAGGCTTGCCCAGCTTTGTATGTCGAGAGTGCTTGTTTGGCTTGTATGGGGTGTATGCCGGGATGGGCATGCACCCAACTTTAGACAATTTGCCCAAGGCTGTTAGCCTTAGGGCACTGCATGTGAAAAGAAAAGCAAATCGGGCGATGGCATGTACTGCAGAGCCGTCGAGAGAGAGAAAGACAACCCTCCTCGCATGCGTTGCTCGGGATTGCCCATCGTAGTGACGGATTGTGTGCAACCTAGCCTCGCACACTGTTCAAGCCCGCAATCAACCACTTTCGTGCAAGTGATGATGCGGCCTTCCCTCCTCACAAGCGGGATTGCCCACACAGTGGTCGCAACGAGTTTCTCCGTGTAGAGCGGCTTTACGCCTCACCTTCACCCCTCATGCAACATGCAAAGCTAAAAATGGTTGGCTCTGATACCAGTATAAGAACTAGGGAACTAGACCTTAGGATCCTCCTCCCAACCTCCCATTATATAAGCGAGCTCCTTGCCTCTTGCCCTAGACGGATCCCTGTCCACACTGTCTAGCCCGGCCGCCTAGCCGTAGTCCGTGACCGCCCTAGTCCTTAGATTTGGCCCGTGCCCCTTAGGTCCGTGACCCGTGACCTTGCCCCTACGGGACCCTTGTCGTAACAACCTCTCTTGAAACCGGCATGTCTCGCTGCCCATATGCCTTCACTCTTTGCCCATCTACTCAACTACTGCTCAAGGATAGATGGATACAACCGTACCAATGTGTGTCCAATCATAGTACGGTAGTTTCCAGGCTCCATAGGATCACCTACCTTGAAGATAGGCACAATAGTAAAGAGTCTCCAAGTCTCAGGTAGATCCTCACACATGACACGATTGAACAGAACTGCAACGACCTCTGCAAGCATATCTCTAGCATGTATAAAGTGCTCTGCCACTAACCATCATGATATGCTCTCCTGGTCCTCATCTTGTCAATGGCCATCTTTACCATCTCAGTGGTAAAGAAGGTACTCATAGATGGGCATGGCTCAAGAGGATCTGGAAGGCGTGTCTATCCAAGGACCGTATATGAGAGAAATGAGATGGGGAGAGAGAGAGAGAGAGAACGTAATAGGCCCCGTCATCTGGCTGCAAAGTGGCCCTAAAGAATGGGTGCATACTGGCAACACTAATATTTATAAGAGTTCAAAACTCGGGCAATGTACAAGTTGGGGATTAATTACATATCCAATTCCAGATATCTTACAATATTCAGGATCCATAAAATTCTTCGACTTGTAAAACCTCCTCGTATTCAACCTGTGCATAAACAATTTTGTTTTAAAAACCAAAAGCTCTCATTCAATGCTAAGCCATTGCATCAATCATTCTGATTACAGCACTCACCCACATGAGTAACCACCTGTATGGGTTGTGTCAACTTCACTAGATTCTCATTAGATAGCTTAACCTGATGTGGCTCAGAAGGCATATCTTCTCTCAAAATTGGCTTACAGATCAACATGCTGCCTCTTATTGCCTTCAGCCTCATCATCCGAATCTCGTACCACCGTTTTTCTACCCCTCTTCTCCATGGGTCTTCTAAATCTGATAGAAGGAGCTTCCTCTTCCTCATCCTCATCTTGCACATTGACATCACCTTGTGAGCCATTCTGCTCTTCTTCCGACTCCTGCTCCTCTCGCGAGCCTTCTCTCTCGGAGTCTTCAGCCGCTGCATCCGGTTCGGCAGCTTCCTCTCTCATGTTCTCATTGGCAGCTGGCTGCTTACACTTCTTCCCATTGTCAAGGATCTTGAAGTCTCGAGCCGTGCTGCGTTTGGCATGCCTCAGAAAGTTCACTTTTGTAAGCCTGCTAAGCTGTATCAGGTAGCGCTCGTAATCTTCCACATGAAAGACAAGGTTTGGTATTGTTCGGACTTCCCGTTTTATCTTGTTCACAGCTCCTTTTGTCTGGCAGTTTTCTTGTTGATCCTGAAAATGGAAGAGACAAAGCAAGTAATGGCTCTTTCTGGGTGATGTAATCTAGCTTTATTATAGCCCCTTATCCATTAGAGAACAATTTTGAGAGCATTCAAAATATGATTTGTACCCTTTGCATGACAGCCATGAAATTGTAGAGAGGAGCTGTAAGCTTCTTGCATGTTACTTCTGCAAGCATCTGGAATTTGTCACTAGGGACGGTTTGCTTATATCCTTTGGGAGCTATGCAGAGTTTTGTCGTTGCCGCTAAGCATTTGTAAAGCCTTACAGATACTCTTAGGAATTGCTCAGCCACAGCCCCTGCAATAATCAAGAAAAGCAGATGAAGCAGTTAGGAGAACCACGCGCCATAATGTTAAGCACTTCAACAAGAAAGTGCTTACCAGTTAAATTCATTTGTACAAAATTTGAAAGCACAAGGACCAGAATTTCCAGTCTTTTGTGCAGGGCTACTTCTGACTCCATTCGTGAAACTTCAAAGTGAGGTTGGGTGAGCAAGTCAGTTGAGAGATCTGACTTCGCTGATGGTGGCAGTTTGAGCTTGCTGATGAGCCAATCAGCATTAGTCAAGATTGATTCTACATGCTGCAATAATGATCCAGCAATACAGTTTTTTGTCGATGCATTTATGACATGATATGTTCCTGAAATTTCAATTGGTTCTTGCTCATCAGTCCCAATAACTTTCAAGAGTTCTTGACTCAATGCGTGAGCTAAAACTAAATCATCTGGAGGAGGCAGCAGGCAAACTGCTATTTTCATCAAAGCTTTCACAGCCCCATTGAATGTCAGTTTCAGCGTCTTACAGTTTGCTTCTGCCCACAATCCAAATGCTTTCATCTGAAGCGAATGTAATCTACTTCCAAGACCTAAGGTTATTCCTGAGAGAACCTGAAAGCATTTGAAAGATGTCTCCATCATATATACAAAAAAATAAGAACCTTTCCTAGTCTCTCTCTCTCTCTCTCTCTCTCTCTCTCTCTCTCTCTCTCTCTCTCTCTAGGGAGATCCACCCCAGATTGCGGAGGACTACTGTCACAAACGGGAGCGCATAGAAATATAAAATACATTCAGATAAATAGGATTTATCACTTATTACTGAAGCCAAAGGATATAGAGAGAAATAGATAGAGAGAGAGAGAGAGAGAGAGAGAGAGAGAGAGAGAGAGAGAGAGAGAGAGATCGACACAATACTGGGCACCAGAAGATGGGCTGGTCCCCCCCGTAATAGTATCTTTATTACTGAGGAGAAGTCTATACGAGCACTTGAACCGATCGTATTACCACGTTCGTTCTAGAATAAGACTTGATGGTTCCCGGAAGCCTCGGCTTCCTATTCCTAGGGCAAAACCCTATTCCAAGGAACTTCCGTTCCTTATTCTAAATCCTCGAGAATCGAGGTTCTCGCCTTTGGATATCACCTTCCAAACTCAAGGCATGGCATCCCTGCAACTCTTTTTGACTCTATTTCCAAAGTCCTCTTCTCGCAGAACAACTGTGCTTTCCCGGACATGAAGTCCTTCCCTTGGGAATTTCAACTTCCGGATCACATCTTGAGAGTGTACCACTCTCGGATCCGTGGATCTACTTCCCAAACTCGGGTACAAAACCCTTGAGCTGATCCGGCTCTAGTTTCTCAGAGCGCTTTTATCTTGCAGAGGCTCATGCCTTCCTCTGCTCCTACTCCCTCACTAAGAAGAAGTACACCTGCAAACAAATACTTAGAGATCATAACATGAAAATCGTTACTTTCAAAGTCTCGACGCTCGAAACGCAACTCGGTTCTCGAAAAGCAATTCCCCGGAAGAGATCTCTACATAGAAAATCCTCTCTTCCAATCCTACACACAAAAGAGGTGTGTTCTCGCGTTCCTTCTCGTAAATCAGCCTCTCTACGATGTTTATGGGCTGAAAACAGAGAAAAACAACAGCTTGTCGCGATGGAAACACGCTCCGTACGCACTTCTTCGTGAGGGAACTCGCGCACTAGGTCCTGGCGACATCGGGTACACTTGGGGCAGCCAGGGGCATCACCGGCAAACGTCTTCTTTGCGGCTGCAACAGCATCTCCTCATTGCGAAAATTGATCTCTTCCTTTTAGTGAGGGCATATGATGCTTTATAGCTCCTGGCCACGGGCACGAATAGCTAAGCGCAAGCTGCTCGCGTAGAGATCGCGGCCGTTTTTTTTCCCTCTTTTTTTTTTTGCGCTATTCTGTTAGAAAAAGAGAGAGAAAACGTTGGCTGATCTGTTGCCTTATTTATCAGATGGCTGCCCACTTATTAAGTGGGCGGCCGGCGTATTTTAAAATAGTCTGAATCTGCCCAAAAACTCAATAAAACCTTATAAGTTAAAAACAATGCTTTCACAGCACTTCCCAAGCGTCCCTGGATGCAATCGCACGCACAGTTGCAATGCAGAATAGACTTCTTCGCAGGAAAGCATCTACTTTCCCGACAAGCAATCCCGCTTTCTTAGAAAGCATCTGTTTTTCCTCAAAGTTTCCTCCAAACCCATCTTCATTCAAGTGCTTGCTTTTCCTTGTGCACAATTCTAACACAGTTTGGAATTTCGTCCTGACTATGGATATTCCCTTTCCGATGCACCCGTCACCCACTTGTGACGCATCAAGAATACTCATCACCTAGTCCTTTCTTACCAAACGTACAGTACAATCTCCTTCACAATGCTCTATGTCACCCATCCTATGACGCATCAGAAATGTCCGTTCCCGGATGATTCGGATACCTCTTTACGATGCTCCCTGTCACCCATCCGATGTGACACATCAGAAGTACCCATTCCTAGTGGCTTTACAAATATTCCCTTTCACAGTGCTCCTGTCATTACTTTGAATGACGCACTAGAAATACTCTGTACTCGGATGTCTCCAGTGAGAAAAACCCTCACTTAAAATTCCAATAATTCATTTAGAATCATTTTTCTTGGTGTTCCAAGCGAGAAAACCCTCTTACTTATAAATCCAATAATTCATTTAGAATTATTTTCCTATCAGATAAAGCCAATTTAGCAATATCCCTCTCACTTATGAACAGTTGTCCTCAACTGTAAAGATTCAACTGAACTGCTGGGGAGAAATCGGAAAGATTCCAAATCTTGCTCAATGGTGAGTTGAGCTAGTCCTTTCTCAAAAGAGAACTTAAAAATTAAATTAAACAAAAATTCAAAAATTTAATAATTCAATACTTACCTTACCAATTCATGTCCTTCCTCTAGTACCTTGAGGATATCCTTCACCAATTATCAAACTTACGAGCCATGTAAGAACTTGTCATTTGCGTCTTTCCAACAGATCGGAAATTTTCTCATCCGAGATTCTGTTCACTCGATTCTGTCTTCTTAAAATTCGAGAAGAATAATCTTCCGAGAAATCAATCTAGGTATCTGTCCTTGCGCATTATCCTATGTTGTTAGTCTAGAGGGTATTGAACCTCTTGTGTCCTCCCACATAGGGAATGCCCAAGTCATAGAGCATTAATCTCGATGTCTTTCTTTCACAAATAGAGTCTGCAGTCACCTTGAAGAAGGTTCTTGTTCTGGGCCATCGCTCAACGTAGGCGGACGGTTCCAATCCGAAGATTCCTCATGCATGGCGGCATTTCCTTCCAATCTTTTTCTCCTGCGAGTTATTACCACCAGTAGTGTTTTCCCAACGACCATTAGCGTCTCTTCCTTGCAAAATTGTTAAAAATGATTCACCTTGCAAGCATCAATGACGACTTGCAAAATCTCACGCAAATAGGATTCTAGCCATAGCATTTTCTGAACGTACGTTCAAACCCGGTTCACAATAGAGTAAACTTACTTTGGATCTCAGGGTTGTTCCCCCATATGTGGTTGAGGTAATTCTTACCATTTTGAAACGGTTGGCGAATTATACTCTTACGAACATAATTGTTCGAATTTATTCTAGCAACATGTAAATGCTACTTGATCTGCTCATGGAAAAACCTATACTGCAACCAAAAGTTGCTACTGTAATGATAAAAGCACAGAGCGTACTCAATGATCAACGACCATCAGAAAACCTCTTCTCCATAGAGAGACTCAAATTCCTTCTAACAAACACATCTCAAAATAGAGATTCTCGTGTCTGAATATCCTTGCGCGCAAAAAGGCGCTCAAGAGAGTATAACAAACTCCCGTCCACTTCCTGAAAAGGAAGTTTGTTTATCTGATTCCGTTCAGCAGAAAAAAAATTCGACTGGTAGATGACTCACCTTGGCATGGGTTTGCATCTTCGTGTGTTATCCATGTACCCAAAGGTGTACATAATTCTTAAGTTGTGTTAGAGTTTTAGTGAACCTGGGAAATTACCTTCCCTTCATAAGATCCTTAGAGCGAAGACGCTCACCTGACGATCCCTTGGCTCAATCTTAGAGTAAAACCTGATCATCAAATAAACTAGGATTTCAATCCTTGGAGTCCTCAAGCACAGGCCGTAGTCGTCAGTTGTTCCTTCCCTCGTAAAGAGAGTTTTCATTCACTTGTGCGAAAAGCACTACCATAGCTTCCATTAATTGGTTTAGGCCTCAAGCTTAGCGAAAACTTTTACTCTGCTTGAAATCTCATAATGGTTCCTTCCTTTCTGTCGTCCTACCCGCAATAGCAAGTAATTTGTTGGAAGACTACCCGATACCAGATCAATAGTTGACCTTCCGACTAATTGAGCAAACCAATTCATCTCAGAAAACAATGTTTCAATTTGATCCTGCTCTCAGAAACACTCAAGACTGAGTAGTCCCGGTTAGACATAACCATACCTCGTGCAAAAGAGCAAACAAGCACAATGCACTTTATGATTTCCTCAAAAGATGTAACTTTGATCAAAAACCTGCCCTCTCACTTAAAGTTCGAGGGTCTTTTGTTCAAAATCCCAGGAGTTAGATTGAATTCCCTTACTCCAAACTTTCTCCGGATAGCAATGTATCCTTCGAGGGGAGGTAACAAAAATTCATTGTTTTTGTGTTCGATGGTTCTCGTCCCACTGCGGGGATTAGATTCTATGTACACTAAGGTGTACGCTTTCAACTTGTATTGCTGACTCCACCATCTGCTGCAAAGTATCGTGCAGATGCATCTACAAAATTCGGACAAAAGTCCTTCGTTGAATTTCTTCATATTTCCTTCTTCAAAGAGGATCAAGGGTGGAGCTACCTTGGCAAGAGTAAACCACTACTCGCTTTGACTCGCTCGTGTTCCTATCGGACAAACCGATCCCAATCTTCTTGGATGCCTTCCTCAAAGCGTAGAGGAAAGAAAAATTATTGGAAAATTCAGCCTTGAATTGAATCTAAGTCTTGTTGTAAGTTCCTTGCAGAGCTTTGGTATACCACCAAGTACTTGCAATCCCCTTAAGGTGTTTGGTCACATGCCTCACCTTCGACGCTTCTAAGAAATTGCCGTTTGCAAAGGCAACTTCAAACTGTCGAATGAAAGCGGTAGCTTTCGGAACATCTTCCCATCCGTCAAAAGTATGAAACTTGACCGGAGTGTTCTGAGGTCTAAAGACCTTCATATCCTTCCCGAAAAGACGAGTTTTCTAGGCTATGGTTTTAAATTGATATTCATGGATATTTTCTAGGTTCTAAAGTATCTTACTATCTTGAGCATTCCGCTCCTCGGATTCTCTAGGTTCTTGAGCATCATGCTCTTGTCGCCTTCTTAGAGAATCCCAAGTCTTGTGTCGACTTCTTGCAGAGTGAAAAATTTTACCAACTCTGCGAGCTTTTTCCTACAAGACTTAGTGTTTCACCTACTTACTTCTCTCTTGGCTTCTCATGGCTTCTTCTCGTATCTTCCCAGAGTCGTCCTCCTTTACAGAGAAAGAGAGGAGACCATGCTCTGATACCATTGTCACAAACGGGAGCGTATAGCAATATAAAATACATTCGGATAAATAGGATTTTTTCACTTATTACTGAAGCCAGAGGGTATAGAGAGAAATAGATAGAGACAGAGAGAGATAGAGAGTGAGAGGATCGACACAGTACTGGGGACCAAAAGATGGGCTGGTCCCCCCCCCCCCCCCCCCCCCCCCCCCCCGAATAGTATCTTTATTACTGAGGAGAAGTCTATACAAGCACTTGAACCGAGCGTATTACCACGTTCGTTCTAGAATAAGACTTGATGGTTCCCGGAAGCCTCGGCTTCCTATTCCTAGGGCAAAACCCTATTCTAAGGAACTTCCGTTCCTTATTCCAAATCCTCGAGAATCGAGGTTCTCGCCTTTGGATATCACCTTCCAGACACAAGGCATGGCTTTCCTGTAGCTCTTTTCTGACTCCATTTCCAGAGTCCTCTTCTCGCAGAACAACTCTCCTTTCCCGGACATGAAGTCCTTCCCTTGGGAATTTCAACTTCCGGATCACATCTTGAGAGTGTACCACTCTCGGATCCGTGGATCTACTTCCCAAACTCGGGTACGAAACCCTTGAGCTGATCCGGCTCTAGTTTCTCAGAGCGCTTTTATCTTGCAGAGGCTCATGCCTTCCTCTGCTCCTACTCCCTCACTAAGAGGAAGTACACCTGCAAACAAATACTTAGAGATCATAACATGAAAATCATTACTTTCAAAGTCTCGACGCTCGAAACGCAACTCGGTTCTCGAAAAGCAATTCCCCGGAAGAGATCTCTACATAAAAAATCCTCTCTTCCAATCCTACACACAAAAGAGGTGTGTTCTCGCGTTCCTTCTCGTAAATCAGCCTCTCTACGATGTTTATGGGCTGAAAACAGAGAAAAACAACAGCTTGTCGCGATGGAAACACGCTCCGTACGCACTTCTTCGTGAGGGAACTCGCGCACTACGTCCTAGCGACATCGGGTACACTTGGGGCAGCCATGGGCATCACCGGCAAACGTCTTCTTTGCGGCTGAAATCTGCAGCAGCATCTCCTCCTTGCGAAAACTGATCTCTTCCTTTGAGTGAGGGCATGTGATGCTTTTATAACTCCTAGCCACGGGCACAAATAGCTAAGTGTAGGCTACTCATGTAGAGATCGCGGCCGTTTTTTTTTTCCCCTTCTTTTTCCTTTTTTTTTGCGTTGTTCTGCCAAAAAAAGAAAGAGAAAACGTTGGCTGATCTGGCATATTTTAAAATAGTCTGAATCTGCCCAAAAACTCAATAAAACCTTATAAGTTAAAAACAATGCTTTCACAGCACTTCCCAGGCGTCCCTGGATGCAATCACATGCACAGTTGCAATGCAGACATAGACTTCCTCGTGGGAAAGCATCTGCTTTCCCCACAAGCAATCCCGCTTTCTTAGAAAGCATCTCTTTTTCCTCAAAGTTTCCTCCGAACCCATCTTCATTCAAGTGCTTGCTTTTCCTAGTGCACAATTCTAACACAGTTTGGAATTTCCTCCTGACTATGGATATTCCCTTTCCAATGCACCCACTGTCACCCACCTTGTGACGCATCAAGAATACCCATCACCTAGTCCTTTCCTACCGAACTTACAGTACAATCTCCTTCACGATGTTCTATGTCACCTATCCTATGACGCATCAAAGATGTCCGTTCCCGGATGGTCAGATACCTCTTCCCGATGCTCCCTGTCACCCATCCGATGTGACGCATCAGAAGTACCCGTTCCTAGTGGCCTTACAGATATTCACTTTCACACTACTCCCGTCGTTACTCTGAATGATGCACTAGAAATACTTTGTACTCGGATGTCTCCAGTGAGAAAAACCCTCACTTAAAATTCCAATAATTCATTTAGAATCATTTTTCTTGGTGTTCCAAGCGAGAAAACCCTCTTACTTATAAATCCAATAATTCATTTAGAATTATTTTCCTGTCAGATAGCCAATTTAGCAACAACTACAGAGCATTGAAGGAAGCTGTATCAAAGGTTTCGAATCACTTTGGCACGACATGCACGACGCCCAGTCAGACTACTGATCATGGAGGAGATTGATGAGATCCGCCAACGACCGATGCTAGATCTCGTGTGATTTAACTCTTTCTGAGGATACACCCACATTGTGTTGTATTAGCTCCCCATTTGCTTCACACATCCCCCCCTCCCCCCCCCCCCCCCCCCCCCTGCCCCCTCTCATATCCTACACAATCCCAGCTAGCTGCTTAGTTCACATCTAGCAGCTTAGGATTCCATAGTATTTTTTATTTTGTTACTCAAACTATGTATCAAATTACCACATTGTAACTTTCTGGTCTCATAGGTAACTTTGGCTTGTTGAAGACGTTAATATGACATTTCATTTCGTTTCATTTCTCTCTGTAACACCTGCCCTTGCGTAATGTTGTGTTGCGTTGATCTCTTCATAACACCTGCCCTTATGTAACGCTGTGTTGCGCCTTAGCCTTATAGTCACCTTAGCATTAATTTGCTGACATGGATTAGTGCGGCAATGTGCGCTTTGTCAGGTGTTTCAAATTAACAGCGTGCTTACTGTCAGTGGCCTGCAAGCACATATTCGTGCCTTGTGCCCTACACAATTCGTTGTTGCAACCCTATGCAACCAACCCCTGTGTTTGCCGTGGTTGATAGCATGTCCCATTGCCGATGGTAGGAGTGGATTGAACGAAGCACCCAAAGGAGACATTGCAATTGCATGGGGTTGAGGCAAGTTAAGCCCAGACAATCAGCCCGTTAGCCCCGGCACAGAGAGGGCGGGTGCTACGACTCAAGGAGAGGGGTACAGGCACTTTATGCGAAGCCTCACGCGAGATGCTTGAAGATGATGATATTTAACCCCGCCTAAATCCAAAGCGACATATAGGCCGAGGATTCGAGAGAGCACACTATCGCAAGGTTCTGCGAGAGCAAAGGAACTTTTGAGAGTCAAAGATGACTTAATGTATGAGAAGGTACATGTGATGATCAAGGCGGAGCTGAGCCTTTTGAGGGGTGACAGAGACTTACAAAAAAGCTATGTATGGAGATGAGAAAAGAGTTGGACAAAGGGGTGCTTGGTAAGCGTGACGACATGTACACATCATTGAAGGCCGAAATGCAGACTATAGGAGGGCAGAGTGAATGTAATGGAATGCGTGATACAAAAAAGATTAGAGGATGCACTAGCTGCTTTTGAATCCTAGAAATTAAAAATGGAAGAACGCATGAATGAAAAGGATGCATTGATCGAAGCACTTAAGGGAGAACTTGCAGCTTGTAAAAATAACCCCGCAAAGGAGGGGGAAATTCAACCCTCAATGATGAAGGAGCTTGAAAGCATTAAGGAGCAGGTGAAAACTCTACGTGAAGAGGAAGAGCAGAAGGCACGAACAACCTCTTCATGGACGGAGCACCTATTCAAAACACGAGAAGGTTTATAAAGTTGAAAGTGGATCGAGAACGCAAAGAAAGGAAAAGATGAGATGCATGAAGCCACACCTACATCCACTATCATCAATATGACAATCGAGGAGGAGCAAAAGAGGAAAACTAGAGTCCTTCATGTGCGTGTTACAGGTCTCAAACACACTGGGAAAGTAGAAGAAGAAGTGAAAGAACTCTTGAAGCGCATGGGCATTTCTGAACCCACACACACAGGGGCTTGGAGAGTGGAAAATAAGGGAAGTGGTGAAAAAAGGGAGTTCCAAGGAAAGAGCACTCACTATACGTTTCCCTACATTGGAAGCTAGGAAGGAATTCCTGAAGAAGAGACCAACACTCACAAACTAGGATATTTTTGGGTGATGACCTCACCCTAACACACGTAGCACACATGCAAAAGCTCATGCCAGAGATCAAGGCAACAAGGGAGAAAAAGAAAATTGCTTTCTACAAGGGAGGGAGAGTAGTGGTTTTGGAAAGACGCACCGCATGACGGTGCAAGACCTATGGACCAACCTTAAAATGGCACCATGGAATTGTAATGGATCAATGAAGCTAGATGTACATTGTAGGCGCATTTGAGGATAGCTTCAAGGGAAGAGACATTATTTTTTACTCGCAGACACATAGCACATTACCTAGTGTGAGGGGATACCATTGGGAGACTACTTGTGGATAGGTTGTGAGATCAACGCATAGAGGATGTGGGCCAAGAGGTGTGGCAGTCCTATTCAGGAAGGAGCTTCAACCCCTCATTCGTATTGTTCCGAAAGATGAGCAGGCCAGATTTATGTGGGTCAGAGTGACAACGGAGACAGGGAGGCCACCCTACATTGCAATATGCTAGTTTGCCCCCAGCACGTCTCATTATGCATTGCCCAAGGGGCAGTCTGTAAGGTGCAGCGGAAGTGAATGTTGAACTTTGCTCAAGATGAGTGCTCCGAACTATGCTCAAGGTTCCTTTTACTTAAGGAAGGGAGAGCCTTTCGATCCTTTAGTGAGATAGTGCAATGGACACAAACAAAGTGGTGAACACTGTGAATGAAGGTGTTGAGACTAAGAGATAGAGAGAGAAGAGAATACGACACCAGAATGTTGTTGAACCCTCCTCCGAAGGCCCCACTCTCTATGGTGAGAGCGGTCTACTTATGATTGCACAAATTTCTACAATGCTTGGACTTGCCGACGATGTCGACGACGATGAGGATGACGACGAGACGGGCTGAAATCTGAAATCGCTAAGGGCTGAAATCTGCAAATCTTTATCTGCTGAATTCTGACTCTATGTCGGTGACAACGGCAATGACGACGATGCGACGACGACGTGTTGAAAACGCAGATGCTGAAATCTGCGTTTTCCGGGCTGAATCTATAAACCTTGCGGAATCTAACCGTGCGGCGAGGATCTACTGTGGGATGGTCAGATCTACGAGGTTCGAGGGTTCTAATGCGGGTACTAACTGCTGAAAACTGAAAACGTTGGTGTTCCTTGATGTTCCGTCGCGATGAATCTGCAAAACGCTGAAGTGTGATGCTGATGCAAAAACGCTAGGGGTTGAGTTCTGCTGCTGGGGAAAATCCACTAACGCTAGGGCCGATCTGCTGTCGTGAAGTGGTTCTGTTGTGTCTGCTAATGCCGAAGCTCCTCTGCTATGCAAAATTGCCAAGGCTGATCTGTCCTTGCAAAAACGCTAGCTTGATGTTGAGTTGCAAAAAACGCTAGGTCATGCAGTCGAGGGTCCTGCTGAGAAGGTGTCTGCCAGAAAGTGCTAGCGCTAGGTTTGCTTATATACAAACTTAGCAAAATTGCCCTACCTACTTTCCAACAAAAGTCACTTAATAAATAAGTGAAAAATGTCAAAAATAGGGAAAATAGGTTTAATGCACTGGAAATTTCTCCTGATGGATTCTGATGGGAATGTTGATGATCATGTTGTGTGCACCCAGAGGATATGCATTTAATCTAAGTGTCTGGACATGCACAGTCCGCGAACAAACTCACAAAAGTGTCAGATCACTTCCTATTCTAGACTGACTTGATTGAACTGAACCCTGGCCATGTTGTAGCTTGTCCACGGACACATAAGGTTGGATGTGTCACATGACATCCCCTCCTTTTCAAAGTGAGGTACTGGTACCGAACTATATGGCGTCGAGGGAGATCGCCAACAACATCCGGAATTCTCGAAAGGACTCGTCGCCGGCCCATTGTGAGGTGTGGGTCGTGTGATACTTAAACTTCATAAAGGTCTGCAATGCTTGTTTATTTGGGCCGCGCCGAAAGCGACACAAAGTCTTCTGAGTCTCCTTCAATGCTTCAACTTTGTCTATGGACGTAGGTCCATCTTCTTCAAGAATCTCCAAGGCTAAAAATTCCTGAAGCCACTTCCAACACAAAAACATGAACATACCTATTCCATGTCAAGTGACTGGAAAAAAGCTTGTCTTCCTAAAAGACTTTTGCATGCAATGTAGATGAACAAACAGACGGAGTGCCAACCCGTTCACCACACACACGCAAACAATGAGATGAATCTTGTCGTGCTGATCTATATCAATCAACTGTGGCAACACACAATGGAAATGCCCATGCTTGGTGCTACTTTCTTGTGCTCTTTCTACAACTGTGTCATGCCAAGGAAGAGACATGGAATGTGAATTCCTTGAATACAAACATTTTATCTTTTCATGAGTAATCCGCATATATCCTTGCTCATTCATGAGTGAATCGTGCTCAGTGTACAATATGTCATGCCTAGGAAAAGGGATCACATAAAGACGCTGACTAAAATACAGGAAACAATCACGAATGGAACACTCGAACAATGCGTGCTGACTAATCATTCGAACACAAAGTACTTCCTGTAAGGGTTCTTTGGACCTAGGCTCGAGAGCCAAGATCGGATCTTCGTGTTTGATCGAATCTTCCTATGGGGGTTCTGTGGACCTCGACTCGAGAGCCAAGATCGGTTCTTCGTGATTGATCGAATCTGCAGCGAAGTTAGCTTCGCTAGAAAAAGCATCAACTAAACCATCATCCTTGTGAGCAATCACGTCTTGATTATACAAATCATCATCCTTGTGAGAAATCACATCGTGATCATCATGCAAATCATCA
The DNA here is from genome assembly GCF_014529385.1 of Adiantum capillus-veneris. Lineage (NCBI taxonomy): Eukaryota > Viridiplantae > Streptophyta > Polypodiopsida > Polypodiales > Pteridaceae > Adiantum > Adiantum capillus-veneris. The sequence goes on along the minus strand of NC_140932.1, from coordinate 82,409,036 downwards.
TGCTTGTCATTGTCATTCAAATCATCATGCGTATCATTATCATTCAATTCATCATGCAAATCATGTGTGTCATGCTTTGGAGAAGAAGAGACTGAGAGAATCTCCTTTTCCCGAATCTCTTGCATCTGTGCCTGCACTTGAGAAAAGAGTCGCAACATCTCTTTCATGTGTCGGTCGTTCATTGCTTTTCTTGCTTTGGTCTCTCGATCAAATTCTGCTTTTCTTTCTTTGTCTTCAAAGCGCGCTTGCTCGTGCTCACTCTCTATGGCTGCCATTCTGTCTTTGTGTTCTTCCTTTCTTTCTGCTTTTCGTGCTTCGCGTTCTAACTTCATGTCCATCACCATCTTGTCGAAAGCCTCCATAGGAGTTAGTGCAATCCTTTGCATAGATGGAAAAAGGGGAGGGTCAGAAAAACCTCCTGATGGAGGAAATTCTTCTTTGCCTCTCTCATGCTCATCACCTCCAAGCGAAGTATCCATTCCGCTTCGAGTGATGACCATCCACTGAAGTCGTGGGTTCTTAAGTTCACAAGGAACTTGGGTTCTTGGGGGTCTTGGTTCTTGCGGTTCTTGCGGGTCTTGAGGTTCTTGAGGTTCTTCTTTCGCTTGCAATCTGTGATAGAGAAGGATCTTCTCTTCACCCAAGTTCTGCTCTTTTCTGCGGGTGCACCCCTTGGCGGCCTTGCACTCACACCAAGGTTTCTTTTTCCCACCTCACGTCAATTGGCTGGCCGCTAAGTGCACGGTCCGCTCTCAATGAGTGAAAAGAGGCACAAGGGGAGGCTCGACAAGCCTTTCTTTCTTGGGTTCTTGTCACTCTTCAAAAACACGATTAGGAAACGACACGCCCAAGTGAGCTTGGGTTCGTGCGACCTCAACAAGCAAAAAAAATTATGTGGTTCTTTCTTTGAGTGATACAGAACACTGCCAAAGCTCTGATACCAATGTAAGGTGGAGCGGAAGTGAATGTTGAACTTTGCTCAAGATGAGTGCTCCGAACTGTGCTCAAGGTTCCTTTTACTTAGGGAAGGGAGAGCCTTCCGATCCTTTAGTGAGATAGTGCAATGGACACAAACAAAGTGGTGAACACTGTGAATGAAGGTACTGAGACTGAGAGATAGAGAGAGAAGAGAATACAACACCAGAATGTTGTCAAACCCTCCTCCCAAGGCCCCACTCTATATGGTGAGAGCGGTCTACTTATGATTGCACAAATCTCTACAATGCTTGGACTTGCCGACGATGTCGACGACGATGAGACGGGCTGAAATCTGCAAATCTTTATCTGCTGAATTTTGACTCTATGTCGGTGACAACAGCAATGACGACAATGCGACGACGACGCGCTGAAAACGCAGATGCTGAAATCTGCGTTTTTCGGGCTGAATCTATAAACCTTGTGGAATCTGACCGTGCGGCGAGGATCTGCTACGGGATGGTGAGATCTACGAGGTTCAAGGGTTCTATTGCGGGTACTAACTCCTGAAAGTTGAAAACGCTGGTGTTCCTTGATGTTCTGTCGCGGTGAATCTGCGAAACGCTGAAGTGTGATACTGATGCAAAAATGCTAGGGGCTGAGTTCTGCTGTTGGGGAAAATCCACTAACACTAGGGCTGATTTGCTGTCGTGAAGTGGTTCTACTGTGTCTGCTAATGCCAAAGCTCCTCTGCTATGCAAAATCGCCAAGGCTTATCTGTCCTTGCAAAAACGCTAGCTTGATGCTGAGTTGCAAAAAACGCTAAGTCATGCAGTCAGGGGTCCTGCTAAGAAGGTGCCTGTTGAGCAGTGCTCCTGCTACCTCTTCTACCAAAGAGTGCTAGCGCTAGGTTTGCTTATATACAAACTTAGCAAAATTGCCCTACCTACTTTCCAACAAAAGTCACTTAATAAATAAGTGAAAAATGTCAAAAATAGGGAAAATAGGTTTAATGCACGGGAAATTCCCCTGATGGATTCTGATGGGAATGCTAATGATCATGTTGTGTGCAACCAGAGGATATGCATCTAATCTAAGTGTCTGGATATGCACGGTCTGCGAACACACTCACAAAAGTGCCAGATCACTTCCTATTCTAGACTGACTTGACTGAACTGAACCCCGGGCATGCTGTAGCTTGTCCACGGACACCTAGGGTTGGATATGTCACGTGACAGTCACTGGTTCTGGCTACATAGATGGTATATACAGACGCTTATGCACAGAGGATCCGAGATCATGTTCTGACACTCACAACCATTATTGAGGAGGAGAGATCACATGGGAGACTGCTCTATTGTTGCTTTGTGGATTTCCGCAAAGCCTTCGATACAATGCCCAGAGCTCAATTGATGAACAGACTGCAGGAGATGGGGGTACTCACAGAGTTGATTTGGGGAATCATGGCTCTATCCAGGTCACTAGTGGGCATGTACGCACTCTAGAGGGGATTTCTAATTTGGTTCACTCCACTATTGGGGTGAAACAAGGCTGTCCGCTATCTCCTACACTATTTGGCATGTATGTGGATAAGGTTTCTGACTACATTGAGAGGGATGGTGACAGAGGAGCACAATTGGCAAGGACATGGATCCCACTATTGTTATATGCTGATGATATTGTGTTGATTTCTGACACCCCGGAGAGGATACAGCATCACTTACATGCTTTGTACACATTTGCTCATGATAGTGGATTGTCTGTTAACCTCGGGAAAACCAAGGTTATGGTGTTTAGCACCACACCACAGTGGGTCAAGAGGTCAACAGTGAGCACCCACATTTACATATGGCCAGGAAATGGTAGAGTATACAGATGCATACACCTTTCTTGGGATAGTCTTCAGTGGACCGGTGTTTTCATTGAGGAGAGCAGCAAAGACTAGACTGACGAGAGCTTATGCAACCTTGGGAGGATTTGAGAGGATGTGTTTGCAGGTTCAGTTTCAAGAACTTTGAACAAAGCTTTGGCTTTTTGACACTCTAGTGGCTTCAAATATGCTTTACGGAGTTCAGATTTGGGGACCCTCAATGGACCACCATGGCAGATCTAGTAGCACTGATGGATGGAGCTGTATAGAGAGGCCTATAGTCTCTATGATCTCTCGGATGATTTGGTGATGATTTGGTCTAAGGCCTCAGTACCACATGAGATTATTCGAGCCGAGCTAGCTGCCCCCCCTCTCATGGTCGAGGCACTTACTAAATCAGTATCCTTCATGCATAGTTTATGGGACCTCCCCACAGACAGATATGCTCGGCTAGCGCTTGAGTCTTCCTAAGAGCTAGCGCTACACAGCCATACAACATGCTAGTATGGGCAAATGACATCATGGTTTCAGTCACATGGTTCAGCATGGATAGACTGCCTCCGTTCCACTACTTCTTGGATGCACCCTCCCTGTCTCTCACACGGACAGAGATCACTAGACTCATACGTCAGGATCTGATTCTAGATACTAGGAGCACATGGATACAGCCGACACATGAGTTGGGCACGAAGATGGCTTTCTATAGAGCGTCTTCTCCAACTAACAGAGGATGGATATATGATCAGACCGGCCTATATGGACACTCATTTATCCCATGGGATACGATGTGCTTTTGGTCAGATGCGCACATCATCGCATCAATTAGAAATTGAGAATGGCAGATTTAGGAGAGTACAAGCAGAGGCCAGAATTTGCAAGTTGTGTCATATAGAGCCAAAGACAGAGTCTGTCTCTGTGTCTGCACAACACTATGCTGCTACTGAGCACTCTATTGTTGTTGTCTCAGCACACGGTCCTGTGATTGTGCACAGTTCTACAGGGTCTGCTGTGACTGAGAGGGTTGTCTCCTCCTCCGAGCAATTTGTCTCTGATGTCACCCTCTAGGGCAATCCCTCACCAGGTGCCCCATCCAATGCCCCATCCAATGGCAACTAAGGCACTAGTTTGGTCTGCCTTTAACCACAATCTTTTGCGAGTACAACACCCCTTTCCACTCAACAGTGATGGCATTTGGAAAGACTATGGAAGGGGTGGTAACCACCTTTATAGATGGCATCCGGCAACCAAAACTGTGCAGGCAGCTCTAGGAAAGATATTTTTATTGGATACTTCGGAACCTGACATCTGTCTTCAAAAGCACCAAGTGTGAAATCCTCGTGCCACGGGTGCAAAAACACCAATTTGTCTCCGAAGCCGAGAGGAGTGCTGATGAAGACTCGAGAGGCAAGTTCTTTTGAAGAGACAATAGCAATGAAAGTAGCTATGTCTACCAAGATAATGTCCTCCACTTTGTCCTCATTCAAACCAATAAGAGTGCACAAGAGCCACTCTCGGATGTTGACTCGAGCATAAGAGCAACCCACTAAGCGGCTGACGGCCCCTCTTTAAAAGAGGATGTTAATCCGGTCACCAATTTTATGCTGAAGATCTTTAGGAATTACCATTGAAGGTGCCATAACACTCGAGAGGGATCTGGTGCAAAAATACCTAAGGCCAAAACCTTAACCTTCCCTACTTCGCTTCTCAACCCACTATGAAAGAAGGTGGGACAAGTCAGGGAAAATCGGAGAGAGCAGGGAGGTGGCGGGCGGGGCGGGGTAGGGGAGTGACTGGGCAAGGCTAGGGAGTGGCAGCCAGGGCAGGGGAGAGGCGGCGGCGGGGGGGGGGGCTTCACGGGGCTGGGAAGGGTGACGCGGGGCCTGGAAAGGCGTGGGAGACAAAGCGAAGGCAGCACACAGGAGGGTTAGGGCAGCGTGATGGCGAGGGCGATGGCGTAGTAGGGTTGCGCGAGGTGGGGCAACTCCACAAGGTGGGACAGAGTTACGAGGGCAGAGGAGGCGACGAAGAGGGTTAGGGTTAGGGTTTCGACGCAAGCACTAGGGTTTTGACGCTAGCAGATTAGGGCTCGTGTCATCTCTCTCTCTCTCTCTCTCTCTCTCTCTCTCTCTCTCTCTCTCTCTCTCTCTCTCTCTCTCTCTCTCTCTCTCTCTCTCTCTCTCTCTCTCTCTCTCTCTCTCTCTGTGTGTGTGTGTGTGTGTGTGTGTGTGTGTGTGTGTGTGTGTGTGTGTGTGGAGAAGCACCCCGCATGACAACGCGAGGCCTGTGGGACCACACTCAGAGTTGCTACATAGAATTGTAATGGATCTTTGAGCCTTTGATGTAGGGGCCTTTGAGGATAGTTTCACAGGGAGAGACATCATTTTCTACTCTGAGATGCATCAAGCCCCGGGGCGGTCCAAGCCCCATGTGAGCGGATATAGATGGGAGACAACTTGCAGACAAGAGACTCGATCAGAGCGCAAAGGACAAGGTTCCAGAGGAGTGGCTTATTTAGGAAATGGCTATAGTCTCTGATACATATAGCTCGGAGGGATGAGCATGCGAGGTACATGTGGGTGAGACTGAAGGCAGAGACAGACAGATATCTCTACATCGCTATTTGCTATTTTCCTCCTAGTATGTCAGTATATGCATCACCTAGAGGACAGTCCCCCTTCTCTATTTTAGATGATGATACATGGGAGTTTTCCAGAGACAGCGACATTATTATCTTGGGGGATTTCAATGCTAGGACTGCCCACCACCAGACAATATTCTATGATACCTCAGAGGAGTTGATGCGGCAGCTTGACATTACAGAAATGGGCATGTCTAGATTATCACAGGATGAGGAGCACACTGAGTATGGCAGATACTTGATTGATATGGGGATTGCACATGGATTGGCCTTTTTTGAATGGCCTACAGAGATTCCCTGCAGCTTGTGGTTTTACATGCTTTCCAGATCGGCATGGCGCTAGTACAGTGGATTATGTTATGGCTCCGCAAGGACTCGTTCCTTCCTTTCAGGATTTCGTGGTGAGAACTAGACCGGTTTGGGTAGCAGTCCATCATACTATCTTGTCTTTCACTCTATCGTTCTAGTTCAGCACAGCTCCATTGGGAGAGGCCTCCACACATACTCGGTATACCTTCACAAGGGAGACGGATCACGTGTACACTGATGAGATATACAAGCAACTATGCACTCAAGAGCCAAGACAACCACTAGATGAGCTCACCCAGATTCTGGCAAAGACGCTGCATGTAGCGTCAGAGGCAGAACAGTTGGTATATTATGAGTGTAGAGAGACGAGGATCAGATTACAGAGAGAGGTGCTCGTGGGTACTACTACACATAGACAGTCACGTATTATCTTCCACCGCCTAGTGCGACGAAAGAAGAGGGCTTACCTATCTCAATTAGAGCGTGATCTGTATCACCTTTTTATGAGTCAGGACTCTAGTGAGGCATGGAGGCTTTTCAATGAGCACTCTCCACCGCCAGCCATCACTTCCACAGAGACATGGGGGGAATATGCTACATCTCTCTATATAGCATCAGGGCAGCCACCTTTGCCTGACCCTCCAGAGGCATGCCCAGAAACATGTACTTTCTTTACTGCTGAGAGGGCAAGGAAAGCCATGGACAAGATGAAGAAAGGAAGAGCACAGGATCATCATGGTCTGGTATCAGAGCACTTTATCCATGCCAGAGATATGCTTGCAGAGCCTCTTGCTATGATGTTTAATAGAGCCATGTATGAGGGTTTCCCTGAGACTTGGAGTATGTCCACTATTGTGCCTATCTTCAAGTCAAGAGATCCTATGCTTCCGGGGAATTACCGAACCATCATGGTTGGTCACACTCTGGCTAGGCTATATGCATCAATTCTTGAGCATGAGTTAAGTGGATGGGCAGAGAGAGAGGGCATACGGGCAGTAGGACAGGCAAGGTTCGGGAGAGGTTTCTCCACTCTTGACCAGATTTTGACACTCAGAGCCATTATTGAGGAGGGTAGACACCATGGCAGGAGGATATATTGTAGCTTTGTGAATTTCCGCGAAGCCTTTGCACAAGGGTGGAGAGTTTATCTTCAACAATTTGTAGAGTATTGTGCAAACCATGGCCTCAAGCGTACGCTTACCAATACTGCATCACCCTTAGAGAATAGAGTAATGGAGCAGAAGAAGAATTGATGGTGGCAGCGCGAACTATGCTTGAGCATCAAGGTCTGCCTAAGTGTTTGTGGGCCGAGGCCGTTGCTATGGTTGTTTGTACCCTCAACCAATCTCCTATGACTTCACTCCCTCGATAGACTCCATTGAAAACTTAATTTGGTGGAAAGCCTGATGTCTCCCATTGGGAGCGCTGCCTATGTCCATCATTAAAAGAAGCAAAGGGAGAAGTTTGACTCCGAGTCCAACCGTATGATTTTTTTTCCGCTTGAATACTCTTTCCAAGGGCTCTCAAATTTATGATCCATACATGGTGAGCCGTGATGTAGCTTTCAATGAGCACATTCCTCCAAAGGGAGCTTCGGCTCCCAAGTCTTCCACTATATCCGCATATTTGCCTGTTCTTCGTGATCCTGATGGTGATTCCTCTCATAACGAACCCTATTTTCCAATTCCTATTCCTCAAACTCCAAAAAGCAATGTGCAGTCTCCAGATGGCAATGCAATGGATATTGGTTCTTATCACAGTACAAATCTCGACAGTTATAAAAAGTTGAGGCAAATGGAGCTTTATTGCAGGTGAACTATGGCCTGATATCCTCAGTGGCAAAGGAGAGAGAATCTCTTTCAATTGAGGAGACACTTTCACAATCAAAGTGGAAGGATGTTGTGTAGGCAACACTTGACTCCATCAAGAGGATGAAAGTTGGTTCCAAGACCACAGAAGTGGAAGGTCATTGGTGTCAAATGGGTCTCTAAGATCTGGTAAAAATCAGATAATTCATTAAACAAGCACAAGGCTCATTTAGTAGCCAAGGGCTTTTCTCAGTGGCCAGGAGGTGACCATGACGAGACCTTCAGACCGACTACACATATGACACCTATTCATTTGAAAAGGGATGCAAAAGGATAAAAGTAAAGGATCACCCCCAAAATAAGGGAGGGATCCCACCTACTCGGTGACCAGCTCACAATCCAGGATCACATCTACACGACATAGTGTATGCTAATAGATCCTACTTGTGGCATCCTCACGCTAACTCCAAAGGTTTTACTTATGGTAGTTTCACGTGCATCCCCTGCTAACCCCATCATCCTTCACCCAATCATTATGTGACTTGCTCATTTCATTCTAAGTACTTTATATAAGATCCAGATGTTCCATGTGAATTTCATTAGAAGGTCAGGACACACACAAATCTAAATGTGTTCCCACGAGCACACGCTTGAAGATTTTATGCCTAGAACACATAGGCAAAAAGAGTTATGAAATTGAGACTTTACTAACTTGCCATTCCCAAAATACATTCAAATAAAGATAAATTTGTAAGATAACTAAGATCTCTTGAAAGTTCAAACTCCCTTCATCAGAATCTATCATCTGATCCTTCATTCTCAAAAAATCTTGAATCCAGATGCGTTGAATTTAGGTTTCCTTGACCCTCTTTTGAATCTTACACTTTCCCCCACCCCTCAACATACGCCTTGCCAAAAGGCAGGACTATAGAACCAAAGACAGCTTGCATTCTGCAGAATGTGATGAGGTCCAGTTTTAGATTTTAATGCAAGGTTCAGTTTTAGATTTTAATGCAAGTAAATGTGCACCTCAAACTCCCGAAACTGTGACCGGCGTAGAAGCTGTTCAAGTAGTGGTTGTATTTTCTTCGACAACAGTTCTTGTGAAAACATTTGCTCGGATGTAGCCTCTGTTAAATTATTGCACCCCCCTTCATTCTCCTCCATTAGGTCTTTTTCCTGATGATTTGTAGATGCCTGACCAAAAACCTCAATGATACAATTTTTCCTTTGCGCCAGCCTCCAAATTTCATCTAAGCACTTTACTAACATCAAAACCAGACCTTCTCGACCTTCTTCAGTAGGCTTTTTCCCCCTCCCTTGTTTTACTCTTTCCTTTCTTTCCACTGACCACGAAAAGACACCTGAGGAAGTTGTCACAGCAGCACTAAGAGCCTCTAAAATCGGCTTTCCAAGTATCTTCCAATCACCGCCAAGTTCCTTTAGTTCCCAAGGATCTTCACACTGAGCAACACTAGCACTAGCAGCTCCTTTCACCCGTCGAAGACAGGTCCTTGTGGCCAAAAGTGCAATCCTGTATCTGTAGCCCATGATATCTTTCTGAACTGATTCTTGGTCATTTCTCTGAGAAGTGGGCACATGCGTATTTCTAGAAATTTCAAGTCCTTCGGAATTCTGAGCATACTGAAGCAGATAAAGAGAATTTGCAGCACTCAAGAAAGGCATTTTGGTCTCAAAATTTTGCATGAATCCTGACTGCAGTTTTACAGAAAGGCTGGCAGAAATGGATGATTCTAAAGGTCGCAGCCTATTGCCTGGGCTGCTAGCATGCTTCTGAACTGTCTCCTCTAAGGTGTAATACATAGAAATACAACATAGCAGGTCTTTCTCTGCCTCGCCCTTGCTTGAACCACTTGGGTGCTTCGCTAATTCAGAAACAATTGAATCTACCAGAATCTCATAGATTCCTAGATACATATGAGCCTTCTCAAGATTGATTCTCCCCTCCAAAGTCTCTGCCGAGAAATCCTGAGACTTATCCATGCTCAGATCTGTAAGCAAAAAATCAATTTATGCTTCCATATTGTTTTATCATGAAGGTGACCCACAGCTAGCAAGACATAGCTCTGTGACAAAACCTGAGAGTGAACCGTGTATAAATTTCTTTCTCACGTTCAGAAATGCATCCCTCAATGAGGAGGCAGCTGGCATTCTCCCAACCTAGCAACATGCACAATGTCAGATAGGTAGGAAAGCAAACCGTCCTGCAGTTCAATTGGAAGTCTTTAACCTAAGAATACCTCTAAATCTTGTGATAGAGAAAAGTCAAAAACAGGTTCAGAGAATGTATTGTGTCCCTCCTCTTCTTGTGGCTGGAGGGTGAGAAGGTTGTGGATGGAGAAAATTAGATGATCAAGTGGTTCCTCCACAAGGACACTGTTGCTCTGAATTCTCAAACAGCCTCCCAAATCCAGCAAAATGTTGCTATTCTGACATAAGAAGAAGCTTTACTATTTCATGCGCCGGCATGATGACTGAGCAGTTTATCTTGAAGCATGCAGATCTGTACACTAAAACAGTCAAACCTCAGCGAACTTGTAATATCTGCAAAAATGAGGCCAAAGAAGATTGAAAGCAATGTCTGCAGCGGTTGGATCCACCAGCACCAGCTTGATAAGACCTTTGTATAATAACTCTCGAATTTTGGCCTAATTAACCAATGAGTTCAGTAAACATGTAAAACTCTAAATAAAATGACCGGGAAGCTTTCACTGTGTCAGGTTTCCCATTATGAATTTAAGCAACATAAACTGCTTATGAGTAAGTCCAACCTGTTGTGAAAGGCACCTCCGAAGTAAACCCTTCAACTCATGTAACAAGCTCGGAGTTTTCCTAAAGTAACTGTGTTCCTGCTGGCTACAACTGGCTTCATTTGAAGAGTTCAGAAGTGAATCAAGATCATTCTGAGCTTTAGAAGCTCTTTCAGCTATCAGCAAATTGACTAGACCTTGCAACGCATTTATGCGTGCAGTTGCCTCCTTACCAAACATGGCCTTCCTTAGCACCAATACTGCATAGCCCTGTATGTCGCAAAAGAAGCTGTTATAATCCAGATGACGGGACTACAATGAGTTGATGAGAGGGAGAATCACCTGCAGATCGGAACTAAGTTGGAAAAGAGGACCTATGCTACCAAAAAGAGATGAAGCTGAAGTAGGATGAAGAAATGCATAGTAATCCAGACACTCCTTCAAACGAGATACATGTTCCAGCATTATGCGTGGATAATCTTGCACAAGTTGACCAACCATCCTGAAAGTATGCAACTGATAAACTTATGACTGTCAATGGAAGAGTACGAGAATTTGAGTGCTTTGCGAGGATTTACCTAATGATTGGTAGACTCTGTTCAGGCTTTAAACCAATTATTCTGCACTTACTTTGCTCAATTATCTGCACATCAAGGAGTGTTAGGAAGCTGCCTCAGTCTGGACGATGGATTACAATGACAACTACCTCATCACGTGCCAATTCATGAACTTCAAATGTAGTTCTTAGAATCTTTGCTCCCAGATCTTTGCAAGATGGCAACTGAGACGACTTAGCAGCATGGTCACAAAGGGAAGCCTCTGCTGCTGTCTCAATCATGGTAAATCCGAAGTTTACAAGACTGGGTATAACATGGTCCCATCCAAACGCAGTGTTCTGGACCTAAAAAGAAGTGGCTCAATGCATATTCCATCTCTAAAAAGCTAACATCTATGCAATTCATCTATCACGAGCTGTTATAGGAGTAGCCCAATCATGCTTGTGAAGGAATTTACAGTTTTCATAATTGCTTGCTCCAAAGTTGTGACATCCTCCAAGCACTGCTTCTTCAAACCTGAGGGTAAGGAGCTGGAATATCTGGCATGCAGACCATTTACTAGCTATAAGTCAGGTACAATAAGTAGACTGACAACAATGGCTCCTGGTGTTACGACGGATAATACATTCATATGATTGATAGTGAACCCTTCAGATATAAAGATGAAATGATATGTGCAAGCCAACTTAAGGCTAGATATGGTTAGAAAAATGAAGAGTTAATAAAGGAAGCTGAATACATATGCTTGCTAGCCCAAATTGGACATTTACTAAAACAGTTATCTACGATCTTACCTGCTCAGTTTCCAATCTTGATAGGCTTTAGTTGCAGCAGCCTTTAGCAGGTTCATTGCTATTTCTTCAAATCTCTGTATTCGAGCAAGCGAGAGAAAAACAGAGAAGATGAACGAAGTGAGTGGAAAGCAGCGGGATCGCACTAGATTGAGAATCTCTTGCCCCAATGCCGGATTCTGTTTCACTGCAAAATTAATGTGCAGCAATATCGTTCCTTCGACTTGCCTGCAAGATTCTGCAGAACTTTTCTTGCCTGGCCCCTTGCTTTTTGAAACTTCACTTGAAACGGAGAATGAATGACTGAAAAAAGCCAGAATTCCTAGAAGAATATTTCGCATGGACCCTTTTGATGCCAAAAGGAGGAGCTGATAGACAATGGCAGGATATTCGATTGGCTCCACATTCTGCATCTGTGTAAAAATGGCATTGAGAAACTCTAGGAGGTAAGATTCACTTAAAGGCATTTCTCGGAGCATGCTAGTTATCTTTAGAAGAGCAGGTTTGGACCACGGTGTCAAAGATAGCATGCGCTTCAGAGCCCGGTTTAGATACTCCGAGCCAGCAAGGTCTGAGGTCACATTCTCATCAGATCCAGGCACTTCAACATGCTGGGATGAAGCAGCAATGAGGGAGAGACAGCGGGGTAGAAGTAGCAAAGTTTGGGCATCATCTGCATCAGAACCAAAAGCAAAATTCGGTCTTTCCATTTGATGTAATATAGATTCGACGATGTGGGGTAGGGATTTTCTAGGGAGAGCATCAAGCTCTTGCAAGGCAAATTCCAGGCACTCCGTGAATTTCCTGTCTGCAGAAACCCTAACATCTTGCACAAGATTGAGGAGCTTGATGACAAGACGAAGGAGGAGAGCTGCAGAACGGGAAGAATCACTGCGGCGAGCAGAGGGTCCAAGCAGCACGAAAAGAGCTCGGGAATACTCTAGGAGAGCTTGGCCTGCAGCAGGTTTGCGGCTACGAGACTCCAAAGCTTGCAGAAGGAGATGATCTGGTTTAGACAGGACCATGTCGATCAATCTCTGGTTAAGTCCAGTGCCTTGTGAGTAGGCCATGGCCTTGCTCTCCTCCACGATCTCATCGTCGAACGCCATGTCTGCAGCAGGCTAAGCCGCTCAGCTTGGTTACATGTCTATCTCCCGCCAAATTCAAATATTCTCTTTTATAAATGAAGGATAGACCTACTAAGGCCTCGTTCAGACTGCTTTTCCACCCAGGAGCAGAGCCAACTTTTCGATTGTCTGCTGCTCTGTTCACACACAAAAGCGAAAAAGAAAGAAGCTACACGGCGCTGTGGCTTTTGATTGGCTGGAGCAGTGCAGCACAAGCTACGGGCGGGGTGGGCAGCCGCGGAACATGAAACAGCTCCCTTGGGCATGAGTCGGCATTCCAACTCAACAGGGCTAGCCAAGTCGTGTGTGCAGACTGAACTGCCTCTAGTGAAGCGTGCATTTTCGTTGGTCCACCAACGCGAAAAGTCTCTTGTGTGCGGCGGTCTGAACTCAACCTAAGCGCATGGTCACGCGAGGCTTAGTTATCAATGAGCCTCGACAGGTTCTGACTATGGTAGGTACAGAGGCTCAAAGCGTCACGCAAAGCAACAAGTAGCGAGAGGGAGAGCAAGGTGCGGACAAGAGAGAGAAAAAGAGACCTGACCAGGAAGGGACCGGCGTAGTTTGAAAACTATGCCTTTTTAGGCATCGTAACATTACTAAGCCAGTGGAAAGTTCTCTACTGTCAAAGATGGCCTCGCGTGACCATAGCCTAAGGTGAGGAGCTCACAAGAACCTACCTACAGACAGATGTGGGAAGGAGAAGTACATACCAAATGGTCAGACCAATCCAACATGTTGATGGAAGACCTTTGTGAGTAGCTCAATCATTTTGCTTTGTATCGGGGTTACTATTGTAGCATCTAATGCTATGCAAACAAGGGTCAACCATTGTTAAATACCTAGCATGAGTAAATTGTATGTACTATTGACATTTAACTCGTCATTATCATATGATGAATCACTTTTGATGACTAGTAGAGGTGCACTAGTGAAGAGAGAGCGAGAGGTTGGACTCCACTTTCGTCGATCGATGACATGTGTAACTTAGGGGGAGTGTGGAATCAAGAGGTCACAAGTCCTTCTACTGTCTTGCTTTGTCATCAAAGTTGTGTGTGTGTGTGTGTGTGTGTCTCAATAACAATATAACATAAACACCAAAGAATCCTTTCAAATTACAAAAGACACTATAAATTATGTCAATGAAAAGGTGGTATAATTTCCATTCATAGTACAGAACGGACTTTATACACAAGTATAAGAGAGTTAAGAGCTTGAAGATATATAAATCCACCATCTTCAATCCAAGGAACTTTGAAAACCATAGTTGAGAAGGTAACCTTCATCCTGCTTTGCAAGCTCTCATGAGATAAGGTTGGAGACGAGTTTTATGAGGCAATTTACCCTCGAAGTGGGCCATATATACATGTTTCTTGACTTTACAGAGTTTGGCATTAATTGCCGTAATGTTTTCAAGGTCAGTGACAGTGCTCATACGTGCAGTCAATATATACTTTGGAGTTACCTATAACATAAAAGGATGTTCGTAAGTAAGTTCTACTCCTTCCTAGACAGAGTTGAAACCACAATGTCATGCAAGGCAATAAGTATAAATGCTACTCCCCTAACCACATATAACATATAGAAGGAATATTTTGTGGTACCATATTACTTCCAAAATCTAGGGAACAGAGCCACCATGTCCATGCCCTCGATGTAATAAGCCACACTTACAGTCTCATGAGTGGCTGCTCTGCAATCTTTTCCATCGTAATCTATAGCTTTATCTAACCATACTTATAACCATAATTGGTCCTAAGCAATCATAACCCTGTCCCCAAACAACCATGTACATCCAAGTTGAGCAACTTTAACACGGGAACACAAAACCAAGCTGGCCTAGACCTTTAATTGAGCAAATAAAGTAAGTTCAGGTCCTAACCCAGTTGCTCAGACCATGTATGGCCAAATTGAGCAGCTTCTCAAGGGATCACAATACTCAGACGGCATAGTCATAATTGAGCTTGAGTAGTAAGCTCAGTACCAAACCCAGAAGTACAAACCATGTACGGCCAAGCTGAGCAAATTTTCAAGGGATCACGATACTCGGATGGAAAATACCATAATCGAGCAAGAGTAGTAAGCTCGATATCCACCCCATAAGTGCATGAATAGTATAATCTTGTTGTGAAAGTAGTTTAAACAACTAATAACCAGGCTATAGTTTTTTTACAAACCAGTAGATCAACACTATCATGTTAATAAGAAAGATTTTAATCATCAAATTTTAACCTAAACAAAGGTTCAAAGTAACAATCATCCACCTGACAATGACCAGTTCATACCTATGCTAGGCCATCGTTTCTTACCCCGCAGATAGGCCAACCTTACCATATAGGGGCCTTCACCAAGTAGTAAGAAGACCTTCAATCATACTTTTAGGCTTTTTACGGCACCATTCATCCAGTTTTGCAGGAGGCTACCTTCTTTCAATGTTAAAACAACCCAAGCCATTGATAGGACCATATATATGCAACGACAGAGAAACCCTATTTTTGAAAAGAAACCACAAACCGAAGTCGTAGCTACAAACGGTTGCATATCCTTATGATTCGATAATAAATTAAAAGCTTTTCCTAACAGTGAATAAACCAACCATGCCATATCCATAAACGGCACAGTAGAAGTAACATTACAATATTTGCAAAGGGTACCATAACATCAAGTAAATCACACCACACCATACAGACAGTAATCCATAGTAATTCCATGAGTCACATGAGATTGAGTCGGAGCAGTCAACTCCACAATAGCATGATTATCCTTGCCTTTAGCCATATAGCCGATTACTAAATGCTACCCCTTGCGGGGAAAAAACCCTCACAATCTCAAAGCACACAAGCACTCACACACTCACCAGAGACACAATACCAATGCTAAGTGAGCATGAAAGCTGACCTTTATAAGGTTGGGAGCATGAGGCCGTTTTCCCTTTACAGCAGTGTGGCAGGCCGAGCTTCAAGAGGAAGAGGATACAAGAACGCCGCTACATTTAGTTGCCGCATTCTTTCATAGTGGTGAGGCGGGCCCAACTTCAACTCATCATAGTCACGTACAGAGAGTGGGGGGAATGGAAAGATAGAGAGAGAGAGAGAGAGAGAGAGAGAGAGAGAGAGAGAGAGGGGGGGGGGGGGGGGGGGGGGAAGAAATAGGGTATTTAGAAAACGCAGCAGTGCAGACTGCAGGAGGGCCAGTATGGTTTAACGCAGAAGAGGACAAAATGCCAAAGCCAGGCCGTCGGTCTTTCTTCTTAACACTTAGTTATATACGAATAATTAGGTGCCATTTAAGGCACCTCCTAAGATATCAACTACTAAATTTCCTACTATAATTCACCCAGGGCTCCCTAGGTCAATTAGCCCCAGTAAATAATACCCAAGGATATTAACACACTCCCTGGCAATGTGTGTGTGTGTGTGTGTGTGTGTGTGTGTGTGTGTGTGTGTGTGTGTGTGAGAGAGAGAGAGAGAGAGAGAGAGAATTGGAGCGCACAAATCACCATAGAAGCAGGGGATGGGCTACAACTGATCATGTTGGAGTTTCAAAGCTTGGGCACCATATTGATGGAACAGCACTCTAGATTAGACGCTCAAGCTATTAGTAATTGCATAAGGCAAGGAATTGTCTATATGTCAAAGGGGTAGTTTGTGGTGCACACACACACATACATAGAGTTTATTGTTAGGGTTATGAGCTTTAGCCTATGCTTGTGTTTGACACCTCTTATCTATTGGGATACATAGGTGCCATGGGACCATGTGGTAGCATGTGGAAAAGACACTTAAGAGGTATAGGTATCCAGGGGCCATTACTAAAGGGTGTGGACTTACTAAAACTTAGTTAAGAGATCCCTAAAGTAGCCTAAAAGGTCACTCATTAGTTCTCAATTGGATTGGACTGATTTGGAGCTTCCATATGATGTTATGTATGGTGCCATATGAGATGCCTAGATTAGCTCAATTATGATCTTCTCTGTACTCACTTTCGTTTAATCTAGTAATCAAGTTTGTGTTTACTCTATTCTCTAGTGGTGCTTACGTGTTGTTTATTATGCCAATGCCATGAATGGTTCTCTGGTTTATCCTCCCTAAAATCTACAACTAGTATCATAGCCTAATGGTGGTTAGTATCTCTCCTAATTACTTAGTATCTCCAAGCTAGGCCTTATGTACATACACTTGGTTGTCATCCAATCATCTCTTATTCTTAGAATAAAGCTTAATTAATCTTATTCAACTCAGTGAAGGCATGCCCATGGGCCACTACCTTCATAATAGAGATTGGTTCTAGCATTATTAGCACTCAATTTTCTCACTTGTTAGGCATTTCTCTTCTCATTTTAACCATATTTCTCCTTGATTTTTTTATCATCGTCACTTTTCCACCTCAATTGAGTGATTGCACTAGTGAAAAAGCCTTTATACTAGCTTCATTAGAGCTCTTCGCCTTTGAAAGGAAGGTGCTTAACCCGCACTTAATCACCTCCTAAGTTTGGATGTGTGTGTGTGGTTTTTCTCTTTGTCAAGGCAAGTTCAAAATGTTGAAATTGGTTTGGTCATCACAAGCCACTCACATGGGCAAGGTGGTCTAGCTCGCGTACAATAGAGCATTCGATTTGAAAGTCTTAGGCTCAAGGCTCGTCACCTTTTGAGCTTGTGTGCAGATGATAAATTCTAGTTGAAGAAGCTTTTGGGTCCGTAGGTGCCCGTCCTGCACACTAGCCTTCTTCACCCTCACCCGATCAACTTCTTCAAAACACCTTTTTTTCCATTTTCAGGTCCGCCAAACCCCAGTTCCCACAAGCAATGCTCTCTCCACATAGCACCGAGTGCGTTACCTAAAGGTGGTTTCCCACCAAAGTAACAGTGTTGATACGTATTCAAGGGTGGTTTACACAATGCTACAAGCTAAGGGCTCTCTGCATAAGAGACCATTCCCACAACAATTGTAGAGGCAAAAGGCTCAATTTCTTTAACAAGTTCCTAGGATCCAACTTCAAGCAAAGCAAAGGTGGTGCTCTCACTCTCCTTTTAGTGTGAAGGGTAACTTCACCTTTGAGTTAAGAGGTGCTTTACATTGGGGAAGTCAAAGGGAGTTTTATCTCTCTCTCATAAATCAATTAAAATATAAAAATTTGCAATCAAGCATAATAAATTCAAAATGTATGTCTTGAAAATTCTCACATTTGGTGATGACTGAACCATTGTGCTATTATAAGAGGCTAGACACTAGCTTTGGGAGAGTCTCCTAAGCAAATAATGTGAGACGAGCAGAAGCGTTGCGAGTGTGGGTACAAGAGTGCAAGTGCAAGAGAGTGAGTGCACAGTGTGGGTGGAGTTATTGTGGATAACTACTACCCCTTATTGTTTTATGTATTCTATGTTACCGACGCGCAGCTAGTATGGCCTGCACCCTTACAATCTCCCACTTGAAGGCCATAGTGGCCCAAGTGGCCTATGTTAGTACAAACCTATACAATTGTGAAGCATCACGAGGCTTCACCCTATGTCCATCATCTCAATGCAATGTGTGAATCGCTCTGTGGCTAAGCTCTTCGGAAGAGCATCTGACTGCAAGGTTTTCATTTGAGTGAACTTTGGCTAACTCAATGCGTTTCCTAGCGAAAATATCCCATATCACACTATACATGACCTAGATGTGTTTTGGCTTGGAATGAAATACAGGGTTCTTTGCTAACGCAATCGCACTCTAGTTGTCACAATGTAACATTGGAATCTGGTGTATATTGAGGTCTCCCACTAGACGAGATAACCATACAGCTTCCTTGCTAGCACTGGAAATTGCAACATACTCAGCCTCAGTGGTGGAAGACAAAGTGCAATTTTGGAGACGTGATCTCCAAGAGACTGTTGCTCCAAAAAATAAGAAAACGTAGCCAAATGTGGATCTCCTAGTGTCCACACAATTCACATAATCCGAATCAGTGTATCCAACTATGGATGCAATCATTATTCCGAAAGCGTAAGCACTTGCTGGCTAAACCCTTGATGTATCTCAAGATATGCTTCACTACTTCCCAATGCTTTCTGCTTGGATTTGTCATGTAGCTACTGACCACTCCCACTGCAAATGCAATATTTGGTCGCCTACTAACCATGGTGAACATGAAACTGCCCAACTATCGAAGAATATGGCATTTTTTCCATCTCTGCCTTTTCAGCATTCGATTTGGGGCAATCGTTCTGGCTAAGTTCTACATATGCATCCATTGGGTTACTCAATGCTTTCCCCCCTTGCATGTTAAAATGTTGCAAGACCTTGTGAATATACCCTTCGTATGATAGTTCAAGTATTCCACATTTAAGATCTCTCTCAATATGCATACCAAGAAAATGGTGTGCATCACCCAAATCTTTCATGGCAAACTGCTTGCTTAATGCATCCTTGAGAAGTGCAATCTCATCTTTAGACTTTCTGACTATAAGCATGTCATCCATGTACAAGATGAGAATGACGAGGGAACCATTATTCAACCTCCTTGTGTACAAGTAGTGATCCTATTGGCTCCGTACATAACCTTGGGATTGAATGTACTTATCAAACTTGATGTACCACTGCCTTGAACCTTGCTTTAGTCTATACAAGGCTTTTTTGAGTCCTAACACCAGTTCTGCCCTTGTTGGCTTCTCAGGCTTGATCTCAAAACCTTTTGGCTTCTTCATGTTGACATCTTCTTCAAGATCCTTGTGAAGAAAATCCGTCTTCACATCCATTTGGACCAATTTCATGTCCTCAATGGCTACTAAACGAAGCACAAGACGTAAGTGTAGTCATCTTGACTACTGGAGAAAAAATCTTGTCAAAATCTATGTATTTCTTCTGCTTGAAGCCTTTAGCAACCAATCTAACCTTATACTTAGGCTCAAGATCTTCTATCGTGTACTTGCAAGGCAATGCATGTTTACCCTTTTGTTGGAATTAGGGTTTCAAACAAACACACACAGCTTGGAGAAGACGAAGGAAGCTCAAGGCACACAATAGAGAGTGTGTTACTTAGTGTGCAATGGAAAGATAGATAGCCCTAGAGTGATGGGCGTATATACAATGCACGGAGGGAAAAAACCTCCTAAAGAGGGAAAAAATGCCCCGGCAGTCCTAGTGTGTTCACACACATCACTACCACATGTATATTGTAAAAAATCCCCCCTGGAGTGATGCGGTGAACGAGAGCTGGCACATGAGTAAAGGGAAGTGCCATGCCTTGAGGACAGGATCAGTCCACAAAGGGGAGTAAGCCCAAAGCTTTGTGGAAAGCTTCAAGCTTCTCACGAGACAATGCCTTTGTGAAAAGATCTGCAAGGTTGTCCTGTGTTGGCACATAAGCCAAGGTGATCTCTCCTGCTAAGAGCCTCTCCCTGACATAGTGGTAATGCACCTCAATGTGCTTTGTGCGAGCATGAAAAACTGGGTTCCTCGCGACTGCCAATGCGCTATGACTGTCAGTGTAGATAGTGTTGGCAGTGTCCTGTCCAACACCCAAATCAGCCATAAGGCGTCTGAGCCATACACACTCAACCGTAGCTGTGAAGACTGCCCTCAGCCTCACAACTCGAAGTGGCCACAGTAGGTTGCTTCTTGCTCAACCATGATATACATGAATTGCCAAGCATGAAACAAAAACCACTTGTGGACACTCGCGTGTCAAAACAACAAGCCCAATTTGAGTCCGAAAAAGCATGTAAGTCTGGCGGCAATGATCCCCCCTTGGGATAAAACAAGCCAAGATTTAAAGTGCCACTAAGGTAGCGGAAAATCCTCTTGACAGCTTGCCAATGCTTAGACCATGGGCTATGCATAAATCTGCTGACTTGTGAGACTGCAAACTGAATATCCGGCCTCGTGTTGCATACATAAATGAGGCAGCCAACAACAATTTGGTAAAGAGTGACATCAGCAGGATCGCCAGCATCATGTAGACTCAACTTCAAACCTGTTTCCATGGGAGTGGCAATAGGTTTGCAATCCTCAAGTCCAAACTTACATAGCAATGTCTCTATGTAACTTTTTTGACACAAGGCAATACCACCATCACACTGCTTAAACTGTATACCCAAGTAATGATGCAACAACCCCAAATCTTTCATCTTGAAAGTAGCATTCAAATCAGCCTTAAATTCAGCAATGTGTCTCTCATTTGGTCCAGTGATCAGCAAATCATCAACATAAAGAACCGCAATGAGAAGTACATACAATGTGCTTTCTATTGGACTGTTACGAAAGCCTTCTTTGACCAAATGAGTGTCAGCTTTCTCATACCAAGCACGAGGAGATTTCTTCAACCCATACAAAGCCTTGTTACATTTGCACACTTTGTCCTCTTGTCCTTTTATGACAAAACCGCGAGGCTACGTTACATAAAACTCCTCAAATATGTCACCATTCAAGAAAGCAGTAACAATGTCTGATTGATGTACATCCCAACCAAAATGAGCTGCCAATGCACATAGAAAACGCACAGTAGTCATACGACAAGTGGGAGCAAAAGTCTCTTCATAATCTATGCCTTTTTGATGTGCATAACCCTTTGCAACAAGTCGAGCCTTATGGCGATCGATCTCACCATCCGGCTTGCGTTTCAACTTGTAAACCCACTTCGTACCAATGGCCTTTTTGCCAGGAGGCAAATCACATAAAGTCCATGTGTCATTTTCTATAAGTGCATCATATTCTGATTGCATGGCAACCATCCAATTTTCTGAATTTTGGGCTTCATCAAAAGTCAGAGGCTCCTCAACATCATGTAAGCTAGACACAGCCAAAGCATAACAATCTGATGCATAAGATGCATGGCGAGAGCATGAACGAGTACGACTAGACAAAGGTGCATCCAATTTACTATCACGCAAAGTGTGCACCAGCCATTTTGGCATACCTCTAGCCTGCTCATTTTCAACCCTTTCCTCATCAAGTACATCATGTACATCTGCATCAGTAATAGGCTTATCTAAAACATTTTCAGAAACCCCCATAGGCTGTACATTTGCCTCATTGGAACTTACATTCGTATTTCCACCACTGAAAAGAGGCAACAAAGTGTCATAAATGTCCTGTGAGCTTACATTACTGTCTCTAGTACATGACAGCAAGGGCTGAATAGAATCTTCCACAAACACTACATCCCGAGAAACCAGAATACGTTTTGTTTGCGGATGATACAACCTGTAACCTTTGCTTTCAGCACTATAATCAACAAAAATGCATTTGATAGCCTTATCATCCAATCTCCTGCGCTACACTTGTGGCACCAAAGTATATGCCAAACAGCCAAAAACACGCATGTGCTCAATAGAAGGTTTTCTATCATGCCATGCTTTATATGGAGTAATAGACTGCAAAGCTTTCGTAGGACACCTGTTAAGTACATAAGTGGCACACATAATGGCCTCAAGCCAAAAAGAATGCGGCAAAGCTTGACTTTTGACCATACATCGTGCCATTTCCGTCAGTGACCTGTTTTCCCTCTCAGCAACACCATTTTGCTGAGGTGTATAAGGCACTGTACATTGGTGTTTTATCCCACGACTAGCCAGAAATGCATTAAATTCATGAGACATATACTCCCCCCCTCGATCGGAACGGAGGGTGCCCATAGTACATTTCGAGACATTTTCAGCCATAGCCATAAATTGTTTGAAGCACATAAAAACTTTGGACTTCGCTTTAAGCGGAAATACCCATGCATGCCTGTAGTAATCATCAATGAAAGTCACGAAGTACAGGTAATTGCCCAAGGACGGAGTTTGCATGGGCCCACAAACATCACTATGCACAAGCTGCAACCTGCATGTGGCCTGAACTGAACCATCCTTTGGAAATTTAGAACGCTGCATCTTACCCAAAATACAGCCTTCACAAACATGTTTGATAGGTGCTTCAAGAGGCGGCAAAGAAGCAACCATATCAGATTTCTGCAAGCGCAGCAAACTGGCAAAATTCTGATGACCAAAACGTGCATGCCAAAGTTTTGCATATGAAATAGCCCTTGAATTTGCAACAACATATGCAAAATTTTGTCCACACTTGTCATACAAAGTGAGCTTATACAGCCCGCGGCACAAAAGGCCAGGTGGAACAATTTCATCACCAAAACTGAGATCATGAACTGTACATCTGTTATCCACAAATTTAACTACAAGTCCAAGTCTAACAAGTGCGGATACAGACAAGAGATTCTTCTTGATCCCAGGTACATAAAGTGCATCAACAAGTGTGAAGGAACTGCCATTAGCAGCAGTGAGCACAATCTTTCCAACTCCCTGAACTGGATAAGAGGCGTTGTTGGCACAAGTGATTGAATTCCCATGAGGGACTAACTCAAGAGAGGTAAACAATTCAGGATGTGAGGTAATGTGCTTTGTAGCACCACTGTCGAAATACCACACATGTGAATCTGCAGCAACTGACAAGCATGCATCATGGATAGCAGGATTGTAAGTGCACTCTGCGTTAAACGCGCATTCTGCATCAACATCAGCAACACAGTCTCCTTTCACAGAAGACTCAACAATGGCTGCATTTGCAGTGGAACCACCCTCTTTCTTCTTAGCCTCTTTGGCCTTCAACTTAGGACACGACTTGATCAAGTGATCATTGGCTTTACAATAATGGCAACGCATCTTCTTTTTGCTCTTATCACCAGAATTTTCAGACGAATTGTTGTCAGCAGAAGCATTAGGAACATAATTTTTGCCACTCGCAGCAGAACCATAAGAAGTGGCTGCATTGCTGTTACCACCCTTTCTTTGAGAAGCAATAAAAGTCTGTTCAACTACACGCTGTCTACTCCCGTTTTTTCTGGATAGTGACTCTTGCAACAGCAATGTGCATAATGCATCAAACTTGACAACTTCTGGATTTCCTTGGGTTATAAGTCTCCAAGTACTAGCAAAAGTCTGGTAAGGCATCAAGAACAATCTGCACAAGAGAATTGTCTGAAATAACTTCACCTGCAGAAATAAGTTGCTCATTGATATCCTTGACACTAGCAAGAAAAGTGTCCATATCATCTTCCTCATGCATAATCTTCGACTCCAACTCTTTACGCAGCAAAGAAATTTTAGCCTCATTGCGGCTTGCATAAAGACCTGCTAGAATATCCCAAGCCTGTTTTGCAGATTTTGCTGAACGGATGTGAGGAACAATGGTGCGCTTCACTGACAACGCAATCAATGCATGAGCCTGTGCATCCTTAACATCCCAACGAGCTTGTTCTGCCGTAGGTAAAACAACTCTAACAACTACAATCCTTGCAGCAAGACCTGCAACATCCTCAACATCCTCAGAACCAGGACATACATCAATGCCCTGCACAATGTTCCAGACACCCTTTGACACAAGAACATGTTGCATCATATAAGCCCACATAGGGTAGTTGTCCCCATCCAACCTGTCCTCAGCAGCAAACATCTTGAACACATCTGTGTTGTTGTTGTCAGCCATGGTAAATGCTGCACCTGATGTGAAAACTGCCCGAAAATAGGAGAAATGGAGCGGGAACAACCTGTGCTATATATAAGGCACTGACAGAAATTTTTCACAAAATGAGGAAATAGCATGTGCAGTACTGCCTATAGTGGAAACGGAGGCCGAAATGAGCCCAAATCAAAATTCTGAGCAGACCAAGTTCTTTGAGCTACCCCAAAATTTTTGTCGACCTGCGAACGCTCGCCAAAGCTCACTGAAATCGGAGAAAGTGAGCAGGCGTGTGTTGGAGCAGCTGGCGACTAAGCCCGGGAGGACGTGACCTGCTCTGATACCAATTGTTGGAATTAGGGTTGCAGAGAAACACACACAGCTTGGAGAAGATGAAGGAAGCTCAAGGCACACAATAGAGAGTGTGTTACTTAGTGTGCAATGGAAAGATAGATAGCCCTAGAGTGATGGGCGTATATACAATGCACGGGGGGAAAAACCTCCTGAAGAGGGAAAAAATGCCATGACGGTCCTAGTGTGTTCACACACATCACTACCACATGTATATGGTAACACCTTTGGTAACTCTATTAATTCCCAAGTCTCATTGGCTAGCCTGCTCCCACTTCACGTTATCTTCCATTTGAATAGCCTCTTTGTAACAAGTGGCCTCATCGCAGTTAGAGAGTAACACATAGTCCATTCCTGGATCAAAACGCTCAGGTGCACGAGATACACGCATAGATCTCCTCACTGCTTGACTGCTGGATTTCGCTCTCTCTGGAGCACTACTTGTGGTAGGAACATCACTAGTAGACTAAGTTGTTTTCCCAAATTTGTGGAGGCTATATCCTCAAATCCGCCTTTTTGATATTCGATCTCTATAACAGGCTGTCAATGCATTTTAGACTCATTGAATATCACTTGTGAGCTGAGAATAACCTTTCTAGATTCGGGTGCCAGAGACGATATCCCATTTCTCCATTTGCACCATAACCAATGAAGATGCACTTGTATGACTTGGATCTAGCTTCTTGCATAGCTCAATGTGTGAGAATACTTCACACCCAAAAATGCATAATCTATCATAAGTTGGTTTCTTGCCAATCCACATCTCTTGCGGAATCTTGAAATTCAACGGAGTACTAGGCGATCTATTGATGATATGTATAGTTGTCATAACAATCTCTCCCCAAAAATGAGGAGGTAAACTCGCTATAGATAACATGGTTGTGACTCTTTCTTGAATTGTGCGATTCATACTCTCAACAATGCCATTTTGAGCAGGTGTGTACGGTGTAGCAAATTGTCGTTGAATCCCTCGTTTACCACAAAAATTATTGAACTCTGTGGAGACAAACTCTCCACCATTGTCAGTTTGAAAAGCTTTTATCTTTCTACCAGATTGGTTCTCAACCATGGCTATGAATTTTTGGAATGTAGAAAATACTTTGTCTTTCCCATTCAAGAGAGAGACCCACACCTTCCGAGTAGAGTCATCTATGAATGGTAGGAATTACAGTGCTTCCCCTAGAGATTTGTGTGGCATAGGCCCACATAAATCTCTATGAACCAAATCTAGAGGGTGTGCCAACTCTCAATGTAATGGCGAGGAAGTTTGTCTAGTTTAAGAGAAATGTATGGAGGTGGAGATTCAACCACATTGATCTCCTCTATACACTGCTCTTTGGAGTGTCAGACTTCACTATAGCCCTATCCGTTTCACGCTGTAAAAGATGGCAATCTTTCTTTAAATGGCCTTTCTTACCACAATGATAGCATTATACATTTCTCAAGTCACGGGATCAACTCTTGCTACGATTATGGTGATCCTTACGATCCTGTGAATGACCGCGGGTCCACCTCTTTGCCTATGGCGATTATGGCCACTTGTCATATATGCATCTCCATGTCCACCACTATCGAGAGATTGACGTCTAATCTCTCCAATAAAGTTTGTGCCATCGAACTTCTTTATGTAGTAGTCTTCCCTTTTTGAAGCACTACTAGCAGTCATAACTAGTAACATCATCGAATTCTAGTTTATTGCTTGGTGCGGAGTTACTAATCGCAATATTGAACGTGTTCCAAGAAGAAGTCAAAGAACACAACAAGAAAATGGACTTCATTTCATCGTCAAAATTCAGCCCTTTTGATGTTAGCTAAGAAAAGATGCTATTGAACTCATTCAAGTGTGCACTAACACTGCTACCTTCTTTCATATTCAAATACATAAGTTTCTTCATCAAGAAAGTTTTGTTGGAAGCACTTTTTCCATCCCAAGCTATGCATAGAGAGTCCCAAAACTCTCAAGTTGTAGTCTTGTCCACAATCGTGAATAATATGGTCTTGCCAAGATGTATCTAATCGTGGCCATAGCACGGGCATCCAACTCTTCCCACTGATTTTATCAGTGTAAGCATTCTCTCTACGCTCTTTCAATGGCACTACCAGGCCGTTGTTGATCAAGACGTCAAGCATATGTTGCTTCCCAAACGTAAAATTTGTGCCATCGAGCTTCTTTATGTAGTAGTCTTCCCTTTTCGAAGCACTACTTGCAGTCATAACTGAAGAGAAAATGACCAAAGATTTATGGTGAAAAGTGCTAGGAGAATTTTAACAGAATTTCCCCTGAATAGGAGCAAAAACTCAAGACAAAATGTGATAGAATCACTAGCTGTAAGTACTCAAATGTGCAAAGAATGCATATGGCGGGAAAATTTCGACAAAGTCTCCTCTGTACGTGGAGAAAAATCTCAAACTCGACAAGACAAAAGCAGCACGTAAACTGACAAAGGAAAACATTGGGCATAAGACTGACGTAACAAACTATCATATGACCGCGTCAAAAGCAAAAGTGTCCGTCCAGATACATGGCCTATGGCAAGGATACTGAAAGAGGGGTACTCCAGCCACCTGTATCACCAAACGTGTCTCAACATTTGAGGACATCCTAGCTCAAGAAAACCTCATGCAAACGAGCCTCCAAAGGCTAAGCAAACTCAAGACTAGCCACAGTCTCACAAAGAGCTCTTCTAGCCCGAGTCTCAGAAACGTCCAGGAAAACTGCGAAAACCTCCAAAAAATAGCTCCACATGATGTACAATAGGCAATAATGCAACTCAATGTACATTAGAAATTGCACACAAAGAGGCACCAAAGAACTGTTACATGCAGTAAAGCAAATCCCTGCGGGGATATTTGCTCTCAAAAGAGCTCAATGGCACTGTGTGCACTCAAGAAAGTATGCATGTGTCAACGCATAACCACCCGCAAAGAAAATTGGTGCCAAAATGACTTCGAAGAATGTCAAAAAAGGCGATGTACCTATGTGTGTATTTGAAAACCTCTAAATTGGGTGTATGTGGCTCCAAAGCCCCCTTGTAAACCTGCATGTTGGTGTAGACTAGGTAATCGATGTCGATTTCCACCGTCGGACAGATATGCGCTAGTCGCTGCCAGAACTATGTCGAACACGCGATCATTGTGCTCGATGCTAATGCCGGGTGTCACTCCTTTATGATAGAGGAACCTTATCCACGCATGTCATGAGCGATGTCATCTGCGGGAAAGCCGGTGTCGGGTGAAAATGCTCAAGAAAATTGCCAATGGTGTCAGGTCAATGTCGAACGCCGATGCCAAGCATCAAGAAAGCCTATGCACTCTCTCTCTCTCTCTCTCTCTCTCTCTCTCTCTCTCTCTCTCTCTCTCTCTCTCTACACCAAGATTGCCAATAAAAATTGTTGATGCTCGATGATGATGCACAAGAAAAGTCCAGGCTCTCTCATCGATGAAAAGCCCTCAATGCTCTTTCTCTCTCTTGCTTTTGTTGCTCGATGTGTGTGAACATTCCCTTTATACACAATTTTTTTAATAAAAAATGCTCTCAATGCTCTATCAAAAACTAATGTTGAAACTTGCCGATGCTCTTTCTGTGTGTGTGTGTGTGTGTGTGTGTGTGTGTGTGTGTGTGTGCGTCTGTCGCACGTGTCAATGTAAGAAACTTGCCAATACATTGTGTGCGAGCCAGAAATGGCTCCATGCAACTAGCCTATACTAGTAAGCTCAAAGACGACGATGGTGTGTCACTCACCGCTCTACGCTTGCTGTCGTGGAGGATTCCTCGCCGCGAAGAGGAGGGAGAAGCCGCTACGCCGCGCTCAACCGCCTCGCTGTCATCGTGCCACCGTCACAATGCTCGATCACACACACACACACTCTCTCTCTCTCTCACACACACACACACATACACACACACACACACAAGGAGATGAAGAAGAAGAAGATGGAGATGGAGCAAGAGCACTCTTCAATTGCACAAATGAAAGAATGAGTGAATTTTAGGTTTAGTTGACTTTTATATGAGCTCGCCCCATTCACACTTGGGCGCCATGCTTAGCCAACTAATCCCTTGAATGTTTTAGTTAGAGTGCGCCTC
Source organism: Adiantum capillus-veneris (assembly GCF_014529385.1). Lineage (NCBI taxonomy): Eukaryota > Viridiplantae > Streptophyta > Polypodiopsida > Polypodiales > Pteridaceae > Adiantum > Adiantum capillus-veneris. Next base: position 82,380,379 of record NC_140932.1, on the reverse strand, counting down.
TCATCGGCGATCACTCTTACCCTTTTCCTATTGGACCGACAAGCCCGGTACCTGACTCTACCAAATAAATAATACGGCTTCCATCTTAGGTGATAAGAATGTGCGTGAGTGTTAACATGCCCCCCTTCCTGATGTAGATTCCGTCCTCGGAAGCTATTGAGTTGAAGCTCGTTCCATAAAGGTGGAAGAGCATTTGAGATGAATGTCCTTAGCCTTCTTCAGTCACTGCAAAATCAAACAACATTGGCACAGTAATTGCATTCTCATATACAATTAAAAAGCATATGCAGTTGTAGGCAGACAATTTGATTGGTAACAAAAGTTTAAACCACAGCAATAAACATTAAATTACAATATAATCAAACGCATAAACAGTTGTAAAGATAACAAAATTAAACAAGTATGGGGTCGCTAATTTAACAGTCGAAAGGTGCTAAAGATCTACTATTAATACCATGGGCAAGCTTCTCAATTTTCTCTAATCAATTAAGTTGTTTAATCGCGAGAGTCAAGTATTTCATGTCCGAGGGCTGACTAGAGGCTATACCTAGAAGACCTCGTAGTTAAGCTACGATAAAAGGAATTCTCATGAAATCATTGCTTGACTTATTTACTTTTCTTTGACCCCCCAAAGTCTTTTCATAGTGATTTAATTTTGACGTGCGTGCTTATTTTGTATGCTTTGGGTTTTTTGCTTTTCAAGGAAAAGGGCCCACACTGTGAACCTCTAGGGCTCTAGTACCATAGGCGATAAAATGTGAGTGGAGTACCAAATCAAGCTGAGGTTTCTCTTTCAGCTTAAGATTTTACATTGTGGCACTTTGATTTTTTTGTTTGTTCATTTTCAATATTTTAATTTTGTAACTTTGGGGGGTCATATAACACTGTTACCATCCCCAGGCTCATCACACTAGTAAACTCCCTTTATAATACTTAAGCTAAAGGTTAATAGAGACTAAGTCCATTAGAAAGCCCTAGTACATTGCGCACAATGCTGCCTAAATTGGATTAAGAACCTAAGTAACCATAGATTATTAGGAAGGCATTCCCCATGGTATTAAAAGAAGATCTCTAACACCTAGCTTGGTCAAACTAGCTTAGTCGAACTGCTTGATTTTTAAACCTAGACAAGTGATTATGACAAAAATTACATTGAATTTAATGTTTGATACTAAGAAAATGTCTTGAATATTATGCTACCAATCACAATTAAAGCAGACAAACATGGATGCAAAAAGATAAGGGGTAATGCTAATGGATAAGAAACACATGTTTGTGTTGATGGTCGTGCTTGATTTGAAGTGTGAATGAGAGAAAGATTCCATGAAGGTCCAAATCCTAACAACAACAACACGTTCTTGTCACACTAGGAAACACAAAGTATACCTCTAGGAGGCGCATCAGTGGAAAAAGGTACCAACACTTATTGAGCACAATTAAAAAACATAAGGTGAAGGAGTACGAGCGGAAGTGCGATGCAAGAGAGAGTGCGAGAAGAAGAGCACGACGATATGGTGAACTCGCTCTACTGTAATGTGTAGAGCATAGTGAGTTCTTATTAGGTTTTTACAAAAGAATATGTGTACATACCTGGCAGCCCGCCCACTTACCTGGGCGACCACATTGGGCTTTATACCCCAACAACCTCCCACTTAAAGTCCAATGTGGTACTTTAAGTGTGAGAGAAGCTACTATACAAGCTAATATACAAGAGATGTAGAGAAGTGATGTACTACCCTACACCTAACTGCTTGCGAAAATGCGCAAAGCTCTCTGAGGGAAGTCCTTTTGTAAGTAGATCAGCAGGATTTTCTATGGTGTGAACTTTGACAAGCTGAAGTTGCTTATCCTCGAGCATTTCCCTGATGAAATGATACTTCACATCCACATGCTTTGTCTTTGAGTGATAAACTGGATTGCGAGCCAATTGTATAGCACTTTGACTATCACAATATAACACAGGCATCTCTTCTTTGATTCCCAAATCTGTTACTAGTCGATTAAGCCAAATTGATTCTTTGCATGCCTCTGATGCTGCAACATATTCAGCCTCTGTAGTAGACTGAGTAACACAATCTTGTAATCTAGAACGCCATGATACTGCTCCACCAGCCAATGTAAAGACATACCCTGACGTAGACCTTCGGTTGTCTAAGTCACCTGCATAATCTGAGTCTGTAAAACCCTTTACACTTAGCTCTTGCCTCCCATAGCATATACGCATACTCTTTGTAGCTTTCAGGTATCTCAATATTCCTTTCACTGCCTCCCAATGTTTCTTGCCTGGGTTTGACATGTATCGACTTACTACTCCCACTGCAAATGCAATGTCTGGGCGAGTAGAAATCATTGCATACATCAAACTACCCACTGTAGACGCATATGGAATCTTATCCATTTCAGCCTTTTCTTCCTCAGACACAGGACAATCTTGTTTGCTAAGTTTCACATATGGTGGCAATGGAACACTCAATGCCTTTCCCTTCTCCATATTGAAACGTTGCAAAACCTTGTCAATATACTCTGTTTGAGATAACCAAATCAACTTCTTTGATTTGTCTCTCTCAATGCGCATACCAAGTATATGACTTGCCTCACCCATGTCTTTCATGTCAAACGATTTTGCCATCTTTGACTTCAAAGCTGAAATTTCTTCCAAGTGCTTGCCAGCAATCAACATGTCATCCACATACAAAATAAGGATCAGCCAACTACCATCCTTAGCCTTCTTTGTATATAGACAATGATCGAACTCACTACGTTTGTAGCCTTGAGAAAGCATAAACTTGTGGAATTTATGGTGCCATGCCCTCGGTGATTGTTTTAAGCCATAAAGACTCTTTAACAATTGGCATACCCAATCTTCCTTGCCTTTCTCAACAAACCCTTCTGGCTGCTGCATGTAAATTTCCACATCTAAATCACCATGCAAGAATGCTGTCTTGACATCCATTTGGTGCAACACCAAATCTAATATGGCAACCAATACAAGAAAGCATCTCAATGTAGTCATCTTGACCACTGGAGAGAAGACTTCCTCAAAGTCAATGCCTTGTTCTTGCTTAAAGCCCTTGGCAACAAGCCTTGCTTTGTAATTTGACTGACTATCATGAGCGGTGATCTTATACCTGTAAACCCATTTACAGGGTAGAGCCTTTTTGCCCCGTGGTAATTTAACTAGCTTCCATGTCTTGTTTTTGTGTAGAGCTGTCATCTTTGACTGCATGGCCAATTGCCAATTCCCGGAGTCCTTCATTTGCACTGCTTCCTTGTAACATGAAGGCACATTGCAATCAATCAACATGACATAGTTCATAGATGGAACAAACCTATCAGGAGGTCGTGTGACACGTCCAGATCTACGCACAATAGGTGGCTTAGGCTCAGCCACAACCTGTGGTTCCACTCTATCCTATCCTTGCTCCTCTTGAGCCCTGACATTTTGTCTTGCACGTGCAGGTCCATCTTCTTGGAAGACAACTCTTCTAATCTCCTCAACCCTCTTTGGTTTAGAATGATATTTGGATTCATTAAAGTGAACATCATTGCTGCGGACAACCTTTCTGGATTCGGGATCCCAAAGTCTGTACCCCATCTCACTTGAATTACCATAGCCTAGAAAGATGCACTTTCTACTCTTTGGCTCAAGTTTGTTCCTAAATTCCTTTGGAACGTGAGTATATGCCTCACAGCCAAAGACTCTGAGATGCTTGTATGAGGGCATTTTGCCTGACCATACCATCTCTGGCACTAAATCCTTTTGCAAAACCTTGCTAGCAGATCTATTTACAAGATGAACAGTTGTTGATACAGCTTCAGCCCAAAACCCATTTGGCAGCTGTGCATTAGACAACATACTTCTGACCTTCTCTTGTATGGTCCTATTCATCCTCTCAGCAACACCATTTTGAGGAGGATTGTAAGGAGGAGTAAGTTCACGTTTTATACCTTTTGACTCACAAAAGTCCTGAAAGGCCTTTGAAACATACTCTCCACCATTGTCAGTGCGTAAGCATTTAAGCTTCTTGCCACTCTGATTCTCCACAAGTGTCACAAACGTTTTGAAAACACTAAACGCTTCATCCTTGTGCTTGAGAAAGTAAACCCATACTTTCCTCGAGTAATCATCTATAAATGTCATAAAGTAAGAAGCTCCCCCTAGAGATAGGTTAGGCATAGGTCCACACAAATCACTATGAACAAGTGCCAACTGTGTATCTCTTCTACTGCTTCTATGCTTTTGTGGCTGCTGTGTTTGCTTACCATACAAACAATGTTCACAGAATTCAAAATCATTAAATGAAAAGCCAGGCAAATAACCAGAACGAGACAAGATTTCCATTCCCTTCTTGGACATATGTCCTAACCGGCTATGCCACAAAGAAACGTTCGGCTGCTCGGTTACATTGATTACATTTTTAGAGACATTTGATACATAAATCATGTAAAGTCCTCCAGACTTTACTCCATGTGCTACTGTCATAGAACCCTTGGATATCTTCCACATGTTCTGTCCAAAAGTGGTGACGTAGCCAGCATCATCAAGTAAACCTGTGCTGATCAAGCTATTTGTAATTGTGGGAACATGTCTCACATTCTTCAGCGTGAAAGAAGAGCCATTCTGAAACTTCAATTGAACATCTCCAACACCTAAGATCTCACATGTCTGCCCATTGCCTAGCTGAACATGATCTTTAGTGGTCACATAAGAAGTAAACCACTCCTTGTTTGGAGACACATGAAGTGATGCCCCTGAGTCTATAATCTAGTTACTCAGTGCATTTCCATCAGATGCTGTAAGAAGAGCTGAGTCCATTGTATTCTTCAAGAAGTAGATGCCTCCTGACACTAGACTGTCATCCTCTGCAACAGTGTTTGTCACATTTATTTCTTGAATCTTCATTGAGGACTTGTTCTTCTCACCATGGTCTTCAGCTTTCTCTTTGCCTTTTTCTGCTTTCCATTCTCTGCAGTCTCTTTTCATGTGACCCTTCTTGCCACAATGGTAGGATTCTATGTCACTCTTGCCTTTAGCACTGCGGGACTTGCTACGAGACTGATTCCTCTTTCCACCTTTGTACTATTCTTTGGTCCTTCCCCTGACAACTAAGGCTGTTCCTTTGCCTTTGTCCATTGTCTTTCTATTGGTTTCTTCAGGAAGCAGACTTCCTTCTACACCTGCTATGTTCAAACCATCTGGAGGTGCAGAATTACTCAAAGCTGTGCGAAAAGTGTCCCAACTTTTCGGCAATGTGATCAACAGGAACATAGCTCTAACAGGTTCATCAAACTTGACACCTTGAGCTGACAACTGACTGTAGATGGTGTTGAATTCATTCAGATGATTGGACATAGGGGTCCCTTCTTTCATCTTCAAGTCAACAAGCTTCTTAAGCTAGTATACCTGTGAAGCTGCACTCTGCTTCTCATAAAGATCACTTAGCTTTATCCATGCTTGATAAGCCGACATCTCGTCTGCTACATTGAAGTAAACGCTTTCTGCCAAAGTCAGCATAATGGTAGAAAGTGCCAATTCATCCATTTCGTTCCATTCATCTTCGTCCATATCTTCTGGTTTTATCCCCTTGAGCTTTATAGGTTTTATCTGCTTCTTTTGTACCAACACGTGCCAAATCTACTTCTTCCACAATGGGAAATCAGTTCCATCCAGCTTCTTGATATTGTAAAGAGCAGTGTCCTGTGATCCAGCCATAGCTACGCTTCACAATAGTTTACTATCCTGGGAAAAATTCGGCAGAGTTTCCCCTGTAAACTGACCTCTGAACCAATATCAACCTGTCAAATGAACCAAGAAAGCTTCAGATTCTGCAGAAATTTTGGCAGAGTCTCCTTTGTAAAATGGCTATGGTGTACTAAAAAACAGACCAAAAACAGCTCAAAAAACACTGTCTCTCTGACACTGTAAGCTGCGGGTAAACCTGTCCTGCACCTGTACTGTCTCTCACTGTCCTGTAAGCATAGACTGCGACAATGCCTCAACGGCAGTAAAGCAAAGATGCAATCCTAACTGCCTAACTCACAGTCAATACATCCTAGCTGCCTATCTAAGGGTGCTCGAGGGATCGCTCCAAGACCTGTATCACCGAAAGGATCTCAACATTCGAGAATCCCCCAGCTCAATAAAACCTCACTCGACCCTCAACAAAGGCTGCAGTAAATCTGACAATACATAGACTTCCCACAAAGTCATACATCCACAAATTTCCCATTGTATGTTGTAACCGCTGCGGCGGTTGTTTGCTGCATGACTCACAGCCAGCAAACCCTCAACAGACATACATCATCTCTGACAATACATCCCATGTGGAAGTACCTGTAATGTCAGGATGAAATCTGGAATATCAAGCAGCAAACACAAGCTACCTGATGAACTAGTGGATGTCGCCTACAGTCTATGTGTAGATGCGCCTGTGTCGTATGTGACATGCCTCCAAGAACTGTGAGCCGTCCTTCGATGTGTAGACAATCACAAATCAACACTCTGGGAGTGTCGATATCCTCAACACCTGCAGTCGTAAGCCGAAAACCCCAAATTTGCAGAGTCGGATCTGCACCCGTCGAGACCACGTAGTCGAAAATGGCCTGCACAGACCTTTGTCGAAGCCGAACGGTGGCCGAGATGACCTCAGAATGAAATTCTGAGAACACCGAGCCCTTTGGGTCCACCCACAAGATTTGGGGCCGTGTCTTTGCCTGTCGAATTTCACTCCAATCTGAGCTGGTGACTCTAGCCTCCTGCAGTGCTACCCCGAGCCTCGATCTGAGCTCTGATACCAGTTGAAGGAGTACGAGCAGAAGTGCGACGCGAGAGAGAGTGCGAGAAGAAGAGCACGACGATATGGTGAACTCGCTCTACTGTAATGTGTAGGGCATAGTGAGTTCTTATTAGGTTTTTACAAAAGAATATGTGTACATACCTGGCGGCCCGCCCACTTACCTGGGCGACCACATTGGGCTTTATACCCCAACATAAGGAACCCTAACCTAATTATTTGCACTCCCCCTAGAGAGTCAAGGGAATAGGATATTGTAGAGATTGGGGGGAAATCCTAAGGCTAAATCCCTATCATCGTCGTCGAGAAAAACAAAGTCATCATCCGTGAGACCATATGTGCCATACGTATAATCATGTAAATCTTCATCATCATCAGAGGCACCAATGTTTACTAAGAAGGTCACTAGACACCTATAGTCATCTTGGTCGAAAGGAAAGGCTCGTGCAATGGGAGATACACTCTCTACTAAGTATGGATCAGTTGTGGTCAAGAGACATATCAGCCATTCTAACTCCTCGAAATTCCTCTCACATGCTAGCGTACCTACCAAATCCCATTCACAGGCAAGCACCAAAAAGACCATGTGAAGCATTTGTGAAAAGTAACGAGGGTACCTCTCACCCAAGGCAGGAGTGGATGACTCTAACGTACTAGCCATATCTATACACCAAATAGATGATGGTTAGAGTGCAAATATTACAAGGGTCGTGTTCTTTGCATAATGTGTTTTTATGATTTTGTGTTATGGCTCTTGCTCTTTTACTTTTTTATCTTGTTTTTGTGAGTATAAGGCTTTATACATACATTCCCTAAGATTGAAAATTGAGAGGTCAGGGAGGAAGGTTAAGAGGGAAGCAAGTGAATGATGGATGTCAGCAAACACCCCCCCTTCCTTGGATAGATCATACCTTTTGGAATGATGCCGTCACCTTTTGAAACCAATTGTTCCAAGTTGTTATGGGTGAAGGATTTAACCAATAGTTTTCGATCGCCCTATGCGTTTCATTTAGTTGCAAGGTGGTAAGGTACTCTCCCATGATTTTATTTGCAACATTGTTGTAGATGGTGAACTTACAAGGAGAGGTGCAAACTCTTTCTTGCTTGTATGGATATGTACAATGGTAGGTGGAGGTTGTGTCGAAGCTTCTATTTCCGTATAGGAACTATACGAAGAGCAAGAAGCTTCATTTGATTTCCTTGTTCCTGAGCTAGGTGGAACAATCATTCTTTCTTCGGTATCCAAACTAGCTCTGGAGCAGGTGTGTAGCATTCCGTGATTTTTTCCTTTTCGCGATCTTCAATTTGTTTTGGAGCCACAGGATTGAGCTCACATGGGCCCGGTGACAAGTAAGAGCACAATTTACGTTTTGGCACCCACATTTGATCATTTCGTTTATAGTAGCCTTGGGCATCCAATAGTTTTTTAGGAATCCAACGCAACGTTTCTTTACATTTCTTGGGGCGAATGGGACGTCTCTTACCAGGATCCTGTCTTTTAGCACTGGCTATGGTCGCTAAAGAAGCTTTAGGGACCCACTTGTATGTTTTCTTTGTTATATTGGGATGGGTCTTGTGTGTCTCAAGCTTTATTTCAACTACATCAGTTGAATCTCTAGAGAGTTGGGCTATGGGGACATATGGTTCAACCTCTTGGACATGCAATGTTTTGGGTTTTATTTCCTTAAGAGGCAATATCTCAGGGACTATGGCTTGAGTGGCAGGGCTAAGAGTTGGCTTCTGTGTTGTGACACCCCCTGTCCCCCAATCAATACTGCATTTGGTGGCTATCATCCACGTGCGTCCTAGGTTTATATTACCCTCCAAAGTTCCAACAGGCATGACCAAAAAGTCTTGAGCTACAACCCCATTGTCATAACTGATAGAAGTGTGCCGGATTTCAAAAACCGTAGTTTTTTTCTTGTTGACACCCTTGACTTGGATAATACTCTCAGATAGAGGTGGCTTCCCTAACTGACACCACTAACTGACACCACACCCCATATGATAGCAGATTATATTTAGCACCCGTGTCCAATAAGGGGTTATATAGCACTTTTCCATAGGTGCTGTTTAGCTCAATAGGGTATCGTAGAGGTGTGTTAGAGTCCAACCAATCCTCGTCGGTTTCAACGTGGAATGCATGTGTAACTCCAAGCTTAGCCTCAGCTTTAGCTTGAGCTTCTATCTTCTTCAAGCCTTAGCTTGAGCTTGTCGTTGTCACTCCTTAGCCTCAGCTTGAGCTTGTATCTTCTTCAATTCTATTTGTGCCTTGGCTCCCTTTTTGTATGGATGGCACGTAGCTCCTCTTGGCTTAAAGAATCATAATATCTTTTAAATTTGCTCCCATTGAGGAATCCAATGGTTTCAACTCCATCAAGAGTTTCCACACGAATGGTTCCTTGTGGGGTGATCTCATATACTCTATATGGTCCTTTTACCACATATTTCAACTTTTTCTTTTCATTACGTACTCCATACATAAGGACTTTATCACCAACATTGATATCTTTGTTCTTTAGATGACGGTCAAACCATTTCTTCCTCCTATCTTTCTTCACAAATGAATTTTGCACAGCTAATTGCCTCTCTTCATCTAGCTTTTCAAGGATATATAATCACTCAACTAAGGGGCTACCATCCCAACCTTCTTGAGAAGCTACTCGAAGACTAGGAACGACAAACTCCCATGGCATAACCGCTTCTTGGCCATACACCATCTTAAACGGTGTGTAGTTAATGGAAACTTTGTACGCAGTACGATAAGCCCATAGAGTTGATGTAAGCTTTAAATCCCAATCTGTGCGATGAGCTTCCACCGTTTTGGTTAAGATCAAGGTTTTGTTGGTGCTCTCAGCTTGGCCATTTGCTTGTGGATAATAAGGTGTGGACTTATGGTGAGCTATCATAAAGTTGGTAGTGAGTTCTTTTATTACTCCATTTATAAAATGAGTACCATTGTCACTCACAATCACAAAGGGACAACCAAATTTTGTAATAATGTTCTCAAAGAGAAACTTGGCAGTTGACCTCGCATCGGCCTTACGTGTCACCATGGCTTCCGTCCACTTTGTCACATAATCAATGGCAACGATATTATATCGAGATTGAGTGCTACGAGCTGTCAGACTAATTGGGCCTACAAAGTCCAAACCCCATTTTTCAAATGGTTGAGTCACTTTAACATGATGTAAGGGCATCTTATCTTTTCGTTGTGTGATCTTGTAACGTTGGCATTCATCACATCCTTTTGCAAAAAGTGATGCATCCTTGAATAAAGTAGGCCACCAATAGCCTGATTGCAACACCTTTCTAGCTGTTAGTTCCCCTAAGAAATGTCCTCCGGCTATACCCATGTGGGCTTCTTGCAGTATGTATAAATATTCATCCTCATAGGCACAACATCTAAGAATATCATCCTTCCCTAGCCTATAGAGAGTTCCTGCAATGAGAGAGTAAGGTTCACATTCTTTTAACAGTTTTTGAGCTATGTCCTTACGAAGCTCTTTGGGTGGAAAACCATTAAATAGAAAGCTCACAATCTTCTCACTCCATTCACGTATGGTTTCGACACGGAATAGAGAAGTATCGGGCAACTCATCATTGACTCCAGTAGGGGCTTCACCATTGGGTATGCAAGACAAATGATCCGCCATGACATGTCTTTTACCAGGTCTCACCACAACGGTAAGATCAAACTCAAGGAGAATTCACAACCATCGTGTAATTCTTCCCATGGAACAAGGTTTATTTACTAGATACAACAAGGCTTGATGATCAACATAGAAAACAAATTTGTTGGCCAAAAGGTAGTAGTGAAATTTCTTCACTGCATAAATCATACTTGAACCTTCTCGCTCTGTAGTGGTGTAGTTTCTCTCGGCATCATTCAATTGACGACTTGTAAAGCTAATGGGGTAGTCCAGTTTATGTTCTCCTGGTTGAGCTAGAACACACCCAATAACAAAGTTCGATACATCAATATGCACATGGAAAATTACATTCCAATCGGGCACTTGTAGAATAGGAGTGCTAGTCAAGGTCTTTTTCAATGACTCATAAGCATGGTCACACTCCGCGGTCCATTGGAACTCAATAAGAAACTTGTACAAAGGGTGAGCTATCTCGAAAAAGTTTAAAATAAACCGTCAGTAATAACCAACGTGGCCCATGAACCTTTAAACTCCTTTATAGTTTAAAATAAACCGTCGGTAATAACCAACATGGCCCATGAACCTTTGAACTCCTTTATAGCAATGGCTTTAATTTTGCTCTCATCTGCGGAAATCCCATTTTTGGACACTATATGTCCTAAAATGACTCCATGTTTAACCCAAAATTGGCATTTGAAAGGGTTTAAGGAGATGCAATACAATCTGCACTTCTCAAACACTTTTCGTGAGCATGATAGATGTTCTTTCCAAGAGGAATAAACACAAAGGTCATCTAAGAAAGCTTCGCAAAACTCCCTCAAATATTCTCTAAAAGCAGTGTTTATTAATCTTTGAAAAGTAGCAGGAGCATTGGTTAAGCCAAAAGCCATAACATGAAATGTGAACACTCCAAATTCGATTATAAAGGCTGTTTTAGCTTGTTCCTCCACCGCAATTGTGATTTGATTGTAGCCAGAGTACCCGTCTAAAAAGCTATAAGCTTCCTTTCTTGCAACTCTTTCAAGCACATGTTCTGAATATGGCAAGGGATAATGGTCCCTCCTAATGGCGGCATTGACCTTCTTGAGATCCACACACACTCTGAGTTTCCCATTCTTTTTTGACACAATCACTATTGGAGACACCCATTCTGAGTGCTCAATAGGGTATATGAATCCGCATTTCACAAGCTTTTCAATCTCTTCTTGAACGATTTTTTCATATTTAGGATTCATTGGGTAGGGTTGTTGTTGAACTGGTTTAGCCATTCTATTCATGGGGATTGTGTGTTGCGCCACAGAAGGTGGAACACCTTTCATATCATGATATGTCCAGGAAAATATATCCTCAAATTCCTTGAGAAGTTCTTTAAGTACACACTCCTCAGTCTCTGTCAGATCTTGGGCAATGAAAACAGGTTTGGACTCTTCTCCTGGGTCTGCTAACTCTATTTCCTTAACTATCGCTGGACCATCATAGACTCCATTGCTTTCATCGATAGGTTTTCTTTGAGCCTTTGTATACACAACCTTACGTTCCTCTGTGGTGTAGGATTTGAAATGTTCAGGTGGAGGGTGTAAGTGTGTGGGGTCCTGTTGTTCTGTGACTGTGATTTCACTTCCGATTCCTTTTGTTGTTGAGCTAACTCTCGATTTTGTTGTCTCCTTACGGTATGGCTCAACTTTGGCTTCTCTGTAGCCTCTAGTTGTGCGATGTCAATGGGTTGTGGACTACACCACATAATGCTTTGAAGGTATTCACCCCAATAATCTACCAACTTCCGATGACATGCCCCTATATTTTTAAGCCATTCTGCGGGAGATTTCTTTTCATTTATTCTAGCACGTACATTTGCTCGATATCGTCACCTCTATATCTCTTACTCTTCTTGTCTAATTTTCGATTACAACCGATCTCTAGTGAAGAGTCACTAGATGAATCGCTTCTTGTGTCTTTTGCTCCCTTGGATAAATTGTCATATGGGGTACCATTGGGCCCTGAATGGTTTGTCCCCATATTTGCACTAAGATTTAACTTAGACTCTTTGTCCTCAGAGTCAATTTCAATTGATGATTATGACCCCAAATCGTGTGGGCTATAGTCTTGTGAGGCGCTACTGGTTCCAATGCCAGTCAAACCTTCATCTTGTAGGTCATCAGAAGCTAGATGCATTGCTTCTAGCATATTTAAGGGTACGAGTGGTGGCATTTCATCCCCCTCAGGTGTTACCTAGGTCTTCCTCCTATTTTCCCAAGTGTTTATGGTTGCTGCTAGGTGGACCCAATCCACATTGTCCGACTCAGTCATCCCAGGTAGTACATCCATGTAAGGAGAATCTTCCCCAACATCAGTGTCCGCTTTACACGTGTAACAATACTGCAATGGGGCCGAGTGAACTGTGGTGTCAGATCTATGATCAATTATAAACCTGTTTCCTAGAGGATGTGCTCGACCAGTTACAAGATCCACTCGAATGACAGAATCCCCAAACTGCAAGTAGACATGGTTTTTAGACTAGTCATGCACCATTTTTGCTTCCCTCATGAAAGGACGTCCTAAGATAATCTTCGATGCCATAGTGTGTTTGAAAAATCCATAACAATGAAGGTAATCCTTATTTTATGTCCAAAGACCTTGATCCTGAGATCTTCTAGCATCCCAATAGGTTTAACAATAGACCCACTGACCATCTCCACTACTATGGTTGTGGTCGCAAGGTGAGGTCTTCCCATAGTTTCCCAGCAATTTTTAGTCACAATCTAACCCTAGTGGCACCATCAAGGATTCCCTTCATAGTTAATCCCTTAGTAGTGATTGATATGGTCACTTTGGATTCATCACCCTCAAAGTATTGTCCCAACTTGTTAACATGTATTTCTATAACAAGGTTCTCATCTAGGTTGGGTTGTGGATCTAAGTGTTCCTCCTCTATTGGCATCTCCCTAGCTCCATCCATCTGTGAAAATTGTGGTAGCCCAAACTTCAGTTCTCCATTGAGGAAGGCTCGAAGAGCTGAAACTAGCTCAGGGCCTTTATATAGTTTGGACATGATGGTGGTTCTAACTTCTGAAGACATGAAATCCATCAATTTGGCAACGTTTAACGACACCTTTTGGGCTTCAGCCCCTTGACGTGGGGAAGATAGGATCTCCATCTCTTCGATAGGATCAGGTAGTCCCTTTGTAAACATTCTTTCCATCAAGAAGTGAGTACGCCCACTTTCCCATGACTTTAAGTCACTTTCTTCTTGGATGAAACTAGGTATGGCTAAGGGTCTATGGACTTGGTGAGGTTGTTGTTGCGTGGGGAACACGGTGTTTGTAATCTGGATCTGCCTAGGTGCTGGTTCTAGATCCTTTTGGGTATCTTCTACCAAACTCCTTAATTGCTTGACTCGCTCGATCTCCTTTGTAGGGTTTGGATAAGTTCTCATCTTCTTCTTGGATCCTGGCCATTGTGGCTCATGAAGATCTTCCTTGTTGGTTTCTATCTTAGTGGTCGTTTTGGTCTCCATGGTTTCACTTGAATCAGAATCCTCTTCATCATCGTTCATATATACGGGGTCTTCACCACTCCCTATGTTGGTTTTTGAAATGGGGTCTGACTTCGCTGCTTTTTGCGATCTCGTCCTTCGTGTTTTCTTCTTTTTCTGAGATTGGGCAATTGATGCCGTGTCTCTTTTCTCAAGAATATAATTTTGTTTTTGGAGCATCGATCGTGTGAGTACGTTTACTGGTACCACAAGTGTACTTTGCGATGGCTCCTCGGTAACCTCAAATAAGTTTAATGGCATAATATTTGGTGCATTTGGATTATTTGGACATTGGGCAATCAAATGATCTATGCCACATCGATTACACATGAGTGTCGGCATTGTAGACGTGATCGCTTGATTGGTTTGCATTAGTGTGGCGTTCTTTTGTAGCCTAATAGTACACTCGTCTACACGATGTCGACCTCCACACTCATAGCATTGAAGAGGTGGTCTCTTAGCAGTGTAATTGATATTTTGGCCTCTTGCTGCAAGAGCAACTACTTGATAGACATGTTTGACTTGTCCCCAATAGTCCTCCATGTAGCATTGTGGACTTTCTTCAAGCACATCCATCCCATAGGCAATAGTAGGATCTATATCTTCCTCACAGCCTTCCAAACAAGAAATAGATGACTCACGACCCACTTGATTCACAGAAGTGATTCTCGGATGTGGTGGTTGCTGTCCTAGCACTGGTGGTGATAAGGGTGTTGTTTGAACAACATTTTGGGCCTTAGGGACCATGTGTTGTGCTGTTTGTTCAAGAGGTGGGGCCGGCATCAATGCAGGCACTCGAGGTGTGTCTGTCCATGCTAAGGTTGGTCTATTGGCCATTGCGCGCTTAAATACTATGCAATCCTTAGCTTGATGACCATACCTCCCACAAGCATTGGAGTTCCCATTGAATTTTACTCTAAAAGTAGGGCATTCACTGGTACTATGCGGTCCATAGCATACTAAGCACCATTGTTGCTCCCTTCTTGGATACATATGATTGTTTTGCGGAGCATGATTGTCTCTAAGACTCTCTTGAATAGCCTTGGTGAGATCTACTAAAGTCATCTCAGATATCTTTGGCTCCTTAGCAATAGGCTTTAGGGTCATTGGCTGATGCCCCGATGCTTGCGAGCTAATAGATTTAAGCTCAACAGACACTCTTTCTCCTTGAATCATTAAATTATCCTCCAATTGGATCGCATTGGTGGTGACTGCTTCCCAAGTGGTTGATACCTCTAATGACTAGGCCATTGTAGATATCCTCATGTCGTAATCCCCTAATGAATCTATCAAGCAATTGGTTATTGTTGAAGCGTTCATTTGGATTATAACGAGAATTCAAATGCTTTAAGCGACTAATAAAGTCTCTCATCGACTCTCCTTCCTCTCGTTGGGCTTTCTGGATCTGAGAGGCTACACCCCAAAGTACTCCCTCTCGTATGTATTCTTTCAAGAACAATCTCCTAAGAGTAGGGTAAATCGTTTTTTCTTCCACCCTTATGATTCTATACCAATCCCCTACCTTCCCACTTAAGGTTAGGCTTAAAGCATTACTCTTATGCAGGTCATTGTGTTCTCCTAGAGAATCACATATTTGTTCAAACACTTCGATATGCTTTCTCACATCCCCGTCTCCACTAAATTTTTGTGTGAGCTTGGCTGTTGTACTGCCTTACTTCTAGGCTCTCTATTAGGCGTGTTACGCATATTCTCAGCAATAGATCGATCAATAGCTTGAGCAAATGTTGCTAAGTCACCTAAGTGAGCAGGCAACATGGGTGAAGGTGCTCCAGAGACTACATGTGGAGTAGGTATTGGCATTAGGCTTGGCGCATAGGAAGCCCTTGGGTTCCACGTTGGTTACGATGTCGTGCCATGTGGTGGCCAAAAGTTGATATGTGTGGCTCTAGGCATAGCAGACGTCGGATGTGACATGCTAATGCTAGCCGGTATAGTCCCATGGAAATAAGAACTTGGGTGTTGTGGTTGTGGAGTATAGGTTGTTGAAACAATGGGAGGGGTAGAGACTACATGAGTACGAGGACCCATGGGTGTATACGATTGGTACACACTTGTAGGTACTGTTGCAGGCATTGAGCTACCATGTAGCGGTGCTTTACTAACAAATGAGGTCCATGGCATGTTTCTTGGCATGCCCATCATTGAGGTAGGCATGGTAGCCGTGGTGTCATCAAGGGAAAGATGAGCTAGACTTGGAAAGGTAAAGCTATCACTTGTGGGCTTAGATTGCACTGAGGCCCCTGGCGAAACAACATATGGAGGATCCATTGGACTTACCGAGGGAGTCTCCATTTGCGATAAGGTCGGTTGTTTAGCCTTTCCTGTATCCAAGAATATCATGAGACCCGTTGAAGGCATGTTGATCCCCTTGTTCTGTCTCTCTAACTCAATGACGCTATGGATGACCTCACAAACTCTTTGTTGTTGATTCTCCACACTAGTAGCACCCATTGTGGATTGTAGGACATCTAACCAGTCCACGTGATAGGTGTGACCTGTGTATAGGTCGGTTAGAGTTTCTGTTTGTAGTTCGTACTCCCAGTTCTCATTTAAGAATGCTCCATCTAGGATTGAGGTGCTAGGGGTGTCCTTTGAGCTAGATGCAATGTTTCTTTCTAGGGGTTGGTCCTTAATGGTTGCTAAGTCAGGAGCACTCGATTGCTCTCCTAGCAAGGATATTGACATAGGGGCTTTCACTTTTAACTCTCTTCGTTGCTCCACCTTGCGCAAGCTCTCGATTTCCTTTTCCCTAGCCGCAATGATATATCGCTCAACCTCATGCACTTCAGCAAAGCTTCTACCATTGGGTAATATGACCTCGGAGGGGAATAGCTTTGAAGAGTCAGGGGGTGCAATGAATGAAGTATTCACGTGCACACTCTCTAAGGGCATAGGGTCTACGTTGGTCATGAATTGCAAATTTATTTCCTCACCCCCCTCATTTACGTCATTAGCTCCATTTTCGGAGCGAGTGGCTCTACTAAAGATTTCCTTCAAGCGGCTAAGCACGCTCGACCCGGACCGTAAGCCCATGGCATGCATGTCTTGGCTTGATCTATCGGTATTAGGCATTGGGAAACCCTCCATGATGTCGTAGTCAGAGGAAGAGTCACTAGCCGCTATGTTTGGGTCTTGGTTTGTTCTACCTTGGGTCCCTGCCGAGGGCCCGAAACCTAATGTAGGTGGATAATGAGAACTCACGTAAGTCGAAATTCTCTCTAGTTGCTCCGTCTCTAGCACACGACCAGAGCGCAGATGCATGTGTCTTTGGCACCCTACAAGCGTTGGTGGATAACCTCGAAGGTTAATTGCTTACTTTTTTAGGCGTCCATTTTCACTCGTTTTTTGATGTTTTTTAATAATTAGTTTTTTGATTAAAGTGTGTGATAGCTTGAAACGAGTGTATCACTTAGAGGGTCGCGGTGTGCTTTACAGCACAACCTGCGGTCACCTGAAGCTCCGTTGGTCCTCAAAAAGGTCGATTTTTAGCTACGTGCGAGGCTAAAATGCGTAATTTTAAAGGGCGACTGAGGCCTGAGCGTGAGCGTGAGCTTGGGCTTGGGTCTGGGGGATATTTCCAATCTTGGTCCTACCTTTAAATTTTTTTATTTTCTTTTTTGGGATAAGGTCGCCACGGCCGCGATGTGCCACGAGCACACACACACCTAACCTACCTACTTACCACTGATACAACTAATGTTACACACTAACACACTTCTACAGCAACTCACTAGCTAATATAACTAGTTACTGTACTTTACACAGAACTAACATTATGGATCTACAATCTTAATACTAACACCTTATCACAGAGAAAACACAGTACCTTTCAAAACCTTATTAACAAAGAAAACACGGTACCTTTCAATTCCTTATTAACAAAATAATACAGAGCAACAAAACAAACTCCTTCTTCTCAACACACACACCTTCCTTCTCTACCTTTCCTACAATTGAAATTGCACCACAAAGAAGCACAGAGTACCATTCAAGCTTAGTGTATGGCATTCCCCGGCAGCAGCGGTGCCAAAAATGTGCGCGTCTGTCGCACATGTCAATGCAAGGAACTTGCCAATACACTGTGTGCAAGACACAAATGGATCCAAGCACCCAACTAGCCTAAACTAGTAAGCTCAAAGATGACGATGGTATGTCACTCACCGCTCTACGCTTGCTGTCGTGGAGGATTCCTCGCCGCGAAGAAGAGGGGGATGTCGCAACGCCACGCTCAACCACCTCGTCGTCGTCATGCCGCCGTCGCAATGCTCGATCACACACACACTCTCTCTCTCTCGCTCTCTCTCACACACACACACGCATACACACACACACACACACATAAAGAGATGATGAAGAAGAAAATGGAGATGGAGCAGGAGCACTCTTCAATTGCACAAATGAAAGAATGAGTGAATTTTAGGTTTAGTTGACTTTTATATGAGCTAGTTCTATTCACACTTGGGCGCCCATGCTTAGCCAACTAATCCCTTGAATGTTCCAGTTAGAGTGCGCCTCTCATCGGCGATCACTCTTCCCTTTTCCTATTGGACCGATAAGCCCGGTACCTGACTCTACCAAATAAATAATACAACGTCCGTCTTAGGTGATAGGAATGTGCGTGAGGGTTAACACCCTCTCTCTCTCTCTCTCTCTCTCTCTCTCTCTCTCTCTCTGTGTGTGTGTGTGTGTGCCAAGATTGCCAAAAAAATTGCGATGCTCGATGATGATGCACGAGAAAAGTTGGGACTCTCTCATCGATGAAAAGCCCTCAACACTTTTTCTATCTCTTACTTTCGTTGCCCGGTGTGTGTTAACATTCCCTTTATAGACACTGTTGTCGGAGCTTGCCAATTACAATGTGTGTGTGTGTGTGTGTGTTTTCTGTATAAGCACACAATTTCCCCTTTCCTGCTCAGCTCGGCGCTGCCCATTACAATGTGTGTGTGTGTGTGTTTTTGTATAAGCACACAATTTCCCCTTTCCTGCTCAGCTCGGCTCTGCCCAACTTTAGTGCAAGCGAGTTGCTCTTTATTGTTGCTTAATCTGTTCGTTCTGTAGCTTCTCGAATCTCTACCTTGTTCGACCTCTCCATCTCTACCGAGGTCTACTACTGTCAAGACGTGCTGCCAATTTGCTCCAAAAGCCCCTTGCTTGCTTACATGATTGGTTCAAGCTTCAATTAGCATGGTGAAATTTCTCTATAGCCTGATTGCTTTGCTAAGTTCTCCAAAGCTCATATCGCCAGCTCGATTGGGCTTGCTTTGTTTTCACCTGCTCGGGTCCTCTAAGCTAGGCTCATTATTGCCTGCATTTGACCTGCTTTAATGCACCCCACAACTTGCTTGCTTAGTGATGATCTATCAAGATCTCATCATGCTTTGGACTTTTCATTACTCTCGATTGCCCAAGTGCTGCAGATCCGAGTTCCCTGCTTCGTTTCCTAGAGTCCTTGCTTCCAACGACGGCTGCACATGCGGTTTGCAGATCAGGAAACCAAAAAGCTTTGATACCAATTGTGAGGCAAATGGATAACTATTGACTACCCCTTATTGTTTTATGTATTAAAAAAAAGGTTAATGAAAGATGGGCGACGCCCGGCCAGTATGGCCTGCACCCATTATAAATACCCCTCAAAAAAGGCACAAATGGAGGAAAAGGGACTTAGGAAATTCAATAGGACACCTAACAAAAAAGTTTAAAAGGGTAATTGATGAAAAGGAGATTATAGGTAAGAGTCAAACGGACAATTAGTGACCCCTTATCTAGTGACGGAGCATAAGTACAAACATGAGCTATGAGCACACAAAGCCAAACCAAGGATGAGCAAGCATTAGGAATCATAATCACTACATTACATTACATGACAATTATGTACATTTCATTGGTGATTGTGAAACCTCATCAACTGCATGGGAGACCCTAGAGAAAAATTTCAAAGCCAGATGGTGGGACTGAGAGAACACAAGCTTCAACCATTCAATTTTTCCTTGCACACATAACCATCAATCTCTCACTATCTCTCCAAAACTCAAACACACACAATTAGATAAGGACATCATCTACACTCACATAAAATAGACTAGATAGTGAAAGCATGTAAGAGAGGAGATGTAGACATGATTTTTGCACATACACTTAGCATAAGAGTGAGAGAGAATAATCTTGCACAAGAATGGCCTAAAATCCTAGCCCCCAAACTCCATGGCACCTCTTGTGAAGTTGAGTACTTAATTTTATTATGAAATCTATTTCAGGTGCCAAGTATCTAAGGCCCCTCTTTACACTTAAGTCCACGAGTGGTGGCTAACACTTCTTGCGTGACCCTTTATAGGGTGAGTTCTCACTAGATATATACATTGAAACCATATTGGCAAAAAAACTAAAACATTGTGAAAATATAAATGGTCTAGAGATATTATTTGGTGCCTTCTACTTAGTTCCTAGATTTTCAATCTACACAATATCAATCTCACCCTGTTAGTAAAAATAAAAAGACAAGACCGTAATTAGCCATTACATACCAACTATCCCAATTGTAATGGTAACCACATACGGAGGGTGTCCAAACTCATAACATTCCTCCCACCAGGGATAACAACTATCCTTAGTTTCTCAAAATAGAATCGACTCAACCATGAATTATGAAAAGTGTGGAGAAGATCTTGAAAGTTTCGAAAAAAAATTTCAGGCATCCATTTAGAATCTTCTCAAGGATGGCCTTTAAAGTCAAGAGGACAATGGTTGTAAACCATGCCAGTGCGTGTGGTGGTGGTATCATGATCAAGTGTTTATGCAGGGATGATTTATTCTTCTTGATTCATAAGTGAAGGTAGATCTTCATAAAATAAGATGTGGAAGCAGGGGTCCTTGAAAAGATCCGAAAAGCTTATGTGGAATGCATTGTGATTATGCCTAGGAGAAGGGAAATTAACTATTAAAACACATTACAAGGTTAGGTATCCTATGTAGGTATGGTTAAGGATTACACCATGACTTGAAACATAGGACCATCCAAGAGTGAGCAAAGGTCATAGACGATGAATACAATCTTAACATTCGTGTTGCCCAACATATGCTTCATTAAAATCCATAGAAGTGGCACATAGAGTGGCCACAAGTCTCAATATCTAAAAGAAAACTTCACAAAAATTTAAGTACCTGATAGTGCTACAAACTGGTGCGCAGCATCCCTGCAAAATACCTCAAATAGCATGATAGAAATGATAAAACACCGCAAATATGCATACTTGACGAATCCTGTGAGCATATACCCAAATTGTACACAAATAGACAGAGACAGAGAGTGAGATAGAGTGAGAGAGCACGTGCAGGTGCACCTCCTAGAACGGAGTGCTACGCTAGCATGGCAAGAGAGAAGAGAGGAGAGGAGAGAATGACACAGACACTGGGTGCAATCTCCCCCGTGCAAGAGTGAGCATTTCCCTCTCGCACATATTTATTTATAGATTCTTCAATGCTCAAAAAATGAATACAGATTGGCTGGCCGGGCTTAATTGGACTTAGCTTATAAAGAGCATTTAAATAATGAAATGTCCATAAAGATGATATCCTTTTGCATAACCCTTAGCCTTTTCCACATGTCACCTGCACTAGATAATAATATATCAATTCCATTACATACCTCTCCATTAGAAAGCAACTGTGCTTAGTTGCAAAGTATGAATCTGCAAACGATACTTGTAAAAAACAATGATTAGTATTTTGTGTCAAAATATCACATAGTAAAAGAAAAATTTATTAAACTAAATAATATTGCTTATGCGTGCTGTCATCCACATACTACCTATTCTAGTGTCCCATACCACTAGAATAAGCAGTATATGTCATACGTTGACGAATTAGGATATCATTGATCACACTCATCATCGATCTCATAAATGTCAAGTCCAATCACGTAAACATTGTCCTGACAAAAAATCATCATATACCAGATCTCAATCCAATTCCAATTCCAATTCCACAATATAAATCCAAATCAAAATCACTTTCATTATGTACCTGGGTAACAAAATCATACTTAGGAAAGCGGTGGCCAGCCACTGTAGCATGAGTTTGTGATCCATGTTGCCTAAATCGACGAACCCGACACCAATGAGTCGTGCTGCCTAAATCGGTGAATCTGCACTTGTGCTGCCTAAACTGACAAATTTGCACTTAATATTGTTGGAAATGGTAAATGTCTTATTTATTAGTGTGCTACCTAAATCGATGAATTTGCACTGGTGCTACCTAAACCGGCGTATCTGCACGTACAATTGGTGCTGCTTAAATCGGCAAATCTACACCAGGATGAGCATTTACACACTGCTTAAATCGGCGAATCTGTGTGCAAGTGACTAATGGACTAGACGAGACATAAAAATTACAAAACATTTACATGGTACGAAATTGGAGTATGTTTGAGTAGCAAAATACTTACAAATTGTTGTTTATGAATCCAAAATACCTTAGCTCATGTGAGGAGCTATATAATGTCTCAGTAAAAACTCCATGTAGAGTTTAAGTCATATTATGAGAGATGGCTGGGTACGTAGCTTATAAGATAACCTGAAAAGAGGAGGGAGGTATTGGATATATGTAACTGGATAATATACTGTATTTGAAAATGTATACACCATTGTGTGCTTGTAGATAGAGGTACAAATAGGAGAGAGCTGCAACACTGTATAAGAAATTCAATATAAATACTAAATTTGATTGTCTATCAAGGACTTGTCTTGTTTATGACTGTATACAACACAAAAATTAAAGGATTAAAGACACTTGTACAATTAGAACATACAATCTTGGCAGCTTAACTCAACAACCGTAGAGTTAAAATAAATTAAGTTGGAAAAAGAGATCCATAACCTTGTTGAAACTGGAATGTGAACAACTTAGCAAGGAGAAAACTCGGCAAATAGCTTATCAACTAGAACCACAAACATAAAAGTGCAAGAAGCAAGCTCTGATTTGTTGTAGCTGGCCAATAATTAAAGCGAAAAAGTACCACATGTAGGTGGGATCCTTACATGAATTGTGCGAAGATATAAAAGACAAAATAAAATTCACTACTTGTAAACATCTACTATGATTAGCCTTGGACCAGTGAGATTATTCTTCTTAGATTGTGTAAGGAGATGAGGTATTGGTTATATTTATGTCATGCAATTTACTATAGCATACAAAGAATATTTTTATCCTCGAGAGATAGGACTACTTGATGTGGTTGATTAAAGTGTCTTTGCTAATTAGTAGAGCTACACGATCTTAAAAATTTCTCCATATATATGTGAGCAATGACAAAATTAAAGTGTAACCATCATTCTTATGGAAAAGTATGTTGATTCTTGTTATGATCATACAAAAATGGTATGATGACTAACATCCAAAAATCTAAACTTAGTTAGTAAAGAGAGAGAAAAAAAAACAGGATGCACATTTATACCAATAATTTTGTGACACCCATATAAATATAAGGTTATTAATGTGTGATATATATAATTACTTATCAAAGGGCTATAATATCTACAGCAATGAAAATTTGTTCTTCAAAGTGATGAAGATTATCATCGGCAAGGTGCTCGGTTCTATATGGGTACGTCTACGCAAGGGAAAATTACAAGGCATGCAACTATGCGCAAAAGATGTTCAGAACAACACTAACATTGATCGAATACTATCATCCCAGCTAGGATATCATGACTTTGAATCTCTGCGAACATCATCAGATTACAAAGCCAAACTCAAGCGTAATGTCTTTGCCATGATTCGACAAATAGGACATCCTACCTTTTTTGTCACTCTATCATGTGCATAGCAAAGATGGAAGCCATTGCACGAATGTCTTGCTGCGCTTAATCCACAAATCAATGAATCTAATTTCCAATCTAGTGCACATTATATCCGTGTGTTGGTTCGTGTAGATCCTATCACCACAACTCGATACTATGTCCATAGATTCAACGCACTTAAGAAAGAGTTGAAACAAAATTAAAAAATACTTGGCCAAATCATGGATTTTTTCTTTGTCACAGAATTTCAGCATAGGGGAAGCCAACATGATCATGGATTAATTTGGATTGACAATCTCCAAAGCTTGGGATTTCTGATGACAAAGAAGTGATTGCTTTTGTTGATAAATACATCTCAAGTGACAAAGATGAATTACATGTTGACCTACAAAAAGTACAAATCCATTCCCATCGAAGAACTTGCAAAAAAAGAAAGAAGCATTGCCATTTTGGATTTCCAAGACCACCTGCACGGCAAACAACTATCTTGCGTCCAATACGATCAAGTGAAAAATGGGAATCCATTCTTCTTGCGAATAACACACAACTCGAAAGCCAACTTGCAGCTCGGCCACACTGTCCTGAAATGAGTTTTAATGATTGGTTATCCTCTTTAAGCATGGATCAAGACATGTACCTTGAGACACTCTCAGTTTCGCTCTCACAACAAAAATTTTTGCTCAAAAGACAACCAAAAGATATATACACAAACAATTTCAACAAAACAATGTGCACATTGTGGGATGGCAATCTTGATATTCAGTTTATTTTCAATCCTCATGGAGCTGCTGCATATTGCACATCATATATGACAAAACAGATTCGACCACAAACAAAGCAATCAACAAAATCCTTGAGAAATGCAAGAAGGAGAGTCTTCCCACATTGGAGCGTCTTAAGAAAATTGGAGGTGCCTTGATCAATGCTCAAGAAATCATAGCTCAACAAGCAACATACATTTCACTATCTCGTCCATTACACAGCACAACCAGGCAATTTATCTTCATCAATGCAGACTACCAAACTCAAAGAACACTATTGTTAAAGAGGAAGACTTCCTTGCAAACACTTCATCTTGATGACACAAACATATTCTTTGATGATCTTGTAATAAAGTATACAAAAAGACTAGCTAGCATACAAAATCTTTGTTTGGCGGAGTATGCAAGCAAATACACTATCTCACAAGGGACACACCACAAGTGCAAAAAGCCTCGGATCATCAGATATACAAGCTTCAACAAGGAGATCGACAGCGAGAGACATTATCACCAACTATGTCTGTTGTTTCTACCATTCACAAGCGATGAATCCACGTTCGATGCTTTGACATCAACTTGGAGAGAGAGATATGAGTCTAATATTGCTATAATTGCACAAAACATGGAGCCTTTCACAAAACTAGAAATCAACAGTCAAGAATCATCAACATCTTGCTCAATCTCCTCACAAGTTGAACTCAACAAGAACAATTCACTTATGAGCTTGATCTCGACCTACCAACCACAAGGCATCATACCACTCAACTACCAACATCATCCAGATTCCTTGGAATGCCAAATGAAGAATATCACTCAATTGTCACGAGTTTGAATATAGAGCAAAGACATCTTTACGATGATATTATGACACGAAAGAGAGTATGCACAAATGACAAAATCCACCTTTTTTTAACAGGAGGCACCGGCACAGGGAAAACCTTTACTTTGCGTGCAATCATCCAAGGCTTGGTTTGACACTATGCACCTTCGATAGAAGGAAATATTGAGCTTCCAACAACATTGTTGATGGCATATACAGGCAAAGCAGCATTTAACCTTGGTGGCACAACAATACACTCTGCGTTGCGCCTTCCATTGATGCTGACTGAGATGGCCCCTCTTTCCAACGACACCCTCAATGACCTATCCCAGGCAAACGTAAACCTCAAACTAGTTGTTTTTGACGAGGCTTCCTTAATAGGCAACAGGCTGCTGCGTATTATTGACACAATATTCTGATCTATAAAGCACAAACACAATGAACCCTTCGGTGGCCTAGACGTTATCTTTTGTGGCGATCTTTGCCAAGCAAGCCTTGTTCGCGATCGTTGGATATTCAGCGACACAAGCAATACACTTGACATCCTCACACCATCGAGCTGGAACACACATATCACATGCGCTGAGCTAACAACACCAATGCGCCAATCAAATGAATTGTTTATAGAGGTCTTAAATAGGATACGTGTTGCGGAGCAAACACAAAGAGACTTGGCATTTATCAATGACACATTTGCAAACAACAAATTTGACATTTTTACAACACCACATCTTTTCTTCACAAATAAACTAAAGTCCAAGCACAACCAAACGGTCTTTGAGAACTTGCAAGAGACACCATACATCATTAAGGCTCATGACAAATTCCACAAAACATGCTCAAAGAACCTAGTCATTCCAAACAACCCTCAAGTAACTGTTGGATTATCCTCCATCCTTGAGCTAAAGCCAGGAATGATAGTCGAACTTTGTGCTAGCAATATCAATGTGCTTGATGGTTTGGTCAATGGTGCAGATGGAATCTTCCAAACAACAAACAACAGAGCACAATCATTGATAGCTTGGGTGGAGTTCTTCGATACCTCAATTGGGAGAAGACAACGATCCCAAAATGCACATCTCTACCATGCAAACATAAACAAACAATGGACACCAATACTCCAAGTCACGAAAGAACCCACTCAACCTAGTCTTAAGAACACAACTCCCAATACAAGTAGCGAACGCACGCACAATCCATAGATCCCAAGGCTTGACAATGACAATAGTCGTATTCGACCCTACTGGGATCCAATCTCGTGGCATGGTCTACACAGCTCTATCACGTATCAAAGACCCTACAAATCTACATATTCTTAGTCCTATTCTCAAGAGCCACATCAAAACTGACCCCATAGTCCTGAAAGAAATCAAACGTCTCCGGACAGATGCTAGATGGTCCTACTTGAACGAGCCCTTGGTTGCACTTTCACAAACACACCATATTGTTGCATCATTAAACATCGTCTCAATCAACAAACACATTGACCACATCAAGGGCGACCCAAACTTCATGTCATCTAGTATCTTGTGCTTCCAAGAAACGAAACAAAAACCCTGACACCAAACTTTGAGCATATTCAACATTATAATGGTTATAGTGTATCTATATTCCACCATCCAAGCATTCAATCCATATGTCAAAAAACTGTCTGAAGAGCAGGAGTTGAAATAATCGATGCAACTTTCTCTTTCGAAAATCAAACTGCAACTTATATCCATGTCATGAATGTATACAAATCACCAAACACACCAATAAAAACACTTCTTTTAGAACTCCAACACTTGATACAAGAAAACAATATAAAAAACCTGAGCATCATACTAGGGGACTTCAACATCGACATCAATACCACAAAAACCCAATACCAACAGTTGGAATCTCTACTTCATTCGGAGAACTATCGACAACAAATCAAAGATACAACAACCATCTATAATTCAATGCTACACCATATTTGGGTGAGAAGCCAACAACCTCACTACATTTGTGGCACAAGATTTTGCTTTTGGTCAGATCATTCAATCACATATATGATGATCCCAAAATAAATAACCCAAAGATCATTGGAGGGGAGACCTCCCCTCCCTTCCCACTTCGCCCTCTCTTCCTACCCACCAAACCATCGAAGCAAAGGAAATCTACATTCATACCATCCAAACACCTGCTTTGATGTATATCAACTCATCTTACCATATGTATCAAACACAATTTTTGTAACCTACAACCATTTGGTCAACATAGTTTTTTCTCCTGTTCGATCTTGAGGCTCAACATGCGTGTACGACAATTACTTCATCTCTAAAATGTGTGTCTCCCAAAGCAACTAAACTAGATTCAATAGATTTCCACCTTCCTCTCTTTCTCGATTAATCTTCGCTTTCCATTTTTTTATTAGCAAGGAAAATTTCTATGGCATGCCTCTTGATTTTATCACATTTTTTCATCTTGTTCATTTTCTCTTGAAGAGCGCATGTCCAATGTCCATGCCCATGTCCATGCTCGTGAGCAAGAATCCGCAAAAAGAACTCTACCTGAAGGTGGCATATGCAAAGTAGAGAGAAAAGCTCAATTTTTCTATTTTTGATAGGTCTTAATTACTTCTTTGAGCCTAGATTTCGTTAGGCGATGCCTTTTGCTTTTGCCTTTAATGGGCTCTATCAACTTTATCGAGCAAAAGGAGGGTGCCTAACTAATGATACCATGGAGGGCTAGTGGCTAGCAACACTGAAGCACAAGCTTTTTTGGGAATACTAATGACATTTTATGCTCCTTGTCTTTAAGACGAGATTGGGTTGCGGCGATCAAGGGTATGCTTCGTCATGGCAGCCTGCAAGATGCATGCGGAGCAAGGAGGCTCTGGGGCGATCTGCGGGGCAGGGTTTTGGCTCCTTCTCTTGCTGGGTGGGGCTGCGTCAAGGGAAAAAGGTCCTACCTGAAGGGTTGGGGTAGCCTCGATGGGAGGCCCTTGCAACTCTGTCCCTGTTCGTCAGCACGCTCCTTGCCCTCCCCCCTCATTTTTGGCTAGCTAAGACTAGCTGCCCCGAGAGAAAGGTTTGTGGCCTATTCGCTGAAGGTTGGTGACCCGATGGTGTCGATCGAGTGGCAGACTCCCGCCCCCTGGTGGCTCTGTCCATGACTCGGTTTGGGTGGATGGCACGCTCTTGTGAATGGTGCATGGCTCGCTAGAAATAGCCTGTTCTGCTTCACTACAGTCCTTATGGTGATGGAGACTTGTGGGCTTCGCCCTCTCCCTAGCCTACCCACAAAACCAAACATTAGCGTAGAGCTGGCAATCTCTACTAGCTGCTTCTTGATTAATGCCGGAGGGACAGCCACATTGATAGCATCCTTAACTTCAACTCTTCGAGGAAGCATCTTTCTTAGATCTTGAAAATCTTTGTCACTCTTGGCAATTTCCATTTCTCCCAAAGGTGCCGTTGGTTCCTCCAGTGATCTCTTCTTCAGTGTTAGTGCGTTCAATATCTCTATCATCTCTTTTTCAATCTGCATCTTGTGCACTCTTAGTGCTTCCTTGCTCACTCTATTAGTAGCATTCCAAACACCGGTCATTTTGCCTGGCTGGGTTGTGCCGTCTATAGTTCCTACGTTGTCGGACTAATGGTCCTTGGTCGGCCCCTAACCCCCCACAACTGCCTCTATGTAAGAGGGTTTGGGTGTATGCTCCATTGGTGACACCCACGGGTTCGAAGCTTCAAACAATTCTAGAGAGGGAACCGTCAACCTACAATGCACGAGCCCGGTGGGAAGGGGTCCTTCTAGCAAGATAAGCTCAAAGGGGTTAAGCAAGGGTGCTTAGAATCAAAATGTGAGATAAAAAAAACAAATGATTATAATCACAATTGTGGCTAAAGAAGAGGGAAAAAAAGCACTAAGTATCTTCAACGATCTCTGCAAGAATTAGAGGGATCTTCTGTCCACAAAGCAAACAATGGACTTGTAGGATTAACACTACGCACATGCCTCCGAGGCCATGTTACCATAAACATATGGTAGTGATGTGTGCGAAGACATTCAGGACCGCCGTGGCATTTTTTCCCTCACTGGGAGGTTTTTTCCCGCGTGCATTGTATATATGCCCATCATTCTAGGGCTATCTATCTTTCCATTGCACACTAAGTAATATACTCTATGTTGTGTGCTTGAGCTTCCTTCGTCTTCTCCAAGATGTGTGTGTTTTCCTACAACCTTGATTCCAACAATTGGTATCAGAGTCGGTTGCATCCTCCTGAGCTTAGACACCAGCTGCTCCAGCACACACCTGCTCATTTCTCCGATTTCAATGAGCTTTGGTGGGCGTTCGTAGGTCGTCAAAATATTTTCGGAAAGATCAAAGAGCTTAGTCTGCTCATATTTCAGATTCGCGTTCATTTTGGCCTTCGTTTCCACTTCAGACAGTATTGCACAGGCTATTTTGTCAGTTTGTCCAAATTTGTGTCAGTGCTATTTTTTGCATAACAGGTCCCTTACAATCTTCTACGGTATGTGCTATATAGCACGTGTTGTTCCCGCTTTCTTTCTCCTCTTCTAGGGTAGTTTTCACATCAGGCGCAACATTTACCTTGGCTAACAACAACACAGATGTGTTTGCTGCTGAGAACAGATTGGATGGGGACAATTACCCTATGTGGGCTCATATGATGCAACATGTTTGTGTGTCAAAGGGCATTTGGAACATTGTGCATGGCATTGATGTACGTCCTTGTTCTAAGGATACACGCGATGTTGAGAATGTTGCAGGTCTTGCTGCTGTTAGAGCCGTTTTGCATACGGATGAGCAAGCTTGTTGGGATGTAAAAGATGCAAACGCTCATGCATTGATTGCTTTTTCTAGTGAAGTGCACTATTACTCCTCACATTCGTTTAGTGAAATCTGCAAAATAGGCTTGGGATATTTTGGTTGGACCTTATGCAAGTCGCAATGAGGCAAAATTTGCATTGCTGCGTAAAGAGCTGGCGTCGAAGATTATGCATGAGGAAGGTGATATGGACACTTTCCTTGCTGGTGTCAAGGATATCGATGATAAACTTATTTCTGTAGGTGAAGTCATTTCAAACAGTTTCCTTGTGCAGATTGTTCTTGATGCCTTTCCAGATTCTTACTAGACTTTTGCTAGTACTTGGAGACTTATGACCCAAGGAAATCCTGAAGTTGTCAAGTTTGATGCATTGTGCACATTGTTGTTGCAAGAGTCACTTTCGAGAAAAAACAAGACTAGACAGCATGTAGTCGAACAGGCTTTTATTGCTGCTCAAAGAAAGGGTGGTAACAACAATGCAGCCACTTCTTATGGTTCTTTTGCGAGTGGAAAATCATCTAATCCTAATGCTTTTGCTAGCAGCAATTCGTCTGGAAATTCTAATGATAAGAAGATGCGTTGCCATTATTATAAAGCTAATGATCACTTGATCAAGCAATGTCCTAAGATGAAGGCCAAAGAGGCTAAGAAGAAAGAGGGTGGTTCCACTGCAAATGTTGGTTCCACTACAAATGCAGCCATTGTTGAGTCTTC
Source organism: Adiantum capillus-veneris (assembly GCF_014529385.1). Lineage (NCBI taxonomy): Eukaryota > Viridiplantae > Streptophyta > Polypodiopsida > Polypodiales > Pteridaceae > Adiantum > Adiantum capillus-veneris. The sequence continues at coordinate 82,349,470 of NC_140932.1, read as the reverse complement.
TGTGAAAGGAGATTGTGATGCTGATGTTGATGCAAAATGGGCTTTTAGTGCAGAGTACACTTATAATCCTGTCGTCCATGATGTGTTGCATATTCCCATGGGTGGTATTTCTATAGTGGTGCTACAGAGCACATTACCTCACATCGTGAATTGTTCACCTCTCTCGAGTCTGCCCCTCATGGAAATTCAGTCACTTGTGCCAACAATGTCTCTTATCCGGTTCAGGGAGTTGGAAAGATTGTGCTTACTGCTGCAAATGACAGTTCTTTCACACTTGTTAATGCAATTTATGTGCCTGGGATCAAGAAGAATCTTTTCTTTGTATCTACACTTGCTAGACTTGGACTTGTAGTCAAATTTGTGGATGACAGACGCACAATACATGATCTCAGTTTTGGTGATGAAATTGTTGCATTTGGAGTTTTATGACGTGGGTTGTATAAGCTCACTTTGTATGACAAGTGTGGATAGAATTTTGCAAATGCAGTTGTGGACTCAAAGGCTATTTCATATGCAAAACTTTGGCATGCACGTTAGTTTGCTGCGTTTGAAAAAATCTGATATTTCTTCTTTGCCACCTCTTGAAGCACCTGCCAAACATGTTTGTGAAGGCTGTATTTTGGGTAAGATGCAGCGTTCAAAGTTTCCAAAGGATGGTTCAGTTAAGGCCACATGTAGATTGCAACTTGTGCATGGTGATGTTTGTGGGTCCATGCAAACTCCGTCCTTGGGAAATTACCTTTACTTTGTGACTTTCATCGATGATTACTCTAGGCATGCATGGGTGTATTTGCTTAAAGAAAAGTTTGAAGTTTTTATGTGCTTCAAATAATTTTTGGCTATGGCTGAAAATGTCTCGAAATGTACTATGGGCACCCTCCGTTCTGATCGAGGGGGGAGTATATGTCTCATGAATTTAATGCATTTTTATGCTAATCATGGGATAAAACACCAATGTATAGTGCCTTATATGCCTCAACAAAATGATGTTACTGAGAGGAAGAATAGGTCACTTACGGAAATGGCACGATGTGTGGTCAAAAGTCAAGCTTTGCCACATTCATTTTGGCTTGAGGCCATCATGTGTGCCACTTATGTACTAAACAGGTGTCCTAAAAAAGCTTTGCAGTCTATTACTCCATATGAAGCACGGCATGATAGAAAGCCTTTGATTTGGCACTTGCTTGTTTTTGGTCGTTTGGCATATACTTTGATGCCACAAACACAGTGCAGAAAATTGGATGATAAGGCTATCAAATGGATTTTTGTTGGTTATAGTGCTAAAAGCAAAGGTTACATGTTGTATCATTTGCATTCAAAGTGTATCTTGGTCTCACGAGATGTAGTGTTTGTGGAAGACTCTATTCAGCCCTTGCTGTCATGCACAAGAGAGAGTAATGTTAGCTCACAGAACATTCATGACACTTTGTTGCCTCTTTTCAGCGGTGAAAGTTCAAATGTAAATTCCAATGAGGCAAATGTATAGCCTATGGGGGTTTCTGAAAATGTTAAAGATCGGCCTATTACTGATGTAGATGTACATGATGTACTTGATGAAAAGGGCTAAGAATGAGCAGGCTAGAGGTATGCCTAAATGGCTGGTGCATACTTTGCATGACAGTAAATTGGATGCACCTTTGTCTAGTGGTACTCGTTCAGGTTCTTGCCATGCATCTTGTGCATCGGATTGTTATGCTTTGGTTGTGTCTAGCTTACATGATGTTGAGGAACCTCTATCTTTTGATGAAGCACAAAATTCAAAAAACTAGATGGCTGCCATGCAATCAAAATATAACGCACTTCTAGAAAATGACACCACATGGACTTTATGTGATTTGCCTCCTGGCAAAAAGACTATTGATACAAAGTGGGTTTACAAGCCGGATGGTGAGATTGATCGCTATAAGGCTTGACTTGTTGCAAAGGGTTATGCACAAAAAAAAGTCATAGATTATGAAGAGACTTTTGCTCCCATTTGTTGTATGACTATTGTGCATTTTCTATGTGCATTGGAAGTGCATTTTAGTTGGGATGTACATCAGTCAGACATTGTTTGCTTTCTTGAATGGTGACATATTTGAGGAAGTTTATGTAACGTAGCCTCGCGGTTTTGTCCAGAAAGGACAAGAGGATAGAGTGTGCAGATGTAAGAAAGCTTTGTATGGGTTGAAGCAATTTCCTTGTGCTTGGTATGAGAAGGCTGACACTCATTTGGTCAAACGAGGCTTTTGTAAGAGTCCAACAGACAACACATTGTATGTTAAGCGTGAGGGTGATGTACTTCTCAATGTGGTTCTCTATCTAGATGGTTTGCTGATCACTGGACCAAATGATGGACATATTGTTGAATTTAGGACTGATTTGAGTGCTACTTTCAAGACGAAATATTTGGGGCTGTTGCATCATTACATGGGTATACAATTTAAGCAGTGTGATGGTGGTATTGCCTTGTGTAGAGACATTGCTATGTAAGTTTGGACTTGAGGATTGCAAACCTATTGCCACTCCCATGGAAACAGGTTTAAGGTTGAGTCTTCATGATGCTGGTGATCTTGTCGATGTCACTCTTTACCAAACTGCTGTTGGCTGGTTATGTATGCAACACAAGGCCACATATACAGTTTACAATCTTACACGTCAGGAGATTCATGCATAGTCCATGGTCTAAGCATTGCCAGGCTATCAAGAGGAATTTTTGCCACTTGAGTGGCCCTTTACATCTTGGCTTGTTTTATCCCGAGGGGGATCATTGCCGCCAAACTTACATGCTTTTTTGGACTTAGATTGGGTTGGTTGTTTTGACACGCGAATGTCCACAAGTGGTTTTTGTTTCATGCTTGGCAGTTCATGTATATCATGGCCACTTCTAGTCTTGAGGCTGAGTACAAGGCAGTCTTCACAACTACAGTTGAGTGTGTATGGCTTAGATGCCTTATGGCTGATTTGGGTGTTGGACAGGACACTGCCAACACTATCTACACTGACAGTCAGAGCGCATCGACAGTTGCGAGGAACCCAATTTTTTATGCTCGCACAAAGCACATTGAGGTGCATTACCACTATGCCAGGGAGAGGCTCTCAACAAGAGAGATCACCTTGGCTTATGTGCCAACATAGGACAACCTTGCAGATCTTTTCACAAAGGCATTGTCTCGTGAGAAGTTCAAAGATTTTTGCAAATCTTTGGGCTTATTTCCCTTTGTGGACTGATCATGTCCTCAAGGCATGGAACTTTCCTTTACTCTATGTGCCAACTCTCGTTCACCCCATCACATCACTCCAGGGGGGATTTGTTACTATATACATGTGGTAGTGATGTGTGTGAATACACTTAGGACTGCCGAGGTATTTTTTCCCTCACTAGGAGGTTTTTTCCCCTGTGCATTGTATATACACCCATCATTCTAGGGTTATTTATCTTTCCATTGCACACTAAGCAATATACTCTGAGTTGTGTGCCTTGAGCTTCCTTCATCTTCTCCAAGCTGTGTGTGTTTTCTTGCAACCCTAACTCCAACAGGCCATAGGCATACACCAAAAAACAAACTCCCCATTGTGCATTGAGGAGAGTTTCCCGGGCCTGTCTCAATGAGCTTCTGGTTAACCCAATGATGCCCTCACCGCCACATCCCCTCACAAGTAGATAGAGCCCTACCCATTGCAAAGTTGAGCTATGCACTCGCCCATCATTGGAGCAAGAGAAACCTTTTGGTATAGAAAAAGTTTACCTATAAGCCTTCTCAACCAATATCCTCTTAGCATTCCTCCAAAAAAACATAAACCTGGGGTCCAAAAACTTGACTCCTTTCTATAGCAATCACATTTTGGCAATGCATATTTCCACTTGGATTTCTTTCTTCTCCATATTGACTTTAGAAAATTCATTCTTCATAGCATCAATCCTAGTTGGTAGAGAAGCCTTCCTTCACTTGCCTTTGACGAGATAAAGGAGAGAGCTTGATTTCTTCTAAGCACACATGCATAATGAAGAGAACACATAGTGGAGATGTAGGTCAAAACCTGGCCTTCTTCTTCCTTACTCAAAACGATAAGATGGTCTACAAAACATCAATAGGTAAATACAACATAATAAGAGACTACAGAAAACTATCAATGTGAAAACATTAGTGAGTGACTTGGCAAGATAACGGTGGCCATCACTATCGATAGGTAGACCAAGACAATCAAGTCCTTTTGTAGTACCACTAGTGATGATCCTCATACCCACTACTTTGTACCAAATTGATTATGATGAATGTAGGTCCATCGGTACTGCAACACTTTTTTAAATAAAATGTAAGTGCAATAACTCTTTGGAGTTTAATGTTTAAGTGAAATTGATGCTATGGTAGAAGAGACAATGCTTAATGTTTAATGTAATAAAGCATATTTCATGGAGAGTTCACTAAATGATGATCAACTAGATGTTTACAACCAAGCGCTACAAGCACTTGACACTCAACTAAGAATGATATTCCTTTTAGATGGTTCTGGTGGCTCAAGAAAGACGTATCTATATAATGCACTACTTTCATGAGTACGAGGTAGATGTAGAATCGCTCTTGAATGTGCATCATTAGGTATGGCAGCTCTTTGCAGTACTGGAAAAATAGCTCATTCTAAGTTTAAGATATCTTCTGAAGCTACTTACAATATAAAGGTAAATAGTTAACTTGTAGAAGCACTAAGGAAGGAATTTTACGTATATGGTGTTTGATTGTATCATAGTGAACACCACAAGATCAACACAATATTCAAATTGTATATTCAAGGAATTAAGAAACCCGGTTAGAGCTTGGAGGCATCTCACAAGAGTGAGACAGCTCTTTAGTATTGGTGATATGAAGGAGACCCTAATGGAAGGGTAAAAGCTCAAACTGAGAAGCCATGGACGGGAAAATCTATTGCATATTCGTCTCTACTTCTCTTAACTACGCGCACGTGCACACGCGCACGCATGCACGCACACGCGCACACACACACACACACACACACACACACACACACACACACACACACACACACACACACACACACGCACGCACAAGCATGCACACACATGGCATCAGTTTAATCTGAAATTCTCACATAAACCTAAATATCTGACCCACGAACATAAAATCCATGTACACAAGCCTAGTTGGAAACAAATACATTTACCTATGCCAAATAACCTCACTTAGTTACTCCTACCATTTTCTTGAAAAAACTCCCTAGCCATCAATTAATATTAAAGAAAACCCACATAGTCCAGTACATTTTAACCGGCTAAAATCATAAAATCTCAATTAGATTTTGGGCTTACCCTGAAGAAAATCAACACGATTACATGATTTTTAGTGTATCAACTGGCAAAAGCATTGATGTCCATTGATGTTCAAAATAATTAGTCTCTGCGAGCATTTAGTAAAATGAATAAGTAGTTAGATAGTAGGATGACTTTCAGATTCTTTTACGTTGGTTATTATCGGAACAATCATGTCAATGTCTAGCAAAGGTCCATACTGGGTTTGACAAGTGTGGACGAGGTCGACATCCTCCATATTTTCTCCTTGCTCCCTTGTGCTTCTGCTATCCAAGACTCTTGTGTCTCTATTGTAGAGTGATCCATAGCAGAAGAATTAGCTTCTATTGTGGTATGCTCTGTTTGAGGCTTAGGTAGCCTTGTACATTTTGTAACTTCCACACAGCTTTCCATATGCATGCAACAATCTTTTCATGCAGCTAGAAGCAGACAAGTTTGGTAAGAAAACTAAATAGTCACTACATGCACACCTTATTCCACATCAATCCTAAATAAAAAATTTAGAATACTCATAGTCTTAATTTTGGATGGGTTCTTCGAATTGAGTTGAGAGTTTAAACCACTAGTTTGTCAAGCTCGTCTATATTGAGCTTGTCAAGCTCAATGCAGACCAAGCTCTAGTGGTGGTTGCTTTCGTATGGAAAAAGTATTGTTTTGACTTGAAGCATCGGTCAATGGGCAAACCACTTCTCGAATGTGTCAAACTACAAAATAGTTAATGGAAGTTATTCTCTATTCTAAAGCCTAATGTCAAGTATGTTAAAGGATGCGAACATGGTTAGCACTACTAAATAGCATGCCTAGCCTTGATGATTCGCCTTTTCCGTAGCTTTTTGCATTTCAGTGGCAAAATTTAAATCATGCAAGGCAATTAATGCCTGCTTCTCTTCCGCTACAACACAAACATGTATAGAATGAGAAAGCATAAAGGCCAAGCAAAATATACTCGACTATTGCACGTGTATATTTATTGCAAAAGGAACTTTTTCATTAAGAGTATTCATAAATTTACAAAATGCCACAAGAGGCACAATAAGCAAAGAAGTTCTACAAATGAGGTTATGGGAATAATGGCAACAGGAATGGGCACACTCAGTAAGGACATAACAAGTATAAGCACACTAGCTTGCTAGCACTACAGATTTTGGGCAGAACAGATTAGGTTCAGTAAAGTTTCTTGCAAGCTTGTGAGTGGGGGACTTTCAAAGGACCTTGCCTAGTTTTGGTTATGTCCTCCGCAATCCTCATAGGGGCAATACAAGTGTCCATTGCAGCCTCTCTTAGTATCGCTTCAGTTCCAACTTTCCTATTTGACCTTGGAAATTTTGCATAACCCTCCAGAGGGTTGTTATCACGAACATCTTGGACATTCCCTAGGCTGTCATAACCAACATCTTTTGTATTGACTAGGCTGCTAATGAGTATAGTCGAGACCTACAAGAATCTTTTCAAAAGATTAAGGAGGCTATATCCTTCTCACAAAAAAGTCAAAAAAATGCTACTAACAAGCACAACAAGGCCTTAACTTTCAAGGAAAATGATAGGGTACTACTCAAGTTTCCCAAGGCTTGATCGAGGCAAACGATGGGCAAAAATCCTACGGGCCACCAAAAGTATTATGCTAAGCTAGCAAAAAAATACTATGGTCTTTTTCAAATCCTAAAACCAATCAATGAGATGGCCTATCATTGGCTCATACACAGTGCTTTTCATGTGAGCCTACTTAAGCCTTACAAAGGAGAGCCACCAAGAGAACCAATCATTGAGAGCCCACCCGAGATCGAGGATCAAGAAGAGGTGCTCCAGCTTGAATCCATCCTTCAACATGAAGAGAAGGTACTTAGACATGGTAAGATTATTCGATGGTATCTTATTAAGTTAAAAAATTATCCTTTTGAAGATGTTAGATGGATGTAAGGAAAGCATCTTAAGGATAGTATGAACCTTGTCAATGCTTGCAATGCTACACTAGAGTAAGCAAATGTAAATATTTTTTTAAATGAACACTATTTTTTCTTAAAAGACTAGTACTCTTTTTAATGTGCACAAATTTAAGTAGTATGCATGCTTAAAATCATGTTTGTGATGCCGATATCTCTCAAACACCAAGTAGGATATGTCACTCTATTTTGGAATTGTGATATGGACTAAAGAGCATGCATGCTTGCAGTAGTCAAGTCTCCCAAGCACCACATGGATTAGTCATCCATTTTGAAATGATGTTTTATGGTAAAAAGGGATCCTCTACCCGCTAAGAAACATAGAGTAATGACTAAGACTTTTTCTTCTCTACCTCATAGTCAAGGACGACTATGATTTCAAGGGAGAGGTAATGTCACAAAATCTAATATCTAGCTTTAACCAAATAATTTCTCATATTATACTGATCATTTAATATGGGAAGGTAAAAGGGGAAACAAGATCTAAAACATGGATATGTGTTGTTAGACCTAACTCAGCAGGGGCAGAAAAAAGATGGTTACATCTCTTGACATGAGCTCAAAAGGAGATGGTCTACTAAAGAATAATGTGCAAATAATTGGGCTTAAAAGACGTTAGGGCTAGCTTCATCAAAGTTCTCCAAAGGTTAGTGCAAAAAGTCCTTAGACCTTAGGGTAAGCTAAGCCTATGCTTAAGGTGCTTGTCGTGCTTGACCTTACTAAGGTGCTTGACGTGCTTGAGATGACTAAGGTGCTTGAGGTGCTTGTCATGCTTGAAGGACAAGGTGCTTGAGGTGCTTGTCATGCTTGAAGGCCGAGGTGCTTGAGGTGCTTGAAGTCAAAGCAAGCCTCCAAAAGAGCAGGCGAGCCCCAAGAGTAGGGGATGAGAGAGAATACCCTACCACTCACCCAAGGGACACCCCTTCCACAAGAGGCATATAGGACACATATCAAGTCCCTAGCAAGGTTCTCCTCATAGTGTGGCCTTGAGAGAGTCCAATGAGAATTTAGTTTAATTAATTAGCTATTCAAGCATTATTCAAGACCTCTCTCTCAAAGTAGAAAGGAGGATACTTGTCTAAATGCTACCTCTATTGCTTGAAATGACCAAATCATGTGATTGGCTATGCTTGTCAAGAGCCAATGAGGTGAAAGCTTGAGCAGAAAGGAGGGGTCAACCCAAGTAAGAAGAGGCCTTGCTTGTAGCATATACTCTCCAACACACACTCACACACACTCTTATTGTGTGATGAGCAAGAACTTGATCTCATTCTCCAAGCTTGAGAAGTAGAGAGCCTACACCAACGCCTCTTGGCTATGGAATGCAAATCCAACCAAGAGTCATGCTTCAAAGCAATGCTTGCCATTTTCTTCATCTTCAGTACTATGCTATGTTATGCTATATGAGTAATGATATGAGAGGAAACTACTTATTTATCATAAGCTACTTATTCTTCCTCTTCCATTCCCTCACTACCTGCTAGTTCTCTCCACCTTTGAAGGTGTTTGAGGCCAGGGATTGAGACCGGGGACAAGCTAATGTCTTTACAAGGTAGTTACATGTATAAATTTGGTGCATGAAGTTTACCATCTTCATTGCATCAACAAGGTCTCAAGGAACACAACGCATGTATTGTATCAAGTCTCTCTTCATGGTAGAATCGATAATACAAGTAAAATCTATAAGCCTTTGAGGGGAGGGGGGGTCCAAGTAAATCCGGTCCTCAACTGTTGTCAATTTATCTAATTCTTTCTCTCTCTTCTACAAGTGTTGTTCATGCCAAGCTCACTAGGTGTTATGGTTATTTTGCTATCTACCATCTGATGCTCTTGATGAATCCTTTTAAAGAAATTCTCACGATTATCATCTTAATTTCGCTACTCTCAATATTGTTAGTCCAATTTCGTCACATTGGTATTAGAGCTATTGGTTTCTCTTTTCTTGCTTAAGAAGAGAGGTCCTTAAGTTGTCCATGAAATGTTGAACTTGTTCATTGCAAGAGGGTAAGTGGGACAAGGATTTATTAACCCGGCTAAAAAGAACTTAGTTTGAGGTACACTGCTGGGAACTATAGACTTAATAATGGAGTCTTTGGGGGCTTGCCTTTGGCTTAACCATTATTGAGCTACTAACAAGCTCAACAAGAACCATAATCAATCGAGCAATGTTAGAATCTCTCCACTAACCTTTGCAATCAAAAATTTCTAAACCATTGGTGTGGCTACTTGAGAGCTAATTTTCAAAAGTAAAGAAGAGTTGCAACTAAAGTTTTGAGTTGCCAAAGCACAAAGTAGCATAGATATGAATTTACTTAGAATGGCAGACAATAATAAAGGGAGTAGAATGAATATTGACAACTTTGATTTTGCATACGAAGATGCTACTAATAATGCCCCAATGTTTGTGAACTATCTTGTTATTAGGTTGCAACAAGCTATGTGAAACCCTGCCTTGCAAGCCAAATTTAACCAGCAACTTCGCACTCATGGGAAAGAAGTGAATCTCCAAATTCCTTTGAAGATGTGGCTCCATGAAGATGGTGGTCTCGAAGATCCCCAACTCCTCCCAAGAGGAAAAGATCGTCATATAGTCCTTCTCCTTGTCATTCTAAGAGGGAAGAGAGGAATCAAAAGAAGAAAAAGGCAAGAAAGAGGTTACCCTCTTCTCCATCTTCATCATCTTCCTCCTCACCTGATGAAAGAAACGGTTTTTCTCCTAGAGAATACAAGAGGGGAGGACATTGTAAATCCTATGTTGCTTGGAAAAGGTCCTACAAGCTTAAGAAGTTCAAGGAGGGAGGAAAGAGTTTCCCTTTTCTTACCTATGATGGCACCTTTGGTGCTACAGATAAAGTTTTGGCCTTTATCCAACATTTTGATGTGGCCCTTGGAGATGAGGGCTTCACAGAATTTTCTAAGCTATATCATGTAGCTATGGACTTCAAAAAATATGCCCGACAATGGTGGGCTAGCCTCTGTGGCAATGGTGAAGCTCAAAATACATGGAAAACTCTACGAGTTTCCATCATGAAACAATTTCTTACAGGCAATGCCATAGATAAAGTGCTTACTGAATGGTGAAGCTTGAAGCTACTTCCCAACGAGTCTATCCAACAAGTATGTGGACAAGTTTTGGGATTTACATCTCAAAGCTACGGTCTTCCAAAAGATAGACTTCACCGAGCAAAAGCAACAATTTTGTGCGGGACTACTTGAAGAAATGGTCGAGTATGTCAAGTCTCAAAGGCCTAGGACCATTACCAAAGTCATCCACCACACTATGGTTGCTTCGTGCATCAATTTCCAATGAGGGGATAAAGGAATGCTAAGCCCATGGAAAACAAAGAACAAAATGAATCAAAAGGGAAGAACAATACTCAAAACTCTTCCCAAGGTAACTCTGACAATAACAACAACAAGACCAAGGAGAAAGGAGTTTACAAAGGTAAAAATAAACTCTCTCTTGAAGAACTAAAGGCTTGTTTACAGGTCAAAAAATCTGTAAAAATTTGCAGCTTGTACTTCATGACCTACAGACAGTCTGAGTGATGTATCTCAAAATTAGTGAAGATTTTGAGAAAACTTTCTTCTGCAAAGTTGAAGAGGACAAAACAGATATGAAAAAACGTATTGCAGTTTATGCCGCTTCTCCGCCTGTGTCCCCACTGAGCTCCAATGGTGCTCCCAATCCCTGAGCTCTGATACCAATTGAAGTGTGCGTGCGAGAGCGTGTGTGTGTGTGCAGCAATGGAAAAGATAGGAGAAGAGATGAGACACAGGTTTGGGTGGACTTTAAACACAATAGTATTAGAGTTATGAGTCCTTATTCTTTTATGTAGAATGAATGGTCAGTGTTAGTTCCCGGTTAGTCTTCGGCCGCCCAACACTCGGGCGCGGCACATTGGGCTTTACACCCCAACACCTTCCTTTGCCTGCATGCATGAACGATGACATTGGAGCTCCTTGGGGTTTAGACAGCTTCACTCTTTTGTGAGGTGGAGGAGCAATAGTAGATTTGGCCATGCTTTTTTTTTTTGGTGGATGGTTGGATGAGTCGTTGGAGGTCTCAGGTTGGTATTCCGAGCTCTTTATCTCTTGTGAAGTCTGGTGAGCAAAGACTGATGGTTGCCTAGCAGAGCCCCCACATCTCTTGCATGTGGCCCCCACGCCTCGCTTCCCTGCTTGCTTCATGACTATAGCTCAATTGTATAATGTCCCTGCCAAAACTCTTTGATGAGAATGTAAAAGATTGAAAGTTTCATTGAATGTCCCACCATTCAACCTTTCATGATTGTGCCCCACTCAATTTAAATACACAATTTGTATGCTCATTTTAAATATTGTTCTTATGCTAATAATATGTGCTTATTAGCACATGCTAACTAGCACAAAAAGTGTAACTCGTTAACATGCTTATACCCACTAATACATCTTTTTCTGGTTAGTTGAATTAAGAAGTTAGAGAATTGTGACTTTCACCAATGGAATCTAAGCTAAGTCACTTAAACTATTTGATGTAGCTTGGATTTTTTATAGTCTCAAACCTTAAACCTCATGTGGTAGTGACCATTCATTATGTTAGCTTAGGATGCTAGTATTATACCTAACATTCCCCCCTTCAACTCAAAGTAAGGTAGTGTATAGGATGATATTAACATCTAGCTAGCAAAGACCTCTGTCACCTTTTGATGGAATGCCCGGCTATGAGAGGCCTTGCAGGAAAGACGTGCAAATGAATACAAAGGATGTGAAAGATTGGGTATTTCAAGAAAGATTTGTGCCTTGGTGGCAAACAATTTCAAAGTTGTGCATTGTTTATTTGTACTCAAATTGTTAGATACTGCTTCTTTAGTAATATATAGACGGTCAGGATCTGTCGTGTCTTTGATAACAACCTCTCGATGGCTAGCTTCTTAGAGATTGTACAAGAAGCAAGGAGTTAATATATGTGGTAAGTAAAAGGTATAGCTCAGATGATTGACTTAGGGCATCCATCGCCATCCAATCATGCCCTACACAATAGCTAGCTCCTAGGTACTTGTGACTAAAATTGGTTGTAAACCTCTATCCCTCAAGGCTCGATTTGTAATCTATTGGTAACTTTATAATACAATCACTCACAATTGAGAGTTTTGCAAAAAAAAAAGGATGACATTAAGATCTGAAAAGGAGATTGTATTGGAAAGAGAAAGGTAGAAAAGCTAGCACACACTCCATAGGCTCAAAGGTGATGATGCACCAACATGGCACTAGATCAAGGAGGAAAACTCCGAGCAAACTTTTTTGAGCGATGATAAAACCGAGCGAGTTAATGAGAGGCACTTTATCAAAACACACATAGCCAAGAGTTCGTGTAAGTCACTCATTTATGCAAGTCATTAATTTCTTCACTTGAGAGACTAAATAAAATTGCCATAGACCTCCTAAAGATGGCGATTAAATTTAAGAATGGGTATGCTAAGCAAGAGGTAGGTGCTAGCAAGACTGACATTGGACAACTCTTGATCTTGTTTTTTCTTGTGTCTTTTTCTAGAAAATAAAAGAAACCTCGTAGCTTTTCTATTGCCCAAAGGAATTTTGTAAGTTGATATGATGTCTGCAGGCCTTCCTATGCATAAGCGCTTAACCTTCAAAGAAAACCCCCCCTTCCCCTTACTTTTGCACTGTATTTGATTATTTTTCAACTCTTTTCTTAATTATAGCATACCTTAGTATTTTTCAACTCTTTGCTCATGGGCCAACCTTATTAGTTGACTATCGTGAATATTTTAGGGTGTCGCAAATTGAGACCGTTGCCTATTTGCTATTTGTTGACCGATATCAATATCCTTGTTGAGTTTTATTTATATTTTATGAGGAATCTAAGATTCCAAAAGACAAAATTGAAGATTGTCTATAGGCAAGAAGTTAGTGTTGCATCAATAATTGCATGCTTGTCTCCCCACGTTTCTTGAAAGGGATAATCTTAAAGAAATCCATTAAGATTTTGTTCCCCACTTTTTTTAATCCCCTCCCCTCTTTTTTCATCCTGCATGCAATAAAAAAAGACTCCAAAGTCTAGATGTCATGCCAAGGGCATACCCAGGGGAGGTCACGGACCTGGGCCAGTAAGTGGCCGACTGCTAGTGTGGAACAGGGGATTCAGTAGCCAAGGGCTATATAAGGGAGGTTGGGTGGTGAATCCAAGCCAGGCAGTTCCCTGGGCATTTCACTGGATGCTACTGTTGAAAACATTAGTGTATCATCACTCTTGTTTTTTAGGACGAAAATGCTTCTCCAAGAGGGGAGTAATGTCATGCCAAGGGCATACCCAGGGGAGATCACAGACCTGGGCCAGTAAGTGGTCGATTGCTAGTGTGGAACAGGGGATTCAACAGCCAGGGGCTATATAAGGGAGGTTGGGCGATGAATCCAAGCCAGGCAGTTCCCTAATCATTTCACTGGTATCCGAGCCATGAGTTTTGGGAACCAGGGTGTGGTGCTCATGAGCTTTGGGCATGCTTTTGCATGTTCATGCAAACAAGAGGACCAAAAGCACCTCGCAGGCGGTCATGGTTGCTTAGCAGGCAAAGGGAAGAAACTTGATCACAGGCGATTCACCACCTCGTCTATTAGACGCCAATTGAAAGCACATAATTTCAACAATCCATATCTAGTGCAACCATAGAACAAAGCGTACCTGGATCGTAACCGTTAACAATGCCAAACTTGTCCCTTTGGCTTGAAGAGTGCCAACCTCGTAGCTGAAAATTTGTCGCCGCAATGGCTTGGAGCCTTGCTCCTCGCTACATGATGCACTTGCACTTTGTGCCGCTTCCAAAGGCAACAAGGAGTGGATCGACATCACGTGAGAGATTACGAAGCCATGCTTCCATAATCGACCTTTTCGATAACATTGCAAAACGATCAAAATGCTGTGTTGCTTGCATGCCTTGCATGTTAGGCAACCTTGCCTTGCATCAAACTTGAATCTGTGAAGAGATCTCCATAGAATCCCGATGATCTGTTCGAATGCGCCTTGATCCCAATTGATGAGATCCCAATCATTAATATAATACCATCCAAAACCATTGACTTTGGTTTGCAGCCATGCATGCCTTGCCTTGACTGTCCTTGTAGGGTTGGCCATGACGAAGCCCTTGCGTTTTTGTAGGGCTTTTTGTCGAGTGGTAGGATTCTTGCTTAGGGTGCTAGGGATCCCAAGTTCAATACTCTGAATACCGATCGGCGGAGTTGCCCATGTCGATGCCGTGCCGGTTGCTTGCCGGTCCTCGCTAGTGGACCTCATAGCCGATATATATGTGGGGGGGGAAACACGGCCCGTGGGCACCCTCCCTTCTTCTTTAAAAATAACCTAATGCCCTTGGCCTTGGGGTGCCCGCTGTGTGAAAACAAAGCATGCCTCTGATGGCAACGAGCAGCGTGTTGCAGAATAGAGGAGGGAGAGATGCCGCACGGGGCTTGCACGTGTTGGAGATGCTGATGCAGTGGGAGATGCTCCCCTTGTCCTTGTGACCCCGGAGACGTCGTTCTTGCTTGCTGTCAACACTGTCGACCCATCCTCTCCCCGACTAAGGGCCACTGTTGAAAACATTATTGTATCATCACTCTTGTTTTCGAGGACGAAAATGCTTCTCCAAGGGGGGAGTAATGTCATGCCAAGGGCATACCCAGGGGACATCACAGACCTGGGCCAGTAAGTGGCCGACTGCTAGTGTGAAACAAGGGATTCAGTAGCCAGGGGCTATATAAGGGAGGTTGGGCGGTAAATCCAAGCCATACAATTTCCTGGGCATTTCACTAGATGCCACTGTTGAAAACATTAGTGTATCATCACTCTTGTTTTCGAGGACGAAAACGCTTCTCCAAGGGGGGAATAATTCATGCCAAGGGCATACCCAGACGAGGTCATGGACCTGGGCCAGTAAGTGACCGACTGCCAGTGTGGAACAGGGGATTCAGTAGCCAGGGGCTATATAAGGGAGGTTGCGCGGTGAATCCAAGCCAGGCTGTTCCTTGGGCATTTCACTAGACCCTTTGTTTACATGCAAAAGACCTCTCTCTCTCTCTAATGTGACTCCCTCTCTCTCTCTCTCTCTCTCGTGTGCGCACTCTCTCTCTCTCTCTCTCTCTCTCTCTCTCTCTCTCTCTCTCTCTCTCTCTCAAAATGTGCAGTTTGTCTTTGATGATTCTATGGCATTTCATGTGATGTAGCCTCCACACAAAAAAGACCCTCCTCCTTCTCAACAAGGTTCTGTGTCCACCACCACATCCACATCTAGTAGTGCCAACACCATCCTCAAGTGCAAAGATTGTTGGAGGCAGGGGCTTGAGCAAATTTTTTCGTTCGAGAGGCAAATCTCTCTCTCTCTCTCTCTCTCTCTCTCTCTCTCTCTCTCTCTCTCTCTCTCTCTCTCTCTCTCTCTCTCTCTCTCAACGCGCTTCTGGAAAACATGTGATGACTAGGTTGTAGGACGCGTTTCCATCCAACTCTTAACGGTGTGTGGCCTTACTGGAGAGGTAGGACAAGAAAGTTGCTGTGTGCGTAGCACAATGAAGCCTTGTTAGTCGTGGGCTACTATTGATGAAAGACAAGGTGAGACTCAAAATTGCTAATCATCACAAATTTTCATTAACAACAGATGTAGTCGTTCAGTCTAGCTTCCTCTCTCTCTCTCTCTCTCTCTCATTGTATACTAAAAAAATCTCCTTGCACCGATGAAGATCCTTTGGGAGAACTTTTTTTTTAATAACACAAGAGCTTTAGAAAAGAACTGTGTATTCACTTTTACATTTAGTATGCGCACGTGCGCATGCGCGCGCGCGCACACACACACACACACACACACACACACACACAGAGAGAGAGAGAGAGAGAGAGAGAGAGAGAGAGAGAGAGAGAGAGAGAGAGAGAGAGAGAGAGAGAGAGAGTAAAAAGGAGACTATTCACTTTTTTTGTTCAATACTCACAATAGTGAGTAGTATATATATTAAGGAGCAAAAGAATTACATAAAAATCCATGCTCAAAATGAGCCATGGCATCATAGTAGCACAACAAAACAACAACCTGATGTGGACCTTTTACATGGAGGTCTAACCGACAAATACATAAACAACTCAGATAACCACCATCTGACCATAGATGACCCTTAACAAACTAGCCAAAACACGGGAGGCCAACCCGGAACAAACAAAAAACTAATCCACATAGCATGCCGAGAGGGCGGGACCCACAATCCCCATCACCAGTAGAGGCATCTGTAGTTGCCACCAGGACGACGCCCCTACCATCGACAAACCGCCTACCCAGAGGAAACCTCCGAATAGAGCCGACATAATAGCTTGATCGGAAAAGCCACCACCAAGGGCAATAGCTAAACAAGATCTTAACAAGATCATTTACATTGTCGCAAAACAAAGCAGACCACCCCGAACTCATAGTCTATCGAGACCACCACAAATAATCAAGCAAGGCCGGAATCACAAGCTAGCCAATCAGAAGCACAAGCATACTCCAAGATCGGAGCCGACACTCACCTTGAAGTCAAAACCACATGCTATTAGAAGAGAGCCTTGCCCTAGCAATGAACACACGAAGTGCAGAACCGAGAATATCCTGTGATGAAATAGTAGCCAGGCCGTCCATTTACCCTTTCAATGAGGAGGCAAGAGGGATGGTGCCTCCCGTATGATTAAAAATATGGGGGTGACAAGGAAAAGCAAGAGCAAGAAGGCAGTCTTAGCCGACGCCTCACCCCAAAGATTTTGTGACTTGAGATCTCCATGCAACATCCTCCAGTAGAGGCACACCTACACCCTACCTTGCCGCAACGCCCCCTTCGAGTCCGGAGGCCTTGGTTCCATACAAAGAGATTGATATTTTAAAATAAAAAAAGCCTCTCTAAAGGGTCTACACCAATGCAGATTCGTTAGGGACGGTTTTTGTTTAAAAAAACTCGATCTTTTTTTGTACCCTTCAGGGAGGCTTTTTAAAAAAAACTCAATGTTTTTTGTAGTTAATACAAAGTGTTTAACTCCGTAAAGGATTTGAGTTTTAGTGAATACGTGGTTGGTGCAAACGTCTAAATTAACACGAATCAAAGAAGATCCTTTGTTGCAAGCTGAATACATACGTGGTGCCAACGTCTAAATTAACGCGAATCATTTGTTGCAAGCTAAAGCAAATTAGTGGGGGGGGGGGGGGGGGGGGGGGGGGGGGGGGGGGGGGGGGGGGGTAGGGTAGGTACAGGTGGCGACCACGTGGGCGTTGACGGGAGCAAAGCGAATCCCGAACCCCGGACGGACTCTAAAACACCGGGGACCGAATGGCGTGCCTCGAGCCTGTCACAGTAAAGCAAACAGGGGGCACCACCTAGCTTGAGCGGCTAGGACGCAAACAACACACAACCATAACAAAGTTTTCATCCAAGAGAGATGGATGCTTGGGAGTAATGATGAAGAGGAAGGGGAATGCGATCAAATGAGAGAGAGAGAGAGAGAGAGAGAGAGAGAGAGAGAGAGAGAGAGGTATAGCGGCTTAGTACTTAGGCACCACAGAAGGATGGCGAATCCGCACACCCTTCACACATACACAAGCTCACTCCAAACACAAGACTAGGTGGCGATTCCGCACACCTCACATGGGCACAACATTGCAAGAAACATACTCACAAAACCTCAAGCTTTATTTAGAGAATAAGGCGATGAAATGGGGAGCATAGGGTAGGGGAATGAGAAGGGAGAGAGTGGTAGAGCACATGGCGGATAGGTGAGAGATGATGGCGAAGACTCACACGAGGGTTATGGCCATCATCCGTCATTTAGCTGCCCTTCATCTTCCATAGCCCAAGGGTGTAGCGGTCATGCTCAAGACGAGCATGGTGATTGCGGTGATGGTGATGGTGTGTGTGTGTGTGTGTGTGCACTAGGCACACACGATGCATAGTGTACTCTTTGGTGAGGTTGTGTGTGTGTACTTAGTGTGATGGTGACCCCTCTTTATATAGGGGAGGAGGGGGAGGATTTCTAGAATTTAGAAATGAAGAAATCATTATCTACACAGGCCATGTGACTGTGGGGCCCACTTGTCTGGCTGTGTGTATATGCGCCAGAACAGCAGTCTCATGAGAGAGAGACTAAGAGAGAGAGATGGGTTGATGAAAAAGGTAAGAGTTGACATGGAGAATAAAGTAATTACAAGAGGGGAGAGAGGGGAGTGTGTTCAGAGGTGAATCTGTGTGCAGAAGTGTGTGAACACAAGAAAAATCAGGTAACCACCGGGTGGGGATGGGTCTGTGGGCACCTTTTTTCAGTTAAACTGAGTGTGTGTGAGTGTGGGGGAGGTTATCTGGCTACAGGACAAGAGACATGGCGCCCTTTAGAGAGAGAGGGGGATATTTGGGTCATGGGATATGATAGGAGAGAGAAAAGGGGGGTGGGGTATACTGTTTTGGAAGATAGGAGAGATGGCATGTGAGTTAGGGTGCATTATTGGTAAGGACAGGGGGTGGGGTAGCTTGAGGGGAGAGAAAAAGGAGAAAGGACAAGGGGAAGAGAGAGGGGGTTGACCTTTTGAGTGGAGGAGAGGAAAAGGGACACACGGTGGGGCAACAATGAAGAAAAAAGAGGCAGGGTGGGGATGGGCTGCTCCGCAGGCCCAGGGTGGCCCATTTTACCTTTCTCATATATTTACATAATCATACTTTATTTTTTTTCTTACTTTTCCAATTCCTTTTATCACTCCCTCCCTAAGAGGAGGTTTTCATGGGGTGGGGACGAGAGAAGAGGGGTATGGGAGCTTGGCTTGTGAAAAGCCCCCATCATTAGCCCTCCCCTTTTGGCTAGAGGCATTCATGCTTCTAGCTCTGAATCTGATTCTTCTTCCGCTTAGCTGTAAGAGCCGATATCGAGTTGCCTTCTGAACTAGCCATTCTATTTGGCCATTGGTGAGATTTCTGGGATATTCATGAATCTGTAACAGGTCTAGGTGATACCTTGTTCCTTGGAATAGTGTCGGTTGATTAAAGGGGAAGCCCATGGCTTCCAGAACTTTGTGCCAGTGTCCTCTGAAAATTAAGATTCCCAAGAGTGTGCCAAGAATCCACCATATATGGCCGCCTTGTTGGTGTGGTGAGCTCCAGTTGTTTTCAGAATCCTGCTTACTGCCATGATTGGAAAAAACTGCAAGCATATCATGCTTCTTTTGGGTGTGCTCAAACATGTCAGCTTCCTTTTCTGATGCTAATAGCAAGCCACCTGCCTTACGGCTTAAATACAAGCATAATTCACTTACTTTTTCTCCAAAGAGAGGATGCACTCTTTGTAAAAAATTGTACCAAATTGGGAATGAGGTCTTCATTCTTGCATTCTATTAGCCTTTTGTCTATCCATGGCTCCTTAGCTCTTATCTCCATGCTGATCTTATCTCTATATGTTAGAGCGGCTAGCCATAGCCATAGGTCTGATGCATCCCATGCAAACACAATGTTGTGTTGTGGAGGAGTTTTGAACATCCTTAAAAGGTTGGCAACATATTGATCATCACACTTACTATGAACACCCTCACATAAACTGGAGGCATTACCCATCTCCAAGTTTATAACACCCTTCAGTAGACTAGAGGCATTACCCATCTCATAACACTACACAATAAAGTCTTGCTCGGCTGCCAAGCCTCTGGAGCAATAGCCAACTCCAAACCTTCAGTCATACTTACCTCTTCGTTATGGTCCTCAAGTGAAATTGCCTTGATGCAAGATTCCTTTAGCTTGCTATACTGTCCTGGGTCCATGCTGGTGCACAGGCTTCCGTTTTCAAAACCCTCCCCTTTGCTTGATATGTTGTCCATCGTCTGCAAAGCCTTGCTAACAGGCTGGTCTTCCTCTTCTCTTGTATCTTTCATGCCCTTTGCATTCTTCTTACTCTGACGAGGCCTAATCAACACTTTACACCTTCTTACCCTTACTGCCCAATGCTGTCGATTGATCGCTTTGGTGCCTATTTCATCCAAGGTTAAAGATGTACTCACATTTGTAACACGATTTTCTTGACTTACCTCCCCCACATGGGTAGCATCTTTTGATTGTTTAACCTCTTGTTCCACTACTTCAGTCCATTGAATAGTCTTCTTACTTGATCCTTCTTCTGTTACACCCATCTTGACCTCTCCTGCAAGACCAATGATACTTGGTGTGCGAGTACCATTTGGTGGTGGGCGTAGGATGATTGTAAGTGGTGATTGTGGCGGACGTAGAATTTGTGTTGGTGGGGCTGGTGCTCGGGGTGGGGGTGTTCTTTCTCTAGGGGCTGACAATTGGTTCCTCCTACCTTCTCTATTATAGTTTTGTTGTGGTTTGGGACAATTGTACATACCGTGACCATCTTCTCCGTAGTTGTAACACTGGTACTCTGGGTTCTGCCTTCGTTGTAATCTTCCTTGTTCTGGGTTCCTGCCAGGTGCATGCCCTTGCTGCACTAGATGCACAAATAAACTCTCTAGTTGGGTGGTGATGCGACTCAGCAGGTCTTGCTCTTCTGATGCCTCCTGCGGTTGGACTTTATGATTGGCTATTGTAGTCACTGGGGTTGGTCAGGCCGAGCTTGTTTCCTCTGACTCGTTTACTCTTGCTTGCATGCATAGCTTCTTGTCTTTAAGGCGGGCTACTTCGACTGTCAACTCATATGTTGCAGGAAACCTTCCCTTCACCTTCTCTCTAGCGGCGACCATAAACCAGCAATGAAACGGTCATTCTTTAGGAAATTAGGCGCTCCTTCACCTTCCTCCAGTGAGGCAACCCATCTCTCCCATAAGTCCACAAATTTGGACTCGTAGGTGGCATACTCCAGCAGGCCTCCCTGCTTTAATTCTGTCAGTAACTGCCATAGCCTCTCCGAGGTTGTGCCTCCACCAAACCTCTTTACAAAAGCAGCCATTAACACATCCCATGCATTCTTGGTGGCCTGGGGCAATGCATTATACCAGGACTTGGCCTCTACTTTCATCAGTAGAGGAAAAATTCTAAGTCGTGAAGCGTCGTCATCTTTGTTGGAGATGACACAAGCAATGTCGAAATCATCCAAAAGGTTAGTGGTGAGATCCTCTCCCTTCTTTCCACTGAACGTGGGGAAAGAAACACTTGCCATGGTAGTGACTCAGGAAATTACAGACCTCTTTTTTTTTTTTTACATTACATTAATAGTAGCGGCTCATAGCGGCTTTTTACAGGGGTGGGTGGATAGGTTAAAACAAGATAAAGATAGAAACATTAAAGGAATGATGGTAATCTAATATGGGGAGAATGATAGGGTTCGGGAAATTGAGGATTTCTCCTAGTACCGCCGCACCGAATAGGTGTACGATCTTCTGTTGGTAGAAGACTTTCCTATCTACATAGATATTCACATGCATATGCTGCAAGAATCTGAACGGGAATGTCGTTGACCCATTTTCCATCATGCACAGAGGATGGAATACTTACTTATACTCTTACCATGCCAGTGTTGATGAGTCGGCACATCCACAAGAGGTCATCGCCTTTCATGGGCTCTACTTTTCCTTCGTTGCTCAGCACGTACGGGGTGATAGCGACGCGTCTGACCACTCCCAGCCTCTTGGCTAACAACAATTGCAGGTAATTTCCGTAGTCGGCATGTTTCATGAATTCTACTCCATTCAGTTGCAACTCGTCCCCAGCCCACTAGGTTTCTCCCGTGGTAGAGAGCTTCTTCAGGATAAGTTGTACAGGGAGAGGAGGAAGATCCTCCACTCGCTTTCCAAAACAGCGAGATCAGTAGCCGAACCACTCTTCTCTAGGACATGGGAATCTTCTTACCGCTTCTTCTTCCGGATTGTCGAAGTGGATTGGTAGCACTCGCATGCGTCGTGCAAATCGGTAGGCGACCTTTCGCCGCTTAGCTTCGGATGACTTCCTCTTTGGCAAATTGGGTACAACCCGGCTTTCTGAGCTTGAAGCACTTGCTTGGTTAGATGCTTCTCCCTTCGGGGTCATGTGTTTCCAGACTGGCTTATCTTCTCCTTGCCTTTGGCTCGAGCAGCCCCTTTAGGCCACTTTGGAGTTATAACTTTGACTGCAGTTTCTTTAGGGAAAAGAGGTCTCACCGTTTGCTTCCCTTCCTTGATGTGAATGACTTCTTCGCGATGAATGTCGATGTAGATGACTTCAGCCCTTTTGCTGCCTTCATTGCTGGCACTCATTGACAGTGTGCCTTGGTTGACAACAGTGATGGCACTTCACCGACCTCCCACCTGATGCTCTCAATTTGTGGTTAGAACGAGCAACATGAGATGGAGAATTTACCTCTTGAATATTGATGACACTGCACCCTGGTAGTAGTACTTCAATGAAGGCGGCTAGTGCCTCTTTCGTCTCCTCTTCTTCCCTCTTCCAGTTAGAAAATTCCTTCAGCCATTCGTCCATGATTGATAGTGGGCGTCACTTTCAGCATTGTAAACTGAAGGGTCTTAGAAAGCCCTCCTCAGTGGGGGCACCAAATGACGGGAGCAAAGCGAACCCCGAACCCCCGACGGCCTCTAAAACACCGGGGACCAAATGGTGTGCCTCGAGCCTGTCACAGTAAAGCAAACAGGGGGCACCACCTAGCTTGAGCGGCTAGGACGCAAACAACACACCACCATAACAAAGTTTTCATCCAAAAGAGATGGATGCTTGGGAGTAATGATGAAGAGGAAGGGGAATGAGATCAAGAGAGAGAGAGAGAGAGAGAGAGAGAGAGAGAGAGAGAGAGAGAGAGAGAGAGAGGAGAGGGAGGGGTATAGCGGCTTAGAACTTAGGCACCACAGAAGGATGGCGAATCCGCACACCCTTCACACATACACAAGCTCACTCCAAACACTGGACTAGGTGGCGATTCCGCACAACTCACATGGGCACAACATTGCAAGAAACATACTCACAAAACCTCAAGCTTTATTTAGAGAATAAGGTGATGAAATGGGGAGCATAGGGTAGGGGAATGAGAAGGGAGAGAGTGGTAGAGCACATGGCGGATAGGTGGGAGCTGATGGCGAAGACTCACACGAGGGTTATGGCCATCATCCGTCATTTAGCTGCCCTTCATCTTCCATAGCCCAAGGGTGTAGCGGTCATGCTCAAGACGAGCATGGTGATTGCGATGATGGTGATGGTGTGTGTGTGTGTGTGTGTGTGTGTGTGTGTGTGTGTGTGTGTGTGTGTGTGTGTGCACTAGGCACACACAGTGCATAGTGTACTCTTTGGTGATGTTGTGTGTGTGTACTTAGTGTGATGGTGACCCCTCTTTATATAGGGGAGGAGGGGGAGGATTTCTAGAATTTAGAAATGAAGAAATCATTATCTACACAGGCCATGTGACTGTGGGGCCCACTTGTCTGGCTGTGTGTATATGCGCCAGAACAGCAGTCTCATGAGAGAGAGACTAAGAGAGAGAGATGGATTGATGAAAAAGGTAAGAGTTGACATGGAGAATAAAGTAATTACAAGAGGGGAGAGAGGGGAGTGTGTTCAGAGGTGAATCTGTGTGCAGAAGTGTGTGAACACAAGAAAAATCAGGTAACCACCGGGTGGGGATGGGTCTATGGGCACCTTTTTTCAGTGAAACTGAGTGTGTGTGAGTGTGGGGGAGGTTATCTGGCTATAAGACAAGAGACATGGCGCCCTTTAGAGAGAGAGAGGGGGATATTTGGGTCATGGGATATGATAGGAGAGAGAAAAGGGGGGTGGGGTATACTGTTTTAGAAGATAGGAGAGGTGGCATGTGAGTTAGGGTGCATTATTGGTAAGGACAGGGGGTGGGGTAGCTTGAGGGGAGAGAAAAAGGAGAAAGGACAAGGGGAAGAGAGAGGGGGTTGACCTTTTGAGTGGAGGAGAGGAAAAGGGACACACGGTGGGGCAACAATGAAGAAAAAAGAGGCAGGGTGGGGATGGGCTGCCCCGCAGGCCCAGGGTGGCCCAGTTTACCTTTCTCATATATTTACATAATCATACTTTTTTTTGTTCTTACTTTTCCAATGCCTTTTATCACTCCCTCCCTAAGAGGAGGTTTTCATGGGGTGGGGACGAGAGAAGAGGGGTATAGGAGCTTTGCTTGTGAAAAGCCCCCATCAGCGTAAAGCGAATAGTTTCTTATGATGTTAAAATTTTCTTCTTCTTCTTATTCTATCTCTCTCTCTCTCTCTCTCTCTCTCTCTCTCTCTCTCTCTCTCTCTCTCTCTCTCTTTGCTCACTCTTGGGCGTAAAACGAATAGTTTCTTATGATGTTAAAATTCTCTTCTTCTTCTTATTCTCTCTCTCTCTCTCTCTCTCTCTCTCTCTCTCTCTCTCTCTCTCTCTCTCTCTCTCTCTCTCTCTCTCTGGCTTTTCGCCAGTGCAGGCACACTGTGGAGGTTATGGCAGGAAACGAAAACGAGCATAGGAGATTGCAGGAGGGCATGTTTCTCTCTTGCGCCAGTGCAGTGAAACGAGGTTATGCAGATGATGTACATGAGGGGGTTCTATATATAAGCTATGACGGAGAGCAGGGCGTTCTATGCTTGTTGATGCAGATCAAACCAAGAATGGGGGCAATGGGAGGTCCATTTTCATATCAATTCCCAGATTTGCAGTGAATCTGTAGGGGAAATTAGGCAGGATCGTGCGAGATGGAGATGGACCAGATAGTTTAGTGCACGTGTGTGGACCTGCAAATGAGCAGTACGGGGCGGGGTGTAAGTGATGAGGTACTCTCTTTGCCTCTCTCTCTTTGTCTGTCTGTCTGCGGACTGGCGTCCTTCCATAAGGCGATGGATGTGCAGATCATGGACACCATCTCTCTCTATGTCTACGCCAGGCCAACAGGTGCGACGAGGACCTCATGCTAGGAGGTTGACATGTTGATACCCTGCAACATCAGAGAATAAGCCCGGGGGGGGGGGGGGGGGGTACACTATCGAGAAGGAGGTCAGCTCTCACAGGGCACGTGGAGGATCATGCGCGCTTGCTTGACATGGCCGCGTGTAATAAACTATTATGTTATCAACCTGTTCGAGGTAATACACGACGATATCTAAGCAGATTCCGTCTAATAAACTAAAGTGCTTAACTCCCTAAAGGATCTATACTAATATATAATGGGGGAGGGAATTCCGGCTCATCCCCCGGACACGTGGCGAAAGAGGTTCATCCGGCAACGTCCAGCCCTATGTGCCCTGCGCGACGTGACAGAGTAGACAGGGAGACAGCGAGACAGAGTGGACCGGTCCCTGGATTTCCTCGTGAGAGAGAGAGAGAGAGAGGAGAGAGAGAGAGAGAGAGAGAGAGAGAGAGAGAGAGGAGAGAGAGAGAGAGGGAGAGAGAGAGAAGAGAGAGAGAGAGAGAGAGAGAGAGAGAGAGAGAGAGAGAGAGAGAGAGAGAAGAGAGTAGGGCTTGGAGCTGGACTAGAGCCCTGGGGCCTGGACTTCAAATTTACGTTGGGGCCTGGACTTCAAATTTACGTAGTGTGCGTGCAGGGCCCAAGCGAATTCAATGAGCAGCGGGCGCTGCGACACAGGATACAGAAGAGAGAGAGAGAGAGAGAGAGAGAGAGAGAGAGAGAGAGAGAGAGAGAGAGAGAGAGAGAGAGAGAGAGAGAGAGAGAGAGAGAGAGAGAGAGAGAGAGAGAGAGAGAGAGAGAGAGAGAGAGAGAGAGAGAGAGAGAGAGAGAGAGAGAGAGAGAGAGAGAGAGAGAGAGAGAGAGAGAGAGAGAGAGAGAGAGAGAGAGAGAGAGAGAGAGAGAGAGAGAGAGATCCTACTACAGGCGGTCGTGCAGTGTTCGAGATCCTGCGCTTCAGGCCCAGTTTTTGCTTGGAGGATGGCACTGCTAATCTCTCTCTCTCTC
>NC_140932.1:82310854-82318354 GCF_014529385.1 Adiantum capillus-veneris | reverse complement strand
TGGAGAGCCCTGCAACGAGCATGAGGAATTGGAGGGGAAGAGAGGGAGGATGCACTAGATGGGTATGGGTGTGGCAATGCATGCAAGGAGCCCTTGTCTCTCAAGCTCGTGCAAAAGGGAGCCCTCTTCTTTGTCTGGCCCTTTTCCATGTTCTGCACTATCTCCCCCTATCTCTTTCTTGCCCGCACTCCCCTGCGTACCAATGAGTTGGGGCAGAAGGCAATATGGTGCATCACCCAACAGAAGGGGAAACGACAGAAGGGGAAGCACTTGAGAGCAATAGGCTCGTTGGGGGGAGGGGGCAACAAGTTAATTTTTGAATCTAGAAAAGCTTTTGTCTACTATATATTGTGGAGCAAGTACGTACTATGCACAAATGTCTTTTCCAAGGGAATCAAGAGTGATTCCTTTTTAGTTTTACTTTAGTTTTACATGGAAGGTAATTCAAATGAAAAGACAAGGCCGTGTTTATTTTACTTGGACTAGTATGTGACCCACGCATTGCTGCGGCCGAGGAAACATCACCTCTATTCTCATAGGGCTATCTTCTTTTCCAACTGGAACATTGTCAATACTCTCTTCCTACATGTATAGTCTGTCACATTTCTAAAAGTGATGCATGACACGACCTCTTAAGAGATGCTACAAAGCATTTTTCGATAGCAAGATTGGGAGCTTTTTATAGACATTATTTTTCATGAGGTGCTAGCCCTTGTTCAACAAACTTAGGAGTGCTCTTATTCTATGGTGTGATATATATATATATATATATACATATATGTATATATATATATATAGATATATATATATATATAGATATATAGATATATATATAGATAGAGAGAGAGAGAGAGAGAGAGAGAGAGAGAGAGAGAGAGTCTCCTCCTTTTGGTCTACCTTGATCTAGCAATGCTTCTACCAAGCTTGATTATAGACATTATATAAGTTAGCATGGTGTGAAGAGATGAAAGCTATGAGAAGTTAATGTAATAATGATTTTTTTTTAATAAAAATGGAATGGGTTCAAGAATTGGCTTCAATGACATGAACACAATTGGATTCAATGTTTCTGCTCCACTCTATTATTTTCTTCTATCCTTGCATCTTTCTTATGAGCAAGGCATGGTAGGAATGCACATCATAACCCCCTATATAATAATAAGGACATCTTTCCCTTGCTCTACTTAGGGTTGAAAAAAGTGATAACAAGTTGAGAAGTATAAATTGGATAAGCTAACAAGATTTTAAAAATGAAGGCCCATAATCGCTACGCTGTGTAATTATAAAACTTTTCATATCTAAGAGTAGCGCTATGGAAAGATTAAGGCTCATACTTTTCAATGTACCAAGAAAGTTTCCAGTTTCAAAGAGATGAGTTGGATTTCTTTTAATATTAAGAATGTGATTGATACTTCATCTATGTTTCTCTCTAAATGCCTTGCTTGCATCTCTATCTATGTTTTGTATCTCTATCTATGTTTTGTGCACAAGCATAGTAATGTTTTACATCATCACCTAATACAATAATCATGCGTAGCTTAGTACAATAAGGTGCACAATTTGTTCATATACACTTTCACATCATTTGCACCTTAAAATGTGTGAGAAATGAAAGCAAAATAAGGTCGCTCAATTATTTATCTTTGCAAGAGTTTTGGCCATTATGTAAAGCTGAAGGACGTGGCACAAAATTGAGGTTGTGACCTGAAATCATGCATGTCACTAATCTCTATCTCCCTCTCTCCCCAAATTATAAAAACATGTTCCTTGTTGAGAGAGCACATTGTATTCAACCATTTACATGCTTGAACCTATTCCCTTATGCACAATCTACATCATGCTAACCATTTGGCTTAGCTCTTGCTTCCTTAAATGTGAGACCAGACATAATTGAGGCATTGTAGGAGAACCTCTTCTTGTATACACATTATGTCCGTTGAAAATTTGAGAGTATAGATATATTTATACCCTGCTTGAGTACTCAACTTTTGATCAATTGAAATTTCTTATCTTACGTTTTAACGAGGAATCATGGCTTACATCTTTTTGCCTCCCAAAACTTCATGGATTTAATTTGTTAGTTGCCACCATGCTACATGTAGTATTTGGTCCCATAGGTCAATCTAACGTGTTTAAGGACGATGAGTCTCTCTCTCTCTCTCTCTCTCTCTCTCTCTCTCTCTCTCTCTCTCTCTCTCAAAATGGTATAACCTATCTATCACCTAGGTCTGGTAGATTGGTTATGCCATTTTCCACTTGAATAACAGGTCTTGAGTTTAACTCTCCTCGTCGGATAGATCTTAAAGGTCTCTTGGGATAGTTTCCCACGACGTCAAAATACTCCTCTTCTTCTTCTTCTTCTCTCTCTCTCTCTCTCTCTCTCTCTCTCTCTCTCTAAAACTTTGAGGTCATTGTGACTATTTCTAAGATATTAAAAATCCCACCCCCTCTCCCTCCTTGAGAAATATGCAATCATGTAAGCACTTACATAAAAAAGAGACTCTTTTAACTATATTTTTGAGGCCTCTTGTCTCTCTCTCTCTTTCTCTCTCTCTCTCTAAACTCATTTGATAATATTTTCACTCAATTATTTGTTTTGGTGATGTTAAACATTGTGTATGTGCGTGCATGCATGCGCATCCGCATGCGTGTCTTATTTAAGGTAGTCAAACAAATGACTCCTTGCTAGTAGTGTTTGCAAAAGATTTTCCTAGCTTAGCCGTTGAGAGTTTAGATTAATGGGTCTCAAACCGCGTTAATAGGAAGTAAAGCAGGTAAAAATAGTAAAAAAAAACTCTAAAAATATAAATTTTAGAGATTATTAGTACTTTTGGTATGCATCTTAATGAAAGGTATTGTGCATTGTAGATACGCCAATAAAGTGAAGGCCATTTTGGCTACAAAAGGACAGGTGTCAAAAGGTTCTCGAGGCTTGGGGGAGAGAGAGAGAGAGAGAGAGAGAGAGAGAGAGAGAGAGAGGGAGGCACGTCGCCTAGTTAGTAGTCAAGGAAGACACACATGTGGCCACTGCTACTTGTTGATACACTAGTCTGTAAGCATCTTGTCTGATTGACACTATGCAAGGGTAGAAGGGGAGGGTTATGTGCGAAGAAGTCAAGAGTTTAGGAAAAATTTTATGTCAATAAAGAAGTTATCGAATATTCAAACATCACAGAAACAATCTCAAATTATTTCAAAGATTTGAAGCATCTGATAAATTGGAATGATACAGATGGTACACATAAGTTGAGGTCTGTGTGTGTGTGTGTGTGTGTCTAAATGTATGTGTGTGTATGTATATATACATACTTACTTACTTACATACACACACGTATATACATGTATATACACACACACACACATGCATATACATAACATTGAAAGAAGATTACTCTCTCTCTCTCTCTCTCTCTCTCTCTCTCTCTCTCTCTCTCTCTCTCATTTTGAGGTCATTGTGATTTTTTCTACGATATTAGAAATCTCACCCTCTCTCCCTCCTTAAGAAAGTATGCGAGCATGTAAGCACTTGCATTCAAGAATAAAGACTCATTGGCTATATTTTTAGGTCTCTTGTCTTCTTCTTTTTTTCTTCTTCTTCTTCTCTCCCTTTCTCTATGTCTTCTCTCTCCCTCTTAAAACTCATTTGATAGTATTTGCCACTCAATTAATTTTTTTGGTGATGCTAAACATTGTGTGTGTGTGTGTGTGTGTTATTTAAACCTGTAAATTTTGAAAGTTATCCACATATACAGACAAAGTTTCTTTAGCCATGCAATCACCCCCAAGTCACACACCCATCATGAATATTGCCTTTGAGAAGCAAACGACACACTGCTCACCAAATCAGTTGTGCATACAAATGGCAAAGTTTCTTCTAATAATATGTGGTGTAATGTTGGCATGTTGGGTCATGGCTGGTACACGCATCCTAAGTGCCAACAAATAGAATTTGATGACTTAGTTGATTGTGATGCCCCAAATGCAAGACCAAAACTACACGAGAGAAGACTGGGAGAGTTGCTATCATGACCAATGCCTTGATTGGTAAGAATGGTGAGAGGGGATGCTAATGCATCTAAAGAATTTGTCATTCAATGCAAACACTATATCCAAAGAAGGATACCAGCTCTCTAATAGTCTATTTAGAGGGCCACTACCACTCATCAGGGTCCCATATCAATTGTGTGAGGGGGACGTCTCTAGCCTAATCGCAAATTCGTTGCCTCTTTAGAGAGAAACATAGGATGTTAAGACAAGACATCATGCGAAGGGAGCCCATTACTTAATTCATTCCCAAGAGACCTCAAATTGACATGATAATTCTTGAACTTAATACACACACACACACACACACACATGCGCGCGCACACACATAGATAGAGAGAAGGAAGGGGGGGGAAGGGAGAAACTTGCCATGATTAGGAGGAGTATGTTGGAGCTTGGCATGACCAACTAAAAGGAGATTTTTCCTTGGTCAATCCACAAGAATGTGGAGAGTAACTACACTTCATTAGTTGTTCGATTTTACACTCGACAAGGTAGACATAGTGTTGATCCAAAAGATAGATTTGTGCTTGGTTGATGTGAATGTGGAGGGTGCTTAGACCTTGTGTGTTGTCATACATTGTCATCTAGAAAGTAGTTATAGTGGTGGTTCATGCACAAGTTTATTAAAGAGCTGTAAAAGCTCACATGAGAATCATAGGCATTTGCCCACATTTGCCCTCCCTGTGAAGGGAAGGAGAACAATGGTTGCTTCAATTGACCCACATGTAGGTGCGGCAACGCGCGGGTCTCATACTAGTAGACAACTAAAAACCATGACTTAGCTGACAAACTATATCTCATAAGCCAAGAATTCTGATGCGCTTCGACCTAACAACTAAGGACTTCTCCCCAGAGCTGTTATGCCTACTTAGGCAAGAATCATATTCTCAACATAGCACTTAAGCTGGAATCGTATTTCCAACATAGCGTATAGGATAGTCGTACTATCCGGGTAACTTAACTAGGAATGGTATCTACCATCCTGAGTTTTGATACAATATCCTTCACCCCTTATGAAGGTAATATTACCCGGGGTAAAAGTGAAGAATAAACCGTATACTAACCATCGTAGGTTAACACATTGGAAAAATATGGTTCCAAAAGTTGCTTAACTAATGAGCACAATAATCTTCTGTTAGTGCATGATTGCACATTATGAAAACAACCATGTGTACTTTTCCATAATATTAGCTTATGGTAAACCCAAATTTGTGCCACCATGATAGAAAAATAGGAAAGCAAGCAAATCCTTCTAAGAAAGTAGGTGGTACCGTGACCACAAAGCATCATAACCACCTCAGGCTATAGAATGCTATAGACAAGATACCGTGACCTTGATCTGCAGACTGGGACTACCTACAAGAGAGTGGTAAGTCCTATAGATTGTTTACACATAAAAACAATCTTAATAAAGAGTCGTACTTGCCTTGAACTATCGTATAGAAAAAGGACACTATCTCAGAGGCATTAAGGAGAGAAAAACCTCACAAGACTCGTATCCAAGTGATGTACAACCATGTAACTTGTAGTCAAAACTGTGGTAAAAGAACCACCAAGACAAAGTGTCATCCATCTGCTGAAACTGATCCTCATGCCTTGCATGTAAGGACAAAACACCTCAAGTGTATACTACACTTGCAACTGTGCATAATGAGTGTAGATATCCTTTAAATCCCAACACTGTAGTGAAACAACTAGATGTTCACAAGAGAAGTTCATGGCTCCTAGCCTAGCTTGAAGTAGGACAAGCCTTGCTTACCAAATCCTAGTTGTGTCTTACACAAGTCAAGAAATAACAACAGCTCAAGCATCTCTAGTGTTGCATCTTACAACTCCTTACATGCCTTATATGTGGTGCATACATAGTATGCAAACTTTGCTTGATGAGAGGTTATCTCAGAGACAAGAGGGTTGAACACAACTCGTTTTTCCCACACAAAGGAGAAACCGTGTCTCACCAAAGTATCAAAAAGTCTCAACTGGACAACCACTGGAATTATGCCTTGCATATTCCCTATTGAAATCTCTAACACATGCTCGTAGCAATGTGTCATGTAGATCTGGAGCAAGTAAACCATAATAGATGCAATCACAAGGGAGCCGGTATCTTCATGCATCAAAAAAGATGTACCCTAACTCAACATACGAGGTCATGCCCAATTCACAGAGTATGCCTTGTCATGCGAGTAGGAGGGATACCAATTCATGCAAGCAAGAGAGTCCCAAGCAACATGTTACATACAATGGTCTACTAGTACTCCAGTAGAGCATACACCTTGTGTGACCACTCTACCCACCTTGTGACAAATGCTTTAATTCATAAGTTATGTCTCGTAGATACAAATGGGACATGCTTTACATGCCAGAAACTACTTGTAGTCTTCATAAGACCTCACAACTGGGAGTGTGCATATGTGCACAAAGACATGGCATCCATGGCAGTAAGTTCAAAGTACTATGGATAGATAAAAGAACGTAAGCTGCTCACAAACCTCGTAGGATGTGCAATCATCTCATACGCCTCTTGTGTATGACTCCGATTTGATAACTGAGAAGCATACCACGACATGAAAGCCGCTGCTTCCTAGCCATCATATAGATACATAATAAAGATGGATACGTGCAAGTAGGATAGTCTCAAGCACTAGGTGACTTTACCATGAGCAACAACCATCATTGCATCGTAAGTCACTACAAGCGCTTCAAAATAACATGCCATGCATTCTTGAATCTCCTTGAGAGAGCTTGTCATATCGACTCAAGCAACATAAAAATATGTGTGTAATCCTTGTAGGATAATGTAATCCATAGACGTGATGCCGTATTAAAGTTGTAGACATAGACTCATAGCCTAGTGACATGTAGACAAGCTATTGTTACATGTCTTACATGTTGCCCAACGTGCTCACCGTCTAGGTCGTATCATCGTAAAATAGTGGCATGTGCTCCAAGATCAAAGTAAGTGCATAACATGTCGTACATTTCAGCAACTATACCATGAAAGGTTATGTCGTACAGACTATTGTTTATATATCTTTAAAAACATGATTTACTGAACAAGAAGGCATACCTTGGCATTAGGTCATGCATAGCATACCTCAACAATATGCTTCAAGCCTTAACCACCATGTAGTTAACAATTAGGAATGTGACATATACTTTGCATGTCCAAGTTTCAAGCCGTGCTTGTCTCTAGCATCGAAAATTTGTCCAACGATATCTTTTAAAAATTCCAAGTAGAATAATCTTCTTTGTCAAGAAAGAAAACAGGTTCTTAATTCTTGAAACCAGCGTTGCATCCATGAGCCAAACGAGCAACAGGCCTGGTTAACATGTCGGTCGAGCACCATGGGTTCCCCGACGTGACTTGGCCAATGCCTTTGTTAATCGGCTCCTTTGCTGATACTTGTGAGCACCGTAGCGGAGAACCATGTCTTCTACCATACTGGGATA